>NC_139803.1:35491368-35998868 GCF_963457635.1 Microchirus variegatus
AGCTTTTTACCACCCCCCTTCTCTTTTTCCTCTGCATCTGGACAGAATCAAACATGTTTCTCGGCCTCTCGTACTTATTAGCCGGTGAATTATGGGGCGCTTCAGCTGTAGACTTCAAAGGCCGCGCCCAGATAAAAAGTTGCTGTACGGCCATTAACATGAGCCGGTGAGGCATTGTTTTACATTACAGTCAGGTACGCCACCAAGCTTTCTGGGAGTCATGCACTCATCGTTACAGCAGCATGGAAATATGTGAGGAATGTTGGCTGTTTGACAACTGAGAGGGTGTTTTTTTTCTTTTTCCTCCCCTCTCACTCTGTCCAGTTTGGAACGCCCAGCGAAACTATTTCATTCTATGAGTGAAGTCAAAGAGAGCTGGACACATGTGAAGCTGCGGGGTCGTCCAAGAAATTCCAGATCCTCAAAAAGCACCAGCAAGAAGATCTGTCAGTCCACCGCGGAGAACAAAAGCGGAGCGCGTCTTTCCAGATCCGACTGACTGTCAACGCTAAACGAGAGGCAGCGCCGAGGCTTTTTATCTCGAGTAAAGGTGCAGCAGTTTGCGTCGAAGGCGAGCGACAGTGAGCGCCCCAGGAGGCGTTCGTCTGTCAGCGAACGCAAGACCTTGTGCCGCGAGCTGAAGAGGTCAAACGTAATCCGATTCTCGCTGACAAGAAGAAGAGGCGAAGGCGACGTATTAATGCGGCCCAACGGACGCACAAAACATCCGTGTAATGACGGGAACGCAAAACAGAGACACGGCGAGGACTTCAAAGTGAAAGTCACAACACAAAGATACGTCGTGCTAAAATTGGCTTAAAGCGATGACTGGTTGCTATACATATCTATTTAATTTGACAAAAAACAGAATGATGGTAATTTTAACATCCTTTATTTATAACTAGAAAACACACCTCACAATCCTACTTATCATCAGTGATATAACCTGAGGTAATCTACTGAGTTTGGTCATCCAACATGAGGCTACGTCACCAACAACTTACCAACTAACGATTATTTTCATACTAAAATGTCAGAAAATGCTGTAAAACGTTGATCAGTGTTTGTCAAAATGATGACGATGTTCTTGAACGTCTTGTTTTGTCCACAAACCAAAATGATTCAGTTTTAATGATTTCTTCGTTGTGTGGAGCAAAGAAACAAAGAAAATATTCACATTTAAGAAGCTAAAACAATCAGAAATCATGTTTTAATCATGAAAAAAGCTTTAAACTGATTAATCGATTATCAAAATAGTTGAAGATTAATTTAGTAATCAGCTCGAGTCCCCAACGGTGACACACACACACGCAAAGTCTGAAAGCCCTTTTAATTTGTGAAAATGTGTACAAATACACACAGAGGTTTGTGCAGATATTCTTCTAAGGACACGGCATTGAGTTACCTTAACCCTAACCTTAACCCTGAGTGCTTACACGGCACAGATCAGTGCAGCAGGTGCACCCTTGGTAAATTGCAGCAGGAATCGTACGCAACTCCTTTTATGGACATCCTGGGCTCTGCGTGTGTATAGGTCATGTCTTCATATCTTCTTATGTGTTGTTCAGCCAAAGTTATGATTGAGTTCATACTATCATATTGAAACATTTTAAGTACTTTTTGCTCAGATGTGTTCGTCAGATTGCCTATAGATTGGAAATATACACTCATACACACACATTTTTATAGCTTCTGTGTATACGTTTTAACATGAGCAATGGGAAACTTAGCTTAGCTTAGCCCTAAATTTAACCAGTCCCTCAGAAATGAGTTTGGCCTCATTGGGACAAGGGTTTGGCCTCTAATGGAGGACTACTGGTCCTGACAAGGGCAGTGTTCAGAAAAGGTCCTTGCGAGACAACTAATACAAGTACACACACACACACATCCCCCCACACCCACACACAAACTGAAAGTCAAACACACACACAAGCCGAGGCAATGTGGTCATTGTCCCATGCTCACAAACCTCCACACAACTGTCACTGACGGGATTACGCAACAGATTAGTGACCCAGTGAACTGCATGAGGCCCTTGCCAGAGGTCAGAGGTCACAGTCTGTAAATCAGGCAGGACAGACAGACAGACGGGCAGACAGAGGTCAACACAAAACATCAGCTACCCGATCCAGCACTCCATGCCACGCCATGATATGATAGCACTGCTATATGTAGTGTCAGTAAAACATTTAATCTGCACTTATTAATCTTAACGATGCATCGAGGAACATCTACACGTCATCTTAAACTGCTGTCAGACACGCGCTGAGTTTCAGAGATTCCCTGGAGATTGTCTGGAGAGGCTGGGAGAACGCAAATGTCCACAAAGGTCAATTTCTCCTCCCGGTTCAGCTCAAATAATGTCCAGATAATATCTGAGTGAGGTCACGTGAGACAGACACAAAGACAGACCGAACAAAGCTTATCATAAATAAGTTTATATTGTGAATGTATCGTTCCATAGCGAAAGAAAAACCTTTATTTGAAAATGATGTGGGAAAATCATCATAAATATTATTATTTCAATGTCTTCTTCTTAAACAACTTCACTTATTTTCCACTTGACCGGCCCCCAGTGACCAAACTAGACACTCAGTGGCCCCCAGGTCTACTTGACTTTGAGTTTATTTTTGTATTACAGCTGGCAAATTAACGTCACGGCTCAGATCAATGTGCTGTGGTTTTGTGCATCACTTTCAAGTGTCCCCTGGAAACGCTTCCGTTGTGTTGTGATAATTTGTTAGCGCTCTGACCTCTCAAGGGCCACCGTATCTTTGGCTTAGGGTAAACCCACGACCTTTGACCCCTGCTCCTCTTGCTTATATGCCGATGTGTCCGTGGGCAAGACATTTAACCTCATGCTGTGTACATTTCGTGAATGGGTGATCGGCAAAAATGTAGTAGAGTATGTAGTTATTTCTTTGTTTCCTTGCTCCGCATAACAAAGAAATCATTAAAACTGAATCATTTTGGTTTGTGGACAAAACGAGACGTTCAAGAACATCGTCATTTCCAGGTTTGACAAACACTCAATCAACATTTTTTCGACAGATTAATCAATTATAAAAGTAATGGTTAGTTGCAGCTCTAAAATGTAGTGTACGATCATCAAGACAAGAACAGTGCAATATAAATATACGCAATTTCTCACAGCCGTCTTATTAAAGTGGGACAGACAGGTGGTTCATCCAAAGCACCTGCATTTGGTTTCCCAACAAAACTGTCTCCTCTGCTACAAACCAAAATAAAACCAAAAAAAAATCAAAACAAAACGATTTTTACAATATACAATAATAATAGAAGACATATTTTCCCCCATAATCGAGCCTGTTGCGTGATCAAAACGGCGCCATAACCATTAACTTCACACGTCCTGATACTCGAGCTGCACTGGTCTTCAAAGGAGACGGTCCATGTGTGTACAGTCTGACCATTTACACAACGAATACATCTCTCCCGTTTATGTGGCAGCGGCTTCAAGTGTGGCTTTTTGGCGCGGCTATAAACACTTCGTCGCATGACATACTGTATCATATTAAGTAGTTCTCACTTTAACTCTGCATTAATGGGGTTCGCGGCAGCTCGAAAAAGCGTTTGAGGAGAAAAAGATCTTGGAACAAATGGAAGAAATACAGACAAAAACCCAGCAGAAACCTGCAAAGGCACCACATGTACTTCTTTGTACTCATGAATAAACATCGCACTGCCTCACACAAACACTACACTAACAAGATTTGTAATCTGTTTATTGTACCTTTTCTATTCAAAAGCCTTTTATTTAATAATAATGACTCTTGGGCCCAGTGTGTATCTCGTGTTTTCCCTGAGATCTTTATCATTTGCACATTTAGAAATCATGTTAATTAATTCCCCACAAACCAAACAGAGGATTGGAAATATAAATACACACAACGTTATTCCTGAGGGTCAGTTTGTTTTCAAACAGCCGAGGGATTTCACAAATCAGACAAAGTGAAGCAGACGCTCGGGTGTAACTGGACGTTCTCATAGTGTACAGTCGCCCAAACATGTTCCGGCCAAATTAAAATGTAACCGAATCAACACTTTCTCTGGTTTCGCTGATGCAAAAACAAAGTCAAGTATTAACTCGGTCACCTCATTCCACCAGGGTTTTACATTTTAAATATTAACCTCTGGTCACTGCTCCTCACTATCATGGGTCCAGACCGTAATATTAAATGCCTAGAGGTTGCAAAACATTTCATTAGTTACACTATTCAACATAATTATAAACAGTAATACCTTCACAATAAAGCGCTTATCTTCCAGCCTAACGGTGTAATCCTGACCTGCAGTCAGGATTAACTCAATCTTGTGTCTCAGCCACCAAAATCCAACTCAATGCCAACTTGATAGTCAATAAACATATGCAAGTACTATATATACACTGTATGTAAAAGTATGCAGATAATAAATAGATACGCGCAGCAGCGTAATATACATAAACATACATTTACATGTGGTCTCCACCAGCTACTTTTGCTGTTTAATGCCCTCAGCCTGACACCCATTTGTCGTGCCGTGTCTATCGTGTGAAATAAACAAAACTGAACCACAAAATCAAAATAGACAGATTGCAAATAAAATATCAATTAAATCATAACACACACATCATTTCTCTATGGACTTTGGTGTGGGAGAGTGAGTGACGTTGGTGTGGGAGAGTGAGTGGTTTACAAACTTCAGGGAAGGAAAAGTCTGTGTAACAGTGAGATGAAGACGTGAACATAGATTTTTATTAAATGTGTCTTTTGTAACGGGCCTAAAAATTGTGTTCTATTGTGTAAAACTAAGGTATCTCAACTTTTTCACTCTCACACACCAAAGTCACTCACTCTCCCACACCAAAGTCACTCACTCTCACACACCAAAGTCACTCACTCTCCCACACCAAAGTCACTCACTCTCCCACACCAAAGTCACTCACTCTCACACACCAAAGTCACTCACTCTCGCACACCAAAGTCACTCACTCTCCCACACCAAAGTCACTCACTCTCTGCAAAATTTGTGTTTTTTTCGCAATTTTCGTAATTTTGTTTGCGTTCCTTCGGTTGTTCTTTGAGCCGTGAGCCAGACGGAAAGTGACTCCAAGCCTGCGACTACCTCGAGTCCATTGAGCTTTCACTCCAAAACTCAGTAGCCAATCAGCAGGCAGCTTCCTAAGGCCCGCCCCATGGTCAGAATCGCAAACAAAAAAAACCACGGCGCAAAAAAGAGAGTGAGGGAGCGCGAAGTAAAATACAATCTTGATGAATGATTAAATCGATATTTTATTTACAATTTGTGTGTTTTGATTTTGTAGGTCATTTCACATAAAGTGTTGTTTGCTTCTTAAAAAGTATTGCTTGAAAATATTGACACAAATCTAATGCAATAGGAGCAGCTATTCATTCGGATTGTCAGTGTCGCTGATTAATAATCTCTAATCTTTAATCACTGATCATCCAGCTGCCTTGAAAAAAAGGTTAGCTCCAACGAAAACCAACCGAACAACTCAGGCATTAGAATAAGCTGATAAACCCCTGCACGATCACAGAGTTTCAACCGCTACGTCTGACAGCGTCCACAATGCAACATTTGCAGCCACTGCACGCAGTAATGTGCTATTTAGCGGAGGACTTCTTCTTCTGTCACTTTTCATGAAAACAAACGAGTGCAATAACATTGTCCGGAGGAGACAATACTGTAGACACAGTTGTCCGCCCAGTCTTAAAGTGAGAAAAGCGCTGCATTCAGACGTCAGACGGAGAGGAAACTTGAGATTCTGTGCTCACGGTCCAGCCGATATATCCAAATCTTGCCCCGAGAGCAATATTTAACAAATACAACGAGTATGAACGGACGTAAAAAAAAAATTCATAACATGTCAAACACTCACTGGAAAATGCTTGCGCTTTCTTCCCGGCTTGCCAAACTGACAAGAGGCACCACTTTTAGCTGCCTTTTCTTCCGTCATCAGGTCCATGTCCAGTATTGTGCTGTCACCCTGCAAACAGAGAGAGCACACGGTGTCACACACAAGCTGAAATTACAGTGCATCTCTTTGAATTAGATGGACATTATGATGCTGCTGTATTTGCTTAATTCACATTCTAATACAGAGATGGATTCATTTTGACCATTTTTTTTCCAGATCTTACTAAAGAAAGTTGATTTTGACATTGAATATTTGTCAGTTTCATTTATTTCATTCAATCCCAACTTCCTCTGTTGTTGTGGGAATGAGACATGCATCTCAGATCCAATGTCTGATGATCGAATAACACATTTATCTCTGGAAATTAGTCAAAAAATATATATATATTTTATTTTACGTGGCCCTTTATGGCTTAGATACACATACACTAACATCTTCTCAGGTTTCCGCATTCACGTGATCCAGAGAGACAACACGAGAGATACTGGATCCACATGAAAACACCCACTCAACCCTGCGCCTCCCCCAAAAACATACTTCCAAAAGCGGTTCCTCGAGTGTACTTCGGGAGGCAGACAGAACCTGAGTGACACGTTCCTTTGAACTAAGCTGAAGTGAAAGCTCTGCGGACGCGGGCTCTGACCTTCCGCAGACAATTCCCTCTCGACACCGCTACAAAGACGTCGACCGACCCCCACCTTTCCCCCCCCCCCAACTGCAATTTCTTTCTGATTAATAAAACCCGTGAACAAAGGCCCGTGTCCGCCGACACCACCGCCACCACCGCCACCGACTGCCCCCGGGGTTTTGATGGGAGAAAAGATGATCCTAATGTACATGCTTTCAGTGTCAATATTGGCTGAATAGAACCACCAGCAACCAAGTCTGAATGCAAATGAGACTGTAAGGCTCTATGTGGCAGCTCCAAAGGGGGGGGTGGGTGTTAGAGGAAGATAGGTCCTTATTAAATTCCTCCAGTGTTGAGAGATTTCCCCTCAAAGATGAATTCATATTATTTTAGGCCACATCCATACAATTACCCTTTCATTTCAAATAAAACAGATGGGCATCCACAGGCTGGTGTAAACAGGGAGTTGAGCTTCTCCGATGCAAGTAAATAAGTGAGTACATTTTATTTATACATCACCTTTCACAGATATAAAATCACAAAGTATATGATATAATATACTATAATAAAATAATATTTAAAAAATAATAGAAATAGAAATAATAAAAAATATCGTAAAATAATAACAACAACCAAAGTACAAAACATAAACAAAGACAATCATTTAAAAGACTTAATAGTTTTAAAGCCAGCTGCTTTTTAAAAGAGTGGACGCATGTTACGCAGTGGTAAAGCATTCCAAAGACGTCCAGGTGCTACTATCTCTAGTTTTGTACTTTGAGTGGGGAACCACTAATAGCCCCTGATCTGCTGACCTGAGATTACGTCTTGGGGAATAAAGGTGCAGCAGATTAGTTTTGAAATGTTCCATAGGTGGAAACAGCATTTTCTGATTAGCTGGTTCATTAAGGACATTTCTGAATCAAACACAACACCAAGGTTTGTGAGGTTCAGCTGCTAAAGACGCGCCTAAGGAGCCGATATGCTGCTCGATCAGCAAGATTTTAACATCGGGGGCAATGACTAGGGTTTCTGTCTTTAGCTTAGTTGTTGATAATCGTCGTTTAACCGCTGCTTCATGCGAGTCAAACAGTTGATTCAGGATTACAGTATTAAGAGCAGTACAGCTGAATGTTATCAGCATAAAGATGATATGAGACATCGCTGAACTGTTTAATGATCCGTCCCAAGGAGAGGAAGCATAATAGGAACAGTATAGGCCCCAGGACGGAACCCTGGGGTACCCCCCCCATGGTAGATCTGAAGCTTCAGACATAATTAACCTCCATCAAAGAGGTGTATGTTTTCGCCGGAGTTTGTCTGTCTGTCTGTCTGTCTGATAGTTAACAACATAACTCGAAATGCCCGCAATGGGACCAGGAACAAGTGATAAAATTTTGGGCATGATCCGTAGACGCTATCACTGGTTAAAACACTCGCTGTCTGACCATAGCGTTATCACTGGTAACGACACTCGCTGTCTAACCATAACGTTATCACTGGTAACAACACTCGCTGTCTGACCATAACGTTACCACTGGTTAAAACACTCGCTGTCTGACCATAACGCTATCACTGGTAACGACACTTGCAGTCTGACCATAACGTTACCACTGGTTAAAACACTCGCTGTCTGACCATAACGTTATCACTGGTTACAACACTCGCTGTCTGACCATAACGTTATCACTGGTAACAACACTCGCTGTCTGACCCAGACATGTCGGCAGGGTGTATTTTGTAGGCACTGAGCTGCCTTGGCGGAGGTCTGCTTAGTGCTTCTCTAGTTTTGTTTGCAAAGACTCTAAAGCGTCTACTCGAGAGATATGGGATGAAAACTATTTAAAGATTTTATGCAGTTGTCCACTTACATTTAAAGTAGTAAAGTGTAGTTTTCAAATGAAAAGAAGGACAAATCCTCCATTTTTGGTGGGTTCAAAAATGGCGAGAAAGTGCAGAGCATCATTCATGATTTTTTTTTTTTTTTTTTTTAAAGACAACATAGTAGTATGGATGCAGCTTTATGTTCAGTGTTAGATACATGACTTTGTCTCTGTATAACGGGGTGGAGTTAAATATAGGACTGAATTTCAGGGGAGACCAAGGACACGCGCAGCACCTTCAAGAACTCCAGGGTAATAACACTCTAACACTGCACACCAGCAGTTTACTTTGTCTTCCAACCTCATTTCCAATCTGCTCGAAAAACTGTGTCCAAGTACAACACTAAACTGCGGTTTAACATGATTCGATAGAATATCACTGTGGAGCAAACGGTGTAGAGTATGTGCAGCATCTCTCGCTCGCTCTTTAAAGCTAGGGTATGGAACTATTTTCGCAGTATTTACAGTAATAAAAACTGAAATCAGAGATGGTTACGCTAAAGGGGTGGAAAGGTATCTAGTCCAGTACCCACTCTTTCTAAAGCTGGAATATATCATAAAGTATAATTTGCATATGAATATCTATCCATTTTTAAGTGGTTTATGGCGTTCAGGACAGAGAGCTGTTCGTATATTATCACATGACTGTTAATATAATCAATTTCCATTGAAATTGATTAACATATTATCTCCAACCCCCTTCCCTAGCAATTTAAAACGCAATTGAATTTTTAATTTTAAAAAATAAAGCATTTTCTCATGAGATGCCATCAAAAATATGAACTACTTTACTCTAAAAGCAAGGCTGATAACCTTAAGATATGAACCGATTTAAACATGAATGAATAACACTTTAACATAGAACAGTCCAAATAAGATACATTTGCTTTCCCGTGATGTCGATTTTTAAAACGAATGGTCTTTTGTTTAACACTTCCTGTTTTTCTGAACGCGTCTTCCTGTCCCCACAGTGAGTCATGTGATGCGATGGCTCTCTTCTCCCACCGATTCTCCGACACATGTAAGCTGCTGCACAAAGACCACAAAAACCAAGCTTCATGTCAGACTGTTGTTCCACCTTTGTGGTGGAAATGCTGACCCTCTTTTATGTTGAAAACTCTGCCACACAGTCCTGTTGAGACTCCTTCCTTCAACTCGATTCAGAATCCAAGAACTAAACAGGTCGGATCATCTCTGAGCCTCACATTTGAAGAGAACGTCTTAACTTTTACGACCGTTAAGCAAATTCTGTCCATTGATGAAGCTCTTGAGATGTTTAGATCACATCACAGCTGTCAACCTAGTGTGATCTTACATTGTGGGATTAGCCGGATGTGACAAGGAAATGAGAATAACGTGGAACTGACCAGAGACATTTCACTTTTCACTCTCTTTTGTGTCTCTATGTCCAAACAGGGATGTTGCAACAGAGCAGGCAATAGCCCAGGATCCCTATCCTAATCCTTCAACTCAACCCTCCCTATCCCAAGTGCATCATAGGACTACGGTGGCCTTTACACGCCAGAAAGAATGTAATTTACCTTCATTTACACTACCGCTCAAAAGTTTGGGGTCATTTAAAGATGTCCTTATTTTTGAAGGAAAAGCACTTTTTTTCAATGAATATAACATTAAATTAACCAGAAATACACTCTATACATTGTTAATGTGGTAAAAGACTATTCTAGCTGCAAACATCTGGTTTTTAATGGAATATGTACAAAGGTGTATAGAGGCCCATTTCTCCTCAGTGTTCTAATGGTACATTGTGTTTGCTAATCGCGTTAGAAGGCTATTGGATGATTAAAAAACCCTTGAAAACCCTTGTGCAATGATGTTTAAAATCATTATTTCTAATCTTGTCAATGTCTTGACTATGTTTTCTATTCATTTTGCAACTCTTTTGATGAAGAAAAGTGTGACTTTTAATGGAAAACCAAAAAAATTGTATTGGCGACCCAAAACTTTTGAAGTAAAAATGCACACTGGAGGTGGTTTGCAAAGCGAGGCCCTTTCCCCCAGTACATATAAATGGCTTATTCTGAGGCAATTTACACTATTAAAAACGTAGTGTCCTTTATTTCTGCCAGAAATTGTAAATTGTACAATCAACAACCCACGAGAGACTGCAATGACACCACGGTCGGAAACAACGTGCCAAACCGACGCGTAACAAAAGCCCGACCTCAAATGGAACAAATCCATCAGCCATTATTGTGGGTGATGGCCTGATTTGCATGACAAAATTACTGTGATCAGGAAAAACAAATGACTAATAATGAGGTTATAAATAATAAGAAAATAATGGCTTTGCGAGAATAGTCATCAGTTTGTGTCTGGATCAGACTCCAGATGTTGCTATAACAAGCCTTCAAAGGCTTTATTTTAAATGTAGATACAGGATAAAGTGTTTTTTCAGACCTGGTGCCTGTTCATTGTGTAATTGAATAGCGAGCCTGGTGCTTTGTTTTTTTTTTTTTTTGTACCAGGGCGACAGAATTTGCATAGATAATAGCACGTTTTGAGTGTGCACGCAGCCTCATTTGGGAACCACTTATAAAAGGATGACACAATTCAGTGTTGCCTGACGATGCCTGCGGGAGCAGCCTACACAACATCGACCGATTCTCAGCCTACGCACACACACACACACAGACAGACACACACAGAGTTAAAACGACACAATGTTTTCCCACACAGCTTCACCCACTTAAAAAAAATAAATAAAAAAATAACAAAAATGCCTCAAATATGATTCGTCGTAGCCTGGGGTGAACCTACTTCACTGTCAATATCGCTGCACTATTTCAGTCTGGTTAGCCGGGTTATTTAAAGCAATAGTCTGTTGCCAGGCAACAAGACTAAGGGGCAGCTCTGTGTAATGGGAACACAGAAGAAGAAGAAGAGGACGCTTCTCTCTCTCCCAGTAAGAGAGCCAGTTCAAACCTCCGCCAGCCAACGCCCACGTCACCGACCACCATTGCAGCTGCACATGTCACATAATACAGTGATGCGGCAACTGTGCAGCACCGGTGATGCTGCAGTCACACACACACACACACACACACATGGATGGTGATAATGAGTCATTAAAGCTGACATGGCACTCCCTGCTGACATGGATTGATAGGTTAAAAAACCAGATGGTCAATGCCGATCAATGCAACGCCAGTCCATTCACATGAGTCTTTGAATTACAGGGATCAATGGAGCATTAGCTTGACTGACTTGCATAACTCCATTCATAAAATCGTGGACTGTTTTCTTAACCCAGCTTTGACCTGACGTAACTGCAGCTGTAAACATAGCTCTTGAATATCAAGGCTATTCCAGGTAACAAAACACACGTTTCTTTCTATATTTACACCAATTATAGATATTTCTGCAAAAGAAAAAAGGGGGATTACAGCAGTACAGAATAAACTCCTTCTAAAGTTTTGGTGAGATTAAGGCCTTTTTTGTTGCTTTTCCATTAGCGATAGTACCTGGTACGTTCCAAGCGAGCTGAGCCGATACTATGCGTGACATCATCACAGGGAGAGGCATGAGCAAGACGCCCGGACGACCGTAGCTCATCTATCTATCTATCTATCTATCTATCTATCTATCTATCTATCTATCTATCTATCTATCTATCTATCTATCTATCTATCTATCTATCTATCTATCTATCTATCTATCTATCTATCTATCTATCTATCTATCTATCTGATATTGAGGCCGTCTGGATTTGCTTTGATTTTGGTTAACGTTCACTTTCGATATCTGGCACTTATACAACCTTTAGGAACATGGTACTGAAGGCCACATTATACTTCTCCGACTGCGTAACCACGGAGACCCCTCGAGCCTTCATAGTTCTACGTCGTGGTGCCGGATACGCACTGCAATTTTCCGCCCGATCAGTAGGGGTCGCTATGCAAGGTTGTTGTGCTTCTTGCTACAGTGAGCAATAGCGTCCGAGAGAGAAAGTCTGTTGTTGTTGTTGCAGCGGAATAACATTGAAACAGTGGCCGTTTCTCACCTGAAATAAATATTTTCCGTGTCCCGGAACGCAGTTTTAAGACCATTAGAGGCCAGAAATCGGCCATTTAGAGTCTAAACATGTGGTTTGTGTATTAAGATATGACGTATTTATAGTCTGGCAGCGACGTTGTCGGCGGTGATCAGCTCCGCCTCTGTGGATTCTCGGTGCGCACTGTGAGCCGGCACAGAGCAGCGTTAACTCAGCCTGTCCTGAGGACAAATAGCAGCCTGAATTTAGGAGTTAGGAGTAGAAGGGTTAAACTACCTCTAAATATGACTTCATCTCTCATGTGTTGTTTTTTTTTTTTTGTTTTTTTTTTGCCGTCTAGACTTTCTGGATTGAGAAATTGAGGACAAAAACACAGTTCACCTGGTATTTAGATTTAGCCGAGGTGCTGAAGCTGCGAAGCATCAAACTGAAGTAGACAAAAAAAGCATCCATTCACAGACTGAGAGCGTGTGTTTTTTGTTGTTTTCGGTTCAATCTGGATCAAATCCGGATTTATTTATTTTTTCTGGCAGTTTGGACAAAGCCTAAAATTCACCCTGTCTTGCCAAGCTCTTTAAAAGGCACAGTGTGTAAAAACTGAGCAACATTTACTGGTAAAGTTGCAATCGCTGCAGCTGAATATCCCTCACCTCAACCTTCACGTCGCCTTCAGTTACCGTCAAAATTCAAATTCAAAAGCTGACCCGGTTCCTGATATCCATATAAAAGACTCTGGAGTAATGAAAGAAAGGTGATTGCACAGTTATATACTAATAAGTCCACACACACATTTTACATACTGGTCCTTTAAAGGGACACTGTGTAGTATTTATGGGTTTATACACATTATGTGCTCCTGCATTGTCTAGTCGATGTATAATAGTTTTTGTTTCATTTTCGTAGTGTTTCAAAACACCCTCGCCCTCTCCCTCACCTCACGAACCTCATCTGCTGACACGGAGAAAGACAACGAGGACGACATTTGACCGGCTGCGGACACCGTATCGCTCAGGGAAGGGAGGGGGGTGAGCAGAGGAGCATTTCGTTGTTGTAAATTTCAGCCTCTCCTCTAGATGGCACTATAAACTACTTACTTCACCTTTAAGAGGCGAAAGTGAAGTGTTAGTTTCTTACCTTTCTGTTTCCAGGTGAGTTGGTGAAGTCGGAGCCTTTGAATGCAGTGGTGTTGGCGGCGTTGGCGACAGTGTTGGACGGCATTGTTGAGAGTCTTGTGGGCTTATGGAGGGGGGGAGGGGGGCTGATGGTTGTAGATGAGTGGGGAGTGTCAGGTGAAAATAAAGTTAAAAAGAACAGACAAAAATAAAAGAAGGAAATGAGAGACGATGATCCCTCTTCTCTCCGCTCTCCTGTGAAAGAAGAAAAAAATGTCAACAAAACACACAATTAAGATTTTGCAAGAGTGTTGTGACTGAACGATCATCATTTTTAAGTCAACTGAGTTTTAAAACAATTATCACATTATCAAAAAGATTCACTACTCTGTATTCTCATGCAAGGATCAAAGATTAAAGGTCCAGTGTGTAACATTTAGGACACGCTGCCAACCCGTGCCATCGTGTTTCTACGAGGGATTCATGATATTATCGGCTTGATATCGGCATAAAAAGTCCAAAATCGTGCATCCCTAGTTTCTACAGCAGCCCGAACGATAGATGAAGAAGAACAGCATCCTTTCTGGTTTGTGAAGTCCACCGTAGTTCACTAATGGCTCTCCCAGTGACGACACTCTCTGACCCATCGGTAGCCGCGCAGTCTGTCGATGTCACGTTTTAGTATCGGCTCAGCTCACAATGGAACCTCGCCAGAGCAGGTTCTAAAACAAAAATAAGCACCAGGAACCAGGTACTATCACTAATGGAAATGCAAAAAAAACCCAAGTTGGGTCGAGCTGTACTGACCTCTACAGTGGAAACGCACCATAAATATACAATTTCAAGGTCCAGTGTGCAACAATTAGCACAGAGTTTTGGTTGAAATTGAATTTACTATGCATATTTTTGCATGAATGTAGCCTTATAAGCCCTTTATATGAACTTTAGGCAAGGGCCTTGCTTCGTGGAGGCCGCCATCTTGTCTACAGCAGCCCAAATGGACAAACTAGCCAAAAGTTGCATTTATTGTTGAACCACGTGTTATCTGCACTCTCACAACACCAGACCTTTGGAGGAAGCAACGTCATTTAGCTGTATAAGGTTATTCCTGAATGGCAGCTTATGTGCATAGTTACAAACTACGAATAATACGACATGAAACCGATGAATTGTTGTTATTAATGCATATTTCCTCAAATCACTTTGGTTAAAGTGTATATTGAGTCATAAACAGGCCCATATTTGAGCGTCAGGGTCATGGGAAGCTCACACGCTGCTACTGTAAATACAGTGGGATAATAATGTACCATGGCTACTCTCGCCTACTGGGCCTTTACACAACATGTACAGTGTTAGGGATGTTTTTTTTTTTGCTGCTGTTGAGCTGCAAAACAACTTGAAAGTTGCTGGAAATCAAATTGAGGATGATTATAGTGATTTGAAGTGTCAAAAGTGTTTGATTTCATTGCACAAAATGTGCCTTTACAGTGTGACTTCACTCACACACACACAGGATGTTTTTCCTCGAAAGGGTTAAAACAAAATTGATGACAATCGCCTCTGATTTATTTATCCTCAGGGACTAATGGTCCCAGCCCCCTGCAAAACACAAACTGTGTGTTGGAAAAATACGAATAAAATAAGGCCAGGCTTGATTTTACATTCATATTTACATGCACGCCGAACTACAACCAGTGCACTCGCTCGAAATGTCTCATTTGCGTTCGTAATTCGGTCGGAAACGCGCTGAAATGGCAAAGTTTTGACGGCTGTTTTTGCAGCGGGGTGAGTGTGCAACATGACCCACCGGGGATTTTTACAGGCCACGGCCACTGGAGGATCACACACCGGCTAATTTTTTATTAATGAGGCCGGTGTTTGAAGGAGCCGCGATCACGGCTTCTGGATTCCGGTCAAGCTCAAGCGCACATCGCGATGACCAATCAGCACATCTGCGCGCACGAAAAAAAAACACACGCACACACACACACAGGCAAAGCCCGAATCGCTATTTCCCCCATTTCCATCGAGCGTCTTCCGCTCTTTCGCAGCTCTGGCTCGCATCAAGCTTTCCCTTCCTGTGTGGTTTTCAGTGCCGGGTTAAAACCGATTTGAGTGCATGAATCGCTGTGTGTTCGTTACCCGATTTTCCCAGGTCCCAGGCCTGACCCTTTTTGTCTCGCTTGCTCCCGGAGCCTCCTTCCTCTTCTCTCCCCGTCCTCCGCCTCCCCAGCCGGACAGCTCTCTTCCAGATGCGCCGCTCTCACTGCAGCGGCCTGCACGCGTGTGGATGTATGTGTGTGTATGTGTGTGTATGTGTGTGTGTTCGGCGGCCGCTGGGTCCTAAAGCCCGTCGCTCTACAACCACAGCACCGCGTGCAGAGGGGGCGGGGCTGGTGATTAATGGAGGCCCCCCCCCCACCCCCATACACACATACTACTACTACTACAACTACTATACTACTTTACTATTACTACTGCGACTACATTACTACCATTACACTTATTAGTTCTACAATTAGTACAACACTACTATCATTAATGCTTATGCTAGTACTAGCTACAACTACAACTATTAGTAGAGTACTACCAATATGACTGCTACTACTACACCTATTATTTCTACTAGTAGTAGTTTGTACAGCACTGACATTACTAATACTTCTGCTACTACTACTATTACTACTAATACTGCTAGTATTAGGGTTACCACCACACTACTATATTTCTGCAAATAGTAGTACTACATTAGCGTGGCACTACATTACAATCCCCTGTGCTGCTACTATTACTATTTCTACTACTTCTATCATTATTACTTGGGCTAATACCACTGCTCCTATTACTACTACCAATGCTAATGCTACTACTCCACCTAGTATTTCTACTAGTAGTAGTTCTACTATTAATACAGCACTACCATTACTAATACGACTGCTGCTACTACTAGCTACACCTACTATTTCTGCTATTCGTAGTTAGCACAGCACTACCATTACTAATATTTCTGCTACTGCTACTACTACTGCTAGTTTTAGGGTTACCACTACACTACTGTATATCTGCAAATAGTACTACATTAGCGTGGCACTACATTACAATCCCCTGTGCTGCTCCTAGTACTATTTCTACTACTTCTATCACTATTACTACTGCTACTACCACTGCTGCTATGACTACTACTACTTCTACTTCTGCTTCTTGCCATCACTGTTATTATTATACAACTACAAGTACTACGTCTACAACGAGCAGTGGTAGTAGTAGTAGAAGTAATGGTAGTACTGCACTTACTATTACTATTGCTGCCATTACGACCTCTACTACCTTATTCTACTGCCCTAACCAACCCTAACTGCTACTACTAATAGTACTACTGTTAATAGTAGAAGTAATAGAAGCAGGGTACAATACAATCACTAATATTACTATTACTACTAATCACAGTATATAAGCACACAAAATCATTAATATATGCTTATTTGTATTATGTTTTATTAACAGCAACATGTCGCCTGCTATTGGCTAAATATAACTGTCTGTCACTTATTTATATTGATGGATGTTCTATGTATATTTATATGTATATATGTAAATATATATATATATATTTATATATATATATTTATATATATACATAAACATATATATACATATGTATATTTATATATATATAGATGTATATAAGTGACAGACAGTTATAAATAAGTGACAGACAGTTAGCCAATAGCAGGCGAGCAGACACACAACAGAGGTCTCAAAGGCCACGGCTAATATTATACCGCCTCCAAGACGCCAAACGCTTTATTTGCAGGTTTTAAACCCCGGGCCACAGTTCTAACACTGCCATGCTTCATTCACAGTTTAATGGGCCAAATGTCTCTAATGACTGCTCTGGTGAGTCTAAGTGCCGCTCTGTCCAAAGGCCAGGTGCCCTTTTCTAATTCACACTGGCTCCGTACAGTCTGCGTACATCAATGTATGTACAATTACTTTATTTATGTTGATTTAATGGCGCAGGTGCCAGAGGTCAAAAAGGCCAAATCTTGTCTGTTTTTGTTGGGCCATTAAAGGGAAACGTGCGACAAGATTTGTGAAATGCAAGTGGGAAGTTGTAAATTATCAATCATCTGCATCAGGCGACAAAACTAATTGTCATCCGCATAAGTCTTTTTAAAAATGTTATAAGGCGTCCATGTTGATTATTATGACAGATTATTCCATAATCCATTGGTGTCTATAAGTCTTGCTTTGTACAGCACATACTCCTTTTACATATTTTTCTGTGTAGGTGCAGATATTTGAGAACATACAGTGTGGTTTTGTGGCCAGTGCTTTATATATATAGTGGTCGACGCTGACTTTTGCAGACTTGCACATTCCGTTTGTTACAAACCTCAACTATTTCACTTTTACAAAGCCACATATGAGCCTTCTGTTGCAATACATGTACAGAAGCACTGCTAACACCAGTGTTGATGACCGTCGGCAATTCGTTTTGTCCCTTTCGTGTAAATATCGTGTCTCAAAAAGAGCTTGAGGACATTTGTTATGACTCAGTGTGACTCAAATGTGGCGTTTAAAATGGAAAGATCAATTGTATGTTGTCCACGGTATCTCACAAACACCTTCAGCGCACAAATAAACTACATTTATGTATATTTTTTTACTTACTCTTGAAAGTATGGAATTTTGAAATGTTAGTGTGAAAGTCTTGGAGTCTGGACAACTGATATGGTGGTAAATTAACTTTATAAAAGTAAAAAACTACATAAAACTGAACTACTACTACTTCTGCAATCACTACTATTTGTGCCACCGCTACGACTATTATTATACTACTACAACTACTATCAATACTACTAGTATTAGAAGTAATGGTAGTAGAGTACTACACTACTCTTACCACCATTACTACTAATACTAGCACTATTATACCACTGCCACCAATATTACCACTACTAATAGTAGTGTTGCAGTTTCATCCGACTTAAATAACAGGAGACAGGAAAAACAACCTTTACGACACCGCTGCAAAGCATTATGGGAAATGCAGTCCTTCAATGACACAGACACTAAATTAAGTGTGTGGCCTGTAATTACAATGACATATGTTTTTAATATGCAAACTGAATATGGACTATCAAATAAAATGCATTTAAAAAATATATATTTTCCATTAATTATTCTCAATCAGAAAGCACTATATACATTATATTGTTCATTATTTTGGCAATATTATGGCAATATCTATCTATCTATCTATCTATCTATCTATCTATCTATCTATCTATCTATCTATCTATCTATCTATCTATCTATCTATCTATCTATCTATCTATCTATCTATCTATCTATCTGTGTAACACATACTGTATAGGTGTTTCATCTCAGCGTCTCAGGTGCAGTTACAAAACGATGTCACCATTATGTCACCGTCGCTCCATCGGTCCCTCTGCGTCCACACCATGTACGGCCACTAGACGGAGACACGGGGAGGTAGTAAATGTCACGTGAAGGCTGCAGGGCTCACAGAACAGGCCCCTGTGGGGGCAGATAAGAGGGTGAGAGGGCTAATGTTACTGCAGCAGGACAGGTCTGCTTGGGTCTCCTCTCTCTCTCTCATAAAGTCAGTGGTTCATGTGAGGACAGCAGCTGCAGCAGATGCAAGACGAGCTGCCTCGTGTCCTTCACGCAGGAGCGGTGTCGTGCTACCCACTGGTGGACGCTCTCTCTCTCTCTCTCAGATGCACTATCAACAAACCATTTCATGTTTTAAGGGTAGACCATTGAGGAGACATGTGGCTATTTTTATCCTCCGCTGACCCAAGGTCAGAGCAGTGAGCCACAGAGGACAGTGCACGTATGGAGACATTAAATATAGAAAGGTTGGCACACAGTTTACCTCATTATCATGTTATATCGTGTTATATAACACTGTAAATACAATTTAAAGAAATAGCAATATTACTTATATACAGTACTGTGCAGAAGTCTTAGGCCACCATTAGACGTGTTGTTTTAGCTGCTGCTATAACGACTATAGAGGATAATTATTTCTATTTCACTTTACTGGAACACATCCAGAAAAGATGTATGCAGTTTTTTGTTGTTTAGAAAAAAAAAATCAGAAAAAAACCCTATCATCTACAGGTGTCAAGTATTTTTAGCGTGATCTACCATTACACTTGAACAATAACACAGCTCTGTAATACTGGAATCGAACCTTAAAGGTGCCATATGTGAGAATGTGGCCAAAAACGGTTACTACATTCAAATTCAAAATACCGAGGTCTTTTAGGTTTCGTTTTCTGACGTAACTGCTAACCCGTGGTCGCTCGGCAGCTGAGACTCTACTGACTGCAATGATTGGTAGACGGCGGTAGGTGGCGCCACATGCCAAAACATGATTTCAAAACATAAACATGATTTGCAGTCTGCAAAAATATTTTTTTTTTAAATGCAAATATTTTGTCTGTACTGTTGTTGTTGGTGAGTTCAGTTTGTTATATGAACATTATTCCTGAGTCTCTGTGACATATTAGGAGGATTTTATGGCCAGTTGATTTAGATTTATTACATAATGCACCTTTAATTAATGTTACTGGTTAATACTGTGTTTGTTCTATTTCATAAAAAAACTTGAGCATTACACATGTTGACAGCTCGCTCTAATTATGATCAGCTTTAAGTCGCATCACTTCATCCCAAATTCACATGATCACAGGTGAAGGTGAAGATTACCTTCAATTTTATATGTATCAGCACAACTGCAGTTAAGAAACTTAAAACTTTGTTTTAACTTAAGCATCCTTTTCTGCACATATTATATAAGAAACATTATCAAGACCTGATTTAAGTAGACATTTAACTCAAATTAAGTAGAAAAAGATACAAGCTGTATTTTATATTTGAAATTTAAATTTTGCCGATATAGAGACAAACAACCATTCACTCACACTCTGACGGTCAAGGGTTAGAGTGACCAACTCACGTAATCCCCAAATCTGCATGTTTTTGGACTGTGGGAGGAAGCCGGAGAACCTGGAGAAAACCCACGCACACACGGGAAGAAACATGCAAACTCCATTCAGAAAGGTCCTTGTTCCAACTGAGGCTCGAACCCAGGTCTTCTTTCTGCAAAGACAAGAGCGCTAACCTATATACACCAACCATGTGGCCCATCATCTATATCAATTAGTATTTAATAGCCTTGATTATAAGCGATTATCTTCATCCTTACCTGTTACTTCCTCAGAGGAGTATTTTTGATAGGGGCTCATGGCTAAGTGGAACTGGAGGGTTGCCAGGTTGAGTCCCTAATTCTAGGAAGGTTTCTAGAAGAGGATGGGTCAAATACAGAGAAAAATAATAAGGGGGATAACGTACAACTTAACTTGAGTGTATTTTAAATGGTGCATTTATATGCAAGTTATAAGGTACAGATCAGTTTAACTGTTTACATAACATAGAAATCATATTTTATTCAGGTTGTGACGCAAACGTCTCTTAATTTTACATCATTAAAATAATAATAATAATAATAACAATGAAAAAAGCACGACAGTCCCCAGTCGTCAGAGAAATATTTGAAATCTTTTTTTTTTTTTTTTTTAATATATCTCACATTTTGATTTATTTACAAAAGACAGTGGCTTTGTGACATAAAACTTTGTGTACTTTTTTTTGTGAAACTCAACATGAGAAACAAATGAGTACCAGAAGCAGAACCGTACACAGAACACACACATAGATAAATAACATCAGGGGGGGGGAGAGCGCTGTTGCTGTTGTTGTTGTTGTTGTTGTTGTCTTTTTGCACATCGTCTCTCTGCAAACAATAAAAGGCTCAGTGTGTGTGTGTGTGTGTGTGTTGTTACTGTGTTTTAAACCCTGCAGGGTGAACAGTATTGCCTCTGCACTGGTCAAAAACGACACCAGTGACTCAGTAGATCTGGAATGTCTCCTTCTATCTGTATGGAATATTGACGACTGAGCAGCAACAACAACAACAACGTACCAATGCAGATATATATATATGTGTCGTTTATATACCTGTGATGTGTGTGACACAAACAGTTTGGCACAAATGTAAAAGGCTGAGCATCATTGTTTTTTTTTGTTTTTTTTTCTCCCCACAGAACACATTAAATAAATGAAATAAAAACCTCTATAGTCACAGACTAAAACGCCGACATAAAGGCTGATTGATCATCTTATTTGCTGAATGGTCACTTCTTTTTTTTTTTTTTTTTTTTACAGCACTTTACAGAACAGCTACAGGCACAAACTGAAAGAACAACAACAAAAAAAGAGCTTAGTTATGCATTCAGATGTGTGACCACAGGGAAGGGGAATTCTTTTTTTTTTACCTCTGCATTTTAATCAATTCTGGATCTTTTGTAAGCTGAATAAATGGTATTTCAGTTCCTACACTTCGCATGAATTGAAACCCGGGCGCACATGAAACTCAGTACAACAAATATACTCCACGAATACTTGCAAACCAGGAGAAGAACAATAAAGATGACACACAGAGAGAAGACAAATAAAAAAGAAATACCACATTTAAAATGACAATAACAGAGGAGCTTGTTTTTGTTGTTTTTCTTGACACAGTGTAACAGGTTGGTGGAACCTTATACCGAAGCTTACTGTACAAAACTTGAAACAAAACAAAAAAAATAACAAAAAAAACTTCCCGCTTCCTGTAGTTTTATCTCAGTCACATTTCCGGAAAAAAACTGCCGCCACACATTTATCTCATCAAAAACCAGACGCGCTGCTCCAGCTCGTCTCGAATTTGAGTCGAACGCCGACACTGAGGGACAAAGGACATTCAAACCGGAAGACACAAAAAAAAAAAAAACAGTGACAGTAACGTAAACCTGATCTTCTGTCCGGCTCAAATTAAACCTCATCTGGAACAGACGGAACACTAATCCACACAGAGAACAGAATATACCCGATAACATGCTTTCACCACATACTGTAGCACTTCAGAGAAACTTCTCATCATCCAACTTCCTCTACTCCGCTTTTCATCTCAAATATGGAAGAGTTTCACTCCAAAATGAGGGAGGAATCGAAGGGAAATGTACAACCTTTGTGACAGTGAGGGAAACACAAACTTGTTATGAAGATCCACTGTGTCACATTTCGGAAATGAAACCCTCCATTTTTAAACCATCATTGACATTAAACCACATCTCAGCTACAGAGGAGCTCTGCGTTCCCTGAGCGCCTGCACGTAACATTTCAACTAAATAAAGCTATCAAAGCATTTTCCTACTCTCTTACGACTACCTTACATCCTCACATACTCATATTAACTGTCCATTCTGTTGCACGAAAACTAAAACTCGGAGCCTAAAGTCATCACTACTAAACATCCTGAGGTGCTTCCGTACACTCGGAACAAATAAATACTGAGGCTATACCAGCTAGTCAGTGCATTCTGAAAAAAAAAAAGAGTGTTACAAATGATTCGCTCATTGGGTTTTCATTGGGAGGAAACAATGAGACTCGGCTCATTGTTGCGCCCTGTTATTTGCAAAGGGCCGGCTCGCGGAGAGCACAGTAGCAGCAGAACAGTGTGTGATTCAGCGAGTGTGTTTACGTGCACGTAAAATCCTGCAAACCAGCTCTTATGTTTTACTGGTTGAGGTCGGAGAGGTGGTGGTGGTGGGGGGGTCAGCTTTTTACGCACAACATACTGCAAACATCTGAGAATGGAATCGTAATAATCCTAATATGAGTTCTTTTTGTGGAATATGTGAAATATCATCATAAATATTATTATTTCAATAGTTTTTTTTCATTTGACTGGCCCCCTACTGGCCAAACTAGACTGAGTTTGAGACCTCTACTGTATAGCTTGGTGTTCTGGCTTTTGAAAGGTCATTAGGGTTTATTGAAAGAAATTTAATAAACTAATAAAATAATATTTGTATATGTATTAAAATAAAATAAAAAATATTTGGTTTCCGTAGCCTTAAAATATGTGCTTTGGGCAAGGGCCTTGCATCAGGGAGGCCCCGCCATCTTGTGTCACCACGTTGACTACGCAAACAAAGTTGAAATGACGTCCTCAGCGAGATACATAGCGTGACGTTGTACGACATCGAATGTGACACAACAGGCAACAAAGGAGGAACACCCAGTAGCTCGGTTTGTGGTGGACGACAAGAAACGACAAGAAACACCGGTCGCAAGGGAGTTACGTTTTTCTGTCGCCCCCCGTATTTTCCGACTATCGTGGGTGTAGTTGGTTTAGCTTTAGCACGGTTATTTTCGTACTATTCTTAATGGAAACAAAAAATACGCACTGCAGTCGCTCCATTAGGTGTCACTAAATCTTAAAGAGCAGGGCCTTTATTTTATTAAAATGATGGTTCAACATTTGGGGCGGAAATAGTCTGTAGCCACTTAGCTTAGCGTAGCATAAAGACTGAAACAAGGGGCTAGCTATAGCATGTTTTGTTTGTTTATAAAAAATGATTAAGTGTTGAAAACACATTCAACAACGTGTTGTTTTTACACTTAAACAAACATACAGTTGCTAATTATTAGTTAGCTGTTGATATATATTTTTATTTTATTGCCTTTAGACACAATTTAGCTAGCTGTTTTCCTTGGTTGTTTGTGTTTGTGTTAAGCTAAGAATTATTACATTTTCAACCAGTATGAAACAATATGATTTCATTTTGCCACAGCCCAACGTGTCATCAAATGCTAAAGTGGATTTTGTGGATTTTATGGAATGTTGGGGAGAAAAAATATGGTTTCAGGGATTATGTATCAAACCATTTCTTTTTTTGACTCGAGTTTTTGCCGATTGCCTGTGAACAGTGAGAGTGAGACTCTAGAGAGTCCCTTTATTACACCATGATGGAGCCAAGTTATCTGTTTTCTCATGTTCCCAGGCTTAAGTTAAACCTAAACTGTGTCCTGGCTGCAGCTGGATACAGGAGAATTGCACTGGTCTCGTTCCTACAGCGTGTCCTGAGAAACGTGGACGTGCAGTAAACACACTCGGCGTGAATTCTGAAGGCAGGACACTTCTGACATGACAGCTGTCATCATAACCCACAAAGAGCTGGCGTATATAGCGCGGTACAGTACCTAAATCCAGACATTAGTGCAACTTCATGCAAAAATAATACAAATAATTATGAAAAAAAAAATAAAAATATATTAGCACTGGAGCGATGACGGGGAACATTATGGAAAGAAGGTAACCTCCGTGTCAGGGTCTTCCCAAGGTCATGTGTTTACAGTATTTTATATACAGAATGACCTCCTGCAATGGTGGCGTGAGAAAAAACACAGCGAGCCATTCTTTAGCAGTCATGAGGGAAATCGTTGGGTAATTACAGCAGGGTTTTTTTTTTTTGTTTACAGGACAACACACACACTCTAATTAGACACATCTTGCTACCTGCAAGGTGTGAGGAAACTTTTCTCTTTTTTTTTTTTCTTCACATAGTGAAATCCTGTTAGATTACAGCATGCATTACTCTACGTGCTAATGCCAGGGTTGTTGTTGTTGTTGTTGTTGTTGGTATTGATTCTTCAGATTTGATGACCGTATGTCCTTACAAGATGAGGTGGTGTTCTCGTTCCCTCAGTGCTTCTATACTCTTACTGTGCCTGCATAGTCACACACAGAGAGGAACAGATTAAGTGTTGCTGGCCGGGCCCCACTCAGTCTGGATGAATTGCTTTAAAACGCATAAATATGTATAATATGCATGCCTCTGTGGAAGTGTTTTGAAATGCAGGAGTTTGCAGCAGCAGCAGCAGCAGCAGCACATTAAATGTCATGCTAATATTTAGCTGCTTCTAACAGAATAATGGAAACAAAAAAAAACAATGCAGTCAATATTAACTGGAGCTACTATTTCTCTATGTGTTGCAAATCAATTCACTTCAAGCAACTTGTTTCTATAAAATTACTGCAGGCCACAAAAAACGGCCACAGTTGCAATAATTTTACATATCAAATTATATGAAGGTCACGAGGTACATTACCGTTCAAAAGTTTGGGGTCACTTAGAAATGTCCTTATTTTTGAATAAGTGACAATGAATGTACCATTAAATGAATCAGAAATACACTCTATACATTATTGATGTGGTAAACGACTATTCTGGTTTTTAATGGAATATGTATGTATAGAGGCCCATTTCTCTCCAGTGTTCTAATGGTACATTGTGTTTGCTAATTGTGTTAAAAGGCTATTGGATGATTAGAAAACCCTTGTGCAATGATGTTAGCACAGCTGAAAACAGTTTTGCTGGTTCTTTGACGAAAGAGCAAAATGATTACTTTGAATAAAAATCATTATTTCTTATCTTGTCAATGTCTTGACTATATTTTCTATTCATTTTGCAACTCTTTTGATGAATAAAAGTGTGACTTTTAATGGAAAACACAAAACAAATTGTATAAGTGACCCCAAACCTTTGAGCGGTAGAATAATCATCCTCCTGACTCATAATATTCCAGTGATAATGATCAATTATTTCATTGTCATCGTGTCTCACACAATGTTGTAATAGAAATTTCATTAATTATAGTTCCTACTTTTTGTTCTTCAGTCTGCTTCAGCTGAAAAAAAGAAAGGAAATGTATATTTATATGCATAGTTTTGGCTAATCCTATTGATAGACATAAATACTACTACAGTCTGTTTTTGTGTGGCTTCATAATGAAAAAGTCTCATATTTTTGACTGCGTTGACATGTGCGTGGACTCACCTCTCTCCCCACCGTTCCTCATGTTGGTGTCCTCCTCCTCTCCCCCGTCATCTACTGCAAAAGCAAAAACCCACAGGTTTCAGTTGCAGTGATGTTAAAAAAAAAAAAAAAAGGTCAGTCAAGAGAAGCAGATGTGAGAACGATAACAATTTACAGGCAGATAAATTCTTTAATAAAGAGTCAAACCCAAGGAAACAGAGGAAGAATACAAGCCAGATGGCAGAACAGACATGTCTGGGTAAAATAAAATATAAAAAAGTGTATTATGGACTGACCTGAGTGGAGCTCTTTCACCAGAGAAGACATGGTGTTTGTGATTGAATCAGCAGCAACTAATAAATCATTCCGAAGATTTCTAGGTACACCTGGGCAACAGAGACGTTTACAAATCAGGGTTGAAACATGTGCAGGTTATAGCTTTACAGTATATGAATGTATAATGTTCACTGACGACTACACTACCGTTCTATACAATTTTTTCTTTGTGTGTTTTCCATTAAAAGTCACACTTTTATTCATCAAAAGAGTTGCAAAATGAATAGAAAATATACTAATAAGACATTGACAAGATTAGAAATAATGATTTTTATTCAAAATAATAATTTTGCCCTTTCGTCAAAGAACCAGCAAAACTGTTTTCAGATGTGCTAACATCATTGCACAAGGGTTTTCAAGGGTTTTCTCATCATCCAATAGTCTTCTAACATGATTAGCAAACACAATGTACCATTAGAACACTAGAAATGGGCCTCTATACACCTATGTACATATTCCATTAAAAAACAGATATTTGCAGCTAGAATAGTCGTTTACCACATTAACAATGTATAGAGTGTATTTCTGATTCATTTAATGTTATATTCATATTCATAAAAGAGCTTTTCCTGCAAAAATAAGGACATTTCTAAGTGACCCCAAACTTTTGAACGGTAGTGTATACATTTATTTGTTTTTACTTTTCTCCCTACGGCTTCATTATTTACTCAGGATGTGATACATGTTGCATGAGTTTGTAATGAATGCTCTTTGTCTCAGGTGTTAGTTTGGACTCACCCTGAGCAAAGGCCTCCAGCACGTCCCCTCCCACTCCGGCCAGGCAGTCCTGTGGTGTGTGAGTTGGGGTTGATCCAGCCGACGTGGAGCGTATGGGCATGGGCATGGAGCAGCCGGCACCATGACTGGGGGAAGAATGAGGGGAGCCTCCAGACTGGGACTGCAAGATAAAAAGTAAAAAAAAAAAAACAGAAATTAATGGTAATTATAGTCACAGTATAATCAGCGAATCGTTTGATATTTAATGCACCTCCTGACATTTAGAAGGAAATCAAGTTAAGCGTATCTACCATGTTCATGAATTACAACACTTTAGTGAGTCAAATGATTTGTACGAGCTGTTTTCAGACATGAACTCTGATTCAAAAGTTTGGGGTCACTTGAAATGTCCTTATTTTTGAAGGAAGATCACTTTTTTTCAATGAATATAACATTAAATGAATCAGAAATACACTCTATACGTCTGGTTTTTAATGGAATATGTACATAAGTGTATAGAGGCCCGTTTCCAGTGTTCTAATGGTACATTGTGTTTGCTAATCGTGTTAGAAGGCTATTGGATGATTAGAAAACCCCTGAAAAGCCTTGTGCAATGATGTTAGTACAGCTGAAAACAGCTTTGCTGGTTCTTTGAAGAAAGCAAAGTTTGAAGGTTTTGAATAAAAATCATTATTTCTAATCTTGTCAATGTCTTGACTATAATTTCCTATTCATTTTGCAACTCTTTTGATGAATAAAAGTGTGACTTTTAATGGAAAACTTGTATAGGTGACCCCAAACTTTTGAACGGTAGTGTATATCCACGAAATTGCTCGAGTTTGAAGTATGAAGAGCACAGCAGGTGATTTTCTGGTGATGTTTTTCCGCAAAACAGAAAGAAACATTTCCAGAAAATTCAGCCAACTCGTTCGCCATGAGATTTTCCCGCTGTGTTCACACAGATGGTCTCACTCTGACATTTTCTGGCAATCCGAACAGGAATGCCGCTGGAAAAGTTCTGGAAAATGTCCGACGCAATGTTTGTGAACATTTGTATTGTATTTCCGACATACAGTACAACCCCCCCCCTCCAGACAATTCCAGGATAATGTGCGGACTCCAGTGCATGTCTGAAAACAGTTACAGAAAGAAAAGAAAAGAAAAGAAAAGAAAAAAGGAAAGGAAAGGAAAGAAGGTAAGATCCTATTATCTCTTCATCGACAAACAGCTGCGTTGAAACGCAGAAGGCTATGTCACAGCCGCAGATTGCAGCTTTAAGAAGAGATGACCTTTTTTGATTTTAACGGTGACTTTATGGGGGAAAAAAACAACACAGGCACAGATGTGACCAAAAGATTATAATCCTTGAGGGGGGAAACAAACAAAACATTGGTATAATATTAGAAGCAAGAAAATCTCCTAGTAATCCCATCCTGGCTGACTAAAATCTGCATCTCTACAGTGCACCTTTACTACATCCAGGGGGTAATGAGAAGCATGTGTGGGGGGCCTGAACTGAGTTGGGAGCTGTATCTCACAGAGAAACGATGACTGTGTGACTCTGGGACGAGTGCAGGCCCAGGTCGATGGCTCTGAGCCAGGCAGCAGATGGCCTGCCAGACTGCAGTCACATTAGAAGGGAGTTTGTTAGTGGCGATGAAAGGAGCAGGTCTCTGACATCTGAGGAAAAACACACTTCTCTCAACTGGTTTTGAGCAACCTGGCTTTAAAGAGCGCGTCTCAGTTTGTGGCTTTCTCTTGTTATTCGTAAAAAAACAAGCGCGGAAAACTGGAGGACTGGATCAGTGGAACCCAATTAGATCGAGGAATCCTATCATGTTCCCTAACATCCGTCTTGAGAGCGACTACGCTCAAACTTCCTTCAATCACATCTGTGTGAAGGCAGGAGTGCAGAGGCATTAAACTAAGTGCCGCGACTCGAGCCAGGTATTGACCGTGGCAAACTGAATTAAGGGCAACTTACAGCCTGCTTCTGCTCCTCATCCTATCAGCCAGCAAAGGTAAGCAGAGAGAAAAAGAGAGAGCAAGAAGAGTGAGAGCAGCAGACGAAGAAAACGACTTCTGCATGCACCATATGGCACATTATCATAACTTAGGATTGTCTCACTTTTGAGCTTTCATCAAACATGCCACCAAGATTACAAAGAAAATGTGTATAATAGCTTTGGCAAAAACCTGTAAAGTGCTAAAGAATCCCACTTATGGAGACAAACGTGTTAGAAACAGGCGATTGTCTTACCTTCAGCAGCCTCATCAGGCCCTCCAGCTGCACCATCAGCTCCCGTCTGCTCTCCTGCAGGGCCGACATGCGCCTCTCCAGCTCGTCCTTCCTGTGTCTGCGGCAGAAGGAGAGAGATCGGGGAGGCATTAAAGACAAATAAAAGGAGGTGGAGGAACACGGATATGACAGTAATAAAACGTGAAGCAGGTGCTCGTGACGCCCAGGGTGACACCCTGCGCTCGTATGAGGAAATTTGTCTGAATCTGTTGCTTTTATGTGAAAAGTTTGGAGACACAAATGTGTTTTTTGACTTTATGTCTTTTTTTGGCAAAAATCAATTACTAAGAAATGACTTTCTTTACCTCAGGGTAGGCTTCTGTCTACATTTTGGCAAGCTGCTGGAATATATTTCGTCATGAACATTAAATGACTGACCAGGATATTTTCAAGGGAGATACACATGGTCAGAGTACAATATCTAGTACTAGTCATTTCCCTGTGATTTCAGCTCAGTTGTGGTCCCTTTATAGGGACCACGACTGCTCCGGCGTATTATCGCCCTCTGGTGTTCACAGAGTGTAAAGCCTCAAAGGAAAAAAGCAGCAGTCATCTTTATGGCACTTGAAGGAACTTTCAGAAACATCTGTGGACTGTGAACATCTTCACTCTGTAGAGTAGGTGACATCAGTGCGAGTGCGAGTCTGAGCATTATAGAATAAAATAGAATGAATAGAATGTAGAACAAAGGTGATTTAAGTGACTTTGAATAAAACATGGTTGTCAGTCTGGTTTGAGTATTTTTCGGGGAAACAGTTAATCTACCGGGATCATAACACTGGGGTTGACAGAGGATGGTCTAAAAAAAAAAAGAAAAAGGATTTGAGGGTGGAAAATTGGCTCGTCGATGCCAGAGGTCAGACGAGATGGTTTGAAATGAGCACAAGACGACCGTCTGTTAACATGTCGGACCACAGCAGCAGAGGAGCGCTCCGTCTACTTTATGAGGTGTCCTCTGTACCTAATAAAGTGGCCTGTGAGTGTGCGTGTGAATGAACTCTTGCACAATATTAAATAATCATGTATTCGTTATTTTCTTACTAGTGCATACAGTATATTCAGTTTTCTTCACATAAACGTTCACTCAATGTGAGGATGTTTAAGTTTATCCATCCATCCATCTTATACCACTTTATCGCTGTCTCAGCCGCATAGGGCGAATTCAGAGTGACCAGTTAATCCTCAAATCTGCATGTTTTTGGACTGTGGAAGGAACGCACACACGGGGAGAACATGCAAACCCTGGATCTCCTTGCTGCAAAGGCAAGAGTCCTTGTTTTAATGTAATTGAATACTTTCAGCTATAATTAGTTGCTGTATTTAAGTTTGAGCCCGTAATTAACGTTTAAATGATTAGATGTATCACACAACAGTTGAACCTCCTCGCGCCCAAAACTCATTATTGATGGCAGACCATACAAATAATGAGGAGTCATTCAGGGGCAACAGAAGCCGTAACACATCCTCACAGGGTGGGTCTCTTCCAAGAACTAAACCCATGGTTGTCAGCGTCCTGCCAGCGTGATAAATGTCCCTGCTGCTGCAAATTAAAATTAAAAAATCACCCTCCTGAAGAAGGAAGACATTATTTGAGCTTGAAGAATGAGCTCAGCCTACTTGAATACAACAGCCCTGCAGTGGTTTTTACTGGCCCATTTTCATTATATACAGTATCTATACACACATATATATATATATATATATTGCTCCTTCTCCCTTTCTTTGTCAGAGGTGTAGCTGTGCCATGATACCTGAGGAGCCGCAGTTCAGTCAGGAGCGTGGGGTTCTGCTGGGCTTTCTCAGGTGTGGGCTGAGAGGCTTGTTCATGCTCCAAGCGCAGCCTCTGGATCTCCTGGAGGATCTCTCTGGAAAATAATAATAATAACAATAATAATATGTTAAGGCAAGGCAAGTTTATTTGGACAGCACTATTCATACACAGGGCGGAACAAAAGCCATGAAAATGACATTAAAATCAACATTAAACTAAAAAAAATACATTAAAATCCGAGGTGGAAAGAGTAGGTGAAAAGCAAAAGTACCACTATTTACTTAAGTACAAGGTAAAAAAATGTACCTAAGTTAAAGTAAAAATTTACTCCTAGCAAAGTACAGTACTTCCAAGAAAAAGTGAAATTACAAAGCACACAAAAAAACTCAATTACAGTAACAGGAGTAAATCTAATTAATTACTTTCCACCTCTGATTAAAATTATAGCAGATGAAAGTGTGATTTTCCAATAAAAGTTATCAATCTTTGTCTTTCAAATGAACTAATATGATTATTTGAGAATTTAAATTCAAACAGAATGAGTCTGACTGTCAGTTGCAGGTCCGTCATGTTCCGAAACGCATTGAAAACAATGTTTTTCATTAACATCCCAGAAAGGATGCTGTTATTTAAAGTCTGCTTCAAAATGCAAAATGCCTTAAAAAGGCAAAACTTGCCTAAAAATACATTTGTAATACATCGTAAAGTGACAGAGATCAAACTTTTGTTATTTTAAAGCATTTATACACTTGTTCAATTTCTGCCCTTAAACCCTCCGATAGCTCACACAGTGGACCTTTAACTTCGTACAGAGATTCAGTGAGCTTAAGTAGTGCTTTATTCATATAAAATAAATAAATCAATGAAAGTCCTGCATATATTATCAAAAAAAGCAAAAAAAAGGGTCTTAAACTCAGGTGACCTGAGGGCTGCTAAACATCTGGTCTGGATATTGGATATTTCAGAGTGATATCTCAATAGTTATATTAGTGACACTGTTTCAAAATAAACATAATTTCTAAATAAAAGTGTTTATTTTGAAATTGAGCTTGAGACCTGGTCTGGTTAACAGTGACAACTCGTGATACAAAATCAACTAATTCAATCAATTAACTATCGAGCGAGGTCACGAGGTCACAAACCCGCAGGTTGCGGCCCACATGTGGCCCTCTGGCCATTTCATGTGGCCCACCACTTAATATCGAATATAATGGAGTCATTTCTGCATGTTATTTTTACTAACAGTCATCAATACATTGTTATTGTGAGCTATACATCATTGCATGTCGACACAGACACTTTTATTTTGAAAATTCTGTCAAATCTATCATTGTGATATCGCAATGGAATTTCGTGATATAATGTTAAGCTCATATCGCTCTCCCTCTTTCTGAATAGTTGCTCACTTGACCGGCCACCTACTGGACAGACTAGGTCATATGTATCTGAGAACCCTGATCGCGGTGATGGATTTTGGAAAACCGTTTCCGCTCTTCTACGGACAAAAGCTGCAGTATTGTCAATCAACACAAAAATGTGATTTAAATGTGAAACTCTACCTGTTTTTGTTCTCTAGTTCTGCGATCAGCTGCCTCTGCTGCTTGTTGGCGTCAAAGTTGAAGCTCAGGTCTGTCGGAGGACACTGTTGCTGGGGGGGGGGGGGGGGGGGGGGGTGGAAAGATCACAGAACGGCATTAACCACAGTGTGTGTGTGTGTGTGTGTGGGCACAAGTCGAACACCAGCAGCTAATTTCTGACCACAGCGAGCGGCAATGACGCTCGCTGTGAGACTGATTATGCTCCTGCATGCAACAGGGAGCCATTTTCGGTCACCTTTATCCTTCTACATACAGCAACGTGGAAATCTAATTAAACCCTAAACCCAAAGTCACACTTTCTGCCTTAGATTACTTTTTTTTTTTCTCCTTTCCGTGAAACCAAACCCTGTTCTATTTTTGATCTCATCTGTGGTGGATTTTTTTTTCTTCTGTCTAGAAACCAATCACTATGATTCTATTCAGTTATTACCTCCCTATATAGAAGCTTTTACTGGAAGTTTCGCCACTCGCACACTGGATTCTGATTTCTTACGCTCGGGGAATTCACAGGAAATCAATGCACGCATCATGAATGGGTTCTTTCTCGAGACAGCACTACTGCCAACTCAAGGTTATTATAGCTAACAAAAACTAACGAAATAACAAGAAAGAACCCCAACCTTGTTAAAGGGCAACTACGTAACTTTTACTTTGAGTACATTTTAAAGAAGTATTTTTCTTGTTTTTTAGCTTTAGACGAGTACTTTTACTTGAGTAGAATATTTGTGTACTCTTTCCACCTCTGCATATTCTGTATGACTGCATGCTACGCTTTTCCACCTGCTGAGTCACCACTTGTCTTCTCTGGCCACGAGACATAATGCATAACAATGATTTGTCATGGGGCGTTAAACGTGCAATGCGGGTCGACTGAATCCCACCCGGGGGGGGGGCATTCGACGAGAGACTCACCGTGGAGTTGCCCGCCTCGGCTGCCAGGCGTGCGGCGTAGCGAGCGATGAGGCGGTGCTCTTCATCTAGCCGACTGGGACTCTCCAAGACACTGTCCAAAGTCAAAGACAGAGAGACATGTCACACATAATATACTATACACTACCTTTCAAAAGTTTGGGATCACTTAGAAATGTCCTTGTTTTTGAAGGAAAATCACTTTTTTCAATGAATATAACATTAAATGAATCAGAAATACACTCTATACATTGTTAATGTGGTAAACCTCTATTCTAGCTGCAAACATCTGGTTTTTAATGGAATATGTACATAGGTGTATAGATAGAGGCCCATTTCTCTCCAGTGTTCTAATGGTACATTGTGTTTGCTAATCGTGTTAGAAGGCTATTGGATGATTAGAAAACCCTTGTGCAATGATGTTAGCACAGCTGAAAACAGTTTTGCTGGTTCTTTGACAAAATTATTATTTTGAATAAAAATCATTATTTCAATCTTGTCAATGTCTTGGCTATATTTTCTATTCATTTTGCAACTCTTTTGATGAATAAAAGTGTGACTTTTAATGAAAAAAACACAGTAAGAATTGTATAGGTGACCCCAAACTTTTGAATAGTAGTGTATATATACAACAACACTGACTCAAGCTCTTTTGTAAGTAGGAAGGAAATTTAGTACAAGAAGAAAATATGACAAAGGAAACTTTATAATAGAGGTGACCTTAATATGCGACTCTTGGCTTTGACTCCAGCGTTGACAGACAGTCTGAGATAATTGGTCGTTACAATGAGCTGGGATGGATATGAGGTAGCGCCGCATGCCAAATGCATTTGTGATCGTGCCAGTAACCCAAGGCTGGCCATTTCATTACTGATTGGAAATGTCAAATACGGCATGAGACTTCGAAATGATGGCGGGCGTGGCATATGGCGTGGCAAATGACAGAACATATGCTGTGTTTTTTTTTTTTTTTGTCCAGGGCTGAAATGAGGAGTGATGGAGAGCGTGAAACGTTGCTGGGTGCTATCTAACTCCGGCTGGAGAGCGAGCGATGATTAAGATCATTAAATGCAATCTGGCCTCGAGCGCTCCGCTGCATCAACAACCCGCCACAGTCGCTGCACGGTTCACTAGACGGGCCCACAAAAAAAACCCCAAAAAAACAACAACCTGCAACTGCAAAACTGCCTTTCAAACAGCATTTGTATTAAAATCTTGGTAACACTTTAGATTAGGGAACACATATTTACCATTAACATTATGAACATAATATGTTCATAATGTTAATGGTAAATTAACATATTTAATATGTCCAAAAAAGAATTGATAGTTTCTAGTCAAGATTTATTTCTTTACAGCAAAAGCGAGCTTATCGAGATATTAAGTAGACATTAAGTAGAAAGTGACACATGAAGTCTGCCACATGTAGCTTTTAAGGAATGCTGAGCATGTGTTGCACGTGTGACCAAAATGCCTACTATACTATGTCATCGACCTCAATGTCATACTACACTATTTTGTCCAAAATCTGACAATTTTTTTGAAAAAAAAAAGTGTTGGTCCAAAATTTGACAAAAACGACATACTATACTATGTCGTCCAAAATGTGAAAAAATTTTTGAAGAACATTTTTTTGGTCCAAAACTTGACAAAAACGTCACACTATACTATGTAGTACGTCATAGTACGGTATGTTGTCCAGAAATGGTCAAAACTGGTCAAAAACGTCATACTATAGTATGTCGTCCATAAATGGTCCAAAACGTCATAGTTTAGCCTTTAATGATAGTATCACGTTTGTCCACCGGAGGGCAGTTTGAACAGTTGAGCAGCCATGAATGATGTAATATCACGTTTGTCCACAGGAGGGCAGTTTAGATAAATCCATCTGGAATCTTCCACTTCCTGTTTGCCATTTGGAGCCAGCAGGAGCAGGAGGAGACAACCGGGAGGAGGACGAGGAGCAGCGGGGACAAACATGTGGTAACTGCTGCTTAAAAATGATCCACACATGTCTTAGATGTTCTATTGATGTTTACAACTGTTGTTAACATCCGTGATCTGATCACAGGTGTTCACATGCCACCGGCTAATGCTAATGCTAATGCTAATGTGACGTCACTGCTCCACAGTAAACAAACACCTTTCATTTCATTTGTCTTCACATACAAATGATGTTGTTTTCTGTTTGTTACAGAAAGACAAAGAATGTTCATCAATGTTTCTCAAACCTGGAATTGATGATTCTCAAATGTCTTCTCTTTTTTTTTATCCACAAGCCAAAAATGATTCTGTTTTAATTATTTATTTGTTATAAGCGGAAAATGCTCAACATGTGTAATAAAATAAAACAAAACAATTAAAGAACCAACAACAATTCATTGATTATTAAAGTAATAGCCAATTAATTTAGTAATGGTTTAATAATGCTAATCATTGCATCCCTACTTGTTTTATATTTATATACATATTTTATTATTATATATATAAAATGTGTGAAATAAAATGTCATAACCCCCTCCTGTCATGTCTGTGGGGGGCCGGGGGGCTTGAGCACAGCCCCGATCTCCCACCACCGCCAGTGAGTAATCTCTTGGGACTGCGAGGTGGAATCGAACCAGCCACCACCAGACTGGCACAACCTCACAGGTGCGAATGAAACCATCACGCCACACATCCCTTTGTGATTCAGGAGCTCTTGGTGTTTTTCAGTATTCACTTTGGATGTGGAACCTTAAATGTTGGAGTATAAGGGAATTGAACCCACAAGCTCAAGATCCTGAAGACTGCTCCTTAACCAGTTGAGCTAACCACACACTCTTGCTTTCATTATCAAACTCCTTTTTACTGTTTGTGGTTGAATATTGTATTCAAAAATCAGCCCATGCAAGACCCAAACCTGTAGTCACAGGAACCAAGGGTTGGACCCATGATCTCAGGATCCTGATTCTTAACCTGTTGAGCTAATTCCACACCATAAAGGTACTTGTTCCAAGCGGAAATCAAACCAGGGTCTCCTGCTCCAAAGACTAGTGTGTAAACCATTACACTAACTGTTTGGCTGGGCACGTGTGCTGAACAGACGTTATCAAGTAGTTCAATACGTTGAAGTCATAGGTTCGATTATTGAAAGGCTTCCGAATTTTGCAAATAAGCACACAAGGACAAATAGCTCATGGGACTAAGAGAATGACTCAAGTTCCTGAGATTCGTGTGAGTATGGGTTCAAATCTTGCATGGCCTGATTTTTAAATACAATATTCGACCAAAAATAAATAGGAGTTGGAAGAATCAGAGAAGAGTCTGGAGTTAGCTCAACTGGTTAAGGAGCAGTACTCAGGATCCTGAGGTCATGGGTTCAACCCTTGGGTCCTGTGAATATGGGTTTGAATTTTACATGTACTGAATTTTAAATACATTATTCAACCACGAACAGTAAATAGGAGTTCGAAAAATGAAAGAATGAGTATGGAGTTAGCTCAACTGGTTAAGGAGTAGTCATCAGGACCTTGAGGTGCTGGGTTCGATTGCCTTATCCTCCAACATTTAAGGTTCCACATCCAAAGTGAACAGTGAAAAGCACCAAGAGCTACCAAATCTCTCAGGGATGTGTGGCGTAGTGGTTTCGTTCACAACAGTAAGGTTTGTTCCAGTCCGGTGGTGGCTGGTTCGATTCCACCTCGTGGTCCCAAGACATTACTCGGTTGTGCGGAGCGGCGTGGTGGGAGGGGCAGGAGCTCCTCCCCCGGCGGTTTCTGAGACATGAATGGAATGGGTTATGCCATTTTATTTCACACATTTTTTTTTGTAATTTTTGAATATTCTTATACCCTTAGGCCCCATCTCAATACCCAATACCTCCCTAACCCTAAATTGCTCTGATGCAGGCTTAAACCGAAGCGGAAGATGAAATTACCCATGATGCTTTGCGAATTAAGCGAGCCGGCTGATTTTTTTCAACAAAGATGGCGGCCACATCTGCAGAGGAACAATTTTGCTGTATGTGTATTTTCGCAAATAAGCACATTACAGTGTCAAAATGTGTTGGAATACGTTGGTTTGATGCAAAGGACCGTTGAGGTTTGAACACTAATGTCAGAAAATAACTGACGATTTATGAAAGCAGCTAGCTAACTAGCTAACTAGCTAGTCAACGGCTATTTGCCGAGTGCTTTGAGAGAGTTTGCCCGTCATTTAGAGCTACATGACGGGCAAACTCTCTAGAAGCACTTGGCAAATAGCCTCTGCTACATCTGGGTAGATGTGTCAGTGTTTTGGAGTGTGCACCAGTGTTCACTTTAAAACAAATACCAGATTACCAAATATCAGATTTCAATCACATTCGTGATACAGCGTGTACGAGGACGGCGAAACTTCAAGTGAAGCTCAGCTAGCCTAGAGTTAAGTGAAAGTTAACATCAAATGTTCTATATAAGTAGCATACTAGCTCTTTATTAGTAATCATTAAGCACGTATTCTTTATAACCTTATTCTACCTCTATTACGACACAAATTAAGATTTTTCCTACATAAGGTGTTAATACATGCTTAATATTCACTAATAAAGGGCTAGTATGCAACTTATATGCATGTTAGTAAGCACCTAGTTAATGGTGAATATGTGCTCCCTAATCCAAAGTGTTACCAAAATATCTCGGTCAAAGCGAGATTTAAAAAAGGCTGCCATTGTAATGAGATAATTTTAACTACCCCAGCTCCTATCAAGGGTTTTCTTTCCTTTTTTTCCCCCCATTGAAGCGATCTAAAAATACTCAGCAGATCAATCAACCCGTGACAAGATAATGTCACCTGCCTCAGGAGAACTCTGCAGCGGGGACAAGCGTAATCGCTCTGCGGAGGATGTCAAAAATGGAACACTTCCTAAATAATTTACGGCCTCGCCCTGAGGCTACAGCAGCACGCACAGAGCCCGAGGTTTCCTACGGAATAAAAAACACATTACCCGACACGATGGAGCTGCTCGGGTTCGGCTCAGGAGAGGAGGATGTGACCCGGCACAGTCTCTTGGCGTCAGACTCTGTGTCTGTATCTTCAGGCTGTGAGTCTAGAAGTGGCCCCTGGCAGTTTCTGCTATCTTTTCCAGGTATTTTAACTTCAGCCACAAATTCTCACCGCCAAAATGAGAAAACAACTAAGGTGGACACTTTTAAAAGGCCAGAGAGGAGACTAAATTGTTTGTAATTGCGCCACTAATGGTGAATTTTGTACTATTAAAGGTCCAGTGTGTGACATCAAGGAGGTTTAATCGCCTGAAATTCAAAAATCATTTTGTACTTTAGTGCTTTAGTTTAGGGTTTTGCCATGTTTCTAGAGCAGCGTGCATTTTGTGTGTTCAAAATAGAATCATCCTACACAAATATTATGCAAAGGCAACCATAGTTCAATTACGTGCTTGGGAAACAGAGAGTCTTCCATTTCATATCAGTCATTCTTACACACTGGGCCTTTAAAGAGATTAACATTGAAGAGTAATACTGTAAGTACATAAGTGCATAATTTGACTAGGAGAGCAGAAGAATTTGTCATAATTTGCAGTCTCGCCGTTTCACACTGGACCTTTGAGTGTAATTAATATCAATATTTTATAAGAACATTAAAAGAGTGCAGGTTCACAACTTGTCAAGGAAGTACCCTGCCACTTGTAATGTCTCCTGGGACCGACTCCAGCTTTCCCTCTTGACCTTTTAAAGAATGTGAGGAATAGGAATTACATGTAAATTAGTAAAGGTTAGAGATGCTCAGATTCAATTTGCCACGGTTGTTATTATTAAATTCTCATGCTTCTAGTCGAGGTGAACTGCTGAATCAGTTCTCCATCTCCTCCTTTTTCCTTTTTTTAAAAAACAAATTTTATCTTCTGCTGCCATGGCTGCGCATGACTAACAGGTAATAAATACCGCGGTGTCGGTTCACCCGCGGAGGAAAACCAGCTCGTAGTGAGCAATAATTGTCTGCAGGGAAGAGCGAGGTAGGAGGGAACAGATGCCGTGTCAGCAGAGCAGACAGTATCACAGAGCCGACTGTGATGCAGGCCTGGAAGCACAACGTGCGCATGATTTTTCACACGGGGGCGCGTTCAATCATGTCTTTGTCGTCTCGCGGAAAATTTTTCAAAAAGGTTCGAGAAGCAAAAGTGGCGGCAGGAACATTGGTGTTGCTTTTTCACTTTGGAGCTCTTCAACTGAGGCACAAATAGCATTTTGCATTATGCAGGAGAGACATCTTTGATTCAAGTGGTCTTCCATTCTCTGCAGCCAAACTGGAGTGAAACCGGCATCAGAATTCAACATAATGCTCTATTTTGAAAGCATCACAAGCGCATTAATGCACAATCTCTGCCCTAAACGTGACAGCTTTGTCGCTGTAATGCCCCTCCAAGGCAAACGGCATCCTCCGTGCACCGCATCCTCCATGAGCAGCCTCTGACTCACAGAGCAAAAATGTCAAGACAAAGGTTATCCAGCTTCTTCATTACTGCCACTGTCCTGAAACAAAGCTCAGGAGAGCGCCGTCCTTCCACTACAACACGTGACTCCTTCAACCGCCCCCCCTGCCCTCCAACGGGGTCCTGATGCAGAGCATCGTTTTTACCGCCCTCGGGTGTCCCTATCTCGTCAGCTTCCGTCAGACCTGCTCTAATCTCGACGCCGCGGGGAACCGCAGAGAGAAACATGACTGCACTGCACAAAAATGCTCGCCTTAATCTAGTATTGATTGGTGGCATCTCATTTTTTTCTGGAAAATGCAAGAAAGGAAATCTTCCTGCGGCGATACGTGATAACACTTTCTCTTCCAACTGTAATGCCCATTTCTAGGTGAGGGAATGATGGGGTAAAATCTACAGATTTTGAGGCCTGGGTCCTTGCAAGTTGTACTGCATGTAATAAAACATCCATTGCTCTTCTTCTAAATCCTCCACAAAAAGCCTTTGTCTGGATTTAAATGGGGGTGAACTGTCAGACCTCTGAGTGGACTGTGACGTCTTGTGTCCCTTCTAATGTGTCGTGGGACGTCCTGAAGTCCCTGAGCACTCGCGCCTCCGGAAAGGATGTGACAGCGAGAAATAATACACTGTACACAAGAGAGAAACTTTGCAGGATGTGTTACAGCTCCCTGTGCGTGGTCGTCATTACCAACCTCAATGCTTCATTACCACTCTGAGTAAATAATAATAATAATAATAATAGAACGTGTGGCCTTTTAAACTCTGAAATGATCAGACTATAATAATTAGGCTGCTTCCAAGGGGCTGTCGCCTGATAACACTTAGCACGATCAGGCTCCAGTTCTATCATCGTCTATTTGTCACATCAGCCCTTTTATGCGCGCACACACCCTTCGCGACAGCATAACAAATTCCCCTCTAAAAATACACTCACAAGGGCAATGCTGTGAAAATGTGTGTCAAGTGTGAGAGTCAAGTCAAGTCTGGAACATCTGTAGCACTGTTCTTTATTCCCACTGATGAGGTAGAATACGTCATAATTTAATAATAACAAATGTTAACCCAGTTCTGTGGAATAATCTAACAATGTCTGAGAGGGGGGGGGGTGTTGCTTACCTTTTGGAAGGTGTCGGTGCCCCGGAGGACATGAGAATTGTGTCGTTCATGTTGTTGGCCACTGGTTTCGGCTGACTAAAAGACAAGATTAGAAGTCTTTAATGCTACGCTGTAGAGACCTGTCACCGGGGGAGTGGAAGGGAGTGCATTTGCTTTTTATTAATATTCATAAATCAGGTTCTCCTGACTTCACTTTAATCTAACAGTAATAAAGAGGGTTAAAGGGGGTGGAGGCAGGTGACAATCTTGACAAACTCCTAGGCAACAAGTTAACTCTGGAATTGTTCCGGAATAATTGACTTTTGCTCTGGCAACCTCAACGTTTTCAGGCTATTAGCTTTAAAACAAATTAACATAAGCAGCAGCAGCAGCAGCAGCGGCAGACAGGAAAAATCTAATTAAACTGGAAGTCTGTGAAAAACGAGGGAAAAAAAGGTGACATTGTGGGAGGCAATTTGCGAGAGTAAACAAAGCAAACGGGGGCCATCTGGCGGGCAGAATCGGTGGCCCCCGCGACGAGCTCGCCCGAGAGCCACGCACCACAGAGTCTCATTAATGGAGCAAAAATATCTCCCGCCCCGCGCATCTCAGGTGCTCGTCTGCTTCACACTTCACCCGGGACACAGAAGAGGGCAGCCACTCACGACGGCGTCTGCGAGGATGCATCTGCTCAGTCTGCACAGTATAATGGCTCAAAGCTCTCGTTATCACATAAAAGGCAAACAGAATTGAGTTCATGTTCGTTTGTCAGCTTTTTTGGGGTGTTTTTTTGTTGCCAAAGGAAACTATTTATATCCACATTGTGCAGAAAACAGTTATCAGCATGAAGAACTGAGAGCTGCACAGACATTATTTTTGACTTAAAATGAAAATGAAGTAAGATAAATGTTTGGACTACTTCTAAAATTGTCATTTTACAGTGACAAAAGTACATTTTCCCTATATTAAAGAGCATACTCAAAGGGGGTTAGTATGTCCTTTTTGAAAGATAATATACTGCACTTACTAGTTTCCTCTAGTCTCAGAGATTAAAAGACAAAAAAACATGGCTGTTCAAAAGTCCTCATTTAACTGTAGGTTTCTATGGCAATTTGCACAAACAAAATCCTCAGATAATAACAAAGAAACAATAAGAGAGGGGGTAAAATAAACAAACAAAAAAAAAAACAGCGGTCACAACTCAAACAAGAACTTCACAAGCAAAGAATTTAAATCCCAGTACCATGCAAGAATCATTTCACACCGGAGTTAATTATTGTTCTTGACTCTTAAAAAGGTGAACTCCAGACGAGAGGACGACGAGAACACGAGGCGTCGCACTTACCTCTGAGAGGAGAGCGAGCACCTGCCTGACTGGCAAAATACATCCGACGGCTGCTGTTGCCAGATGCCTAACCTGCCCTCAACTGAGCAGGCGAGCATCTCAATGTACTACACTCTGCTGCTGCTGCTGCTGCTGCTGCTGTCTCCAAGGAAACTCGGCGGTCACATGACTTTATGATGGCGTAGATTTTCTCTATCTCTCTCTCTGCCTCACACACACACTGCCTCTCTCTCTCTATTTGAAGCTCGCTGCTCTGACTCTCTGTCTTTTAACCTCTCTCTGATAAATACTGATCATTAAGAGAAATGCCATTTACTCAAAAACACCTCACTTTCAGCTTCTAACAAAAACCATGTGTGCAATACGTTTCACTCTATTTGTAACAACATTTACATTCCATGTCTTTTTTTTTTTAACTTTACCTTCAAAGAGTCACATAAGTCAAAGCTCCTCACAGCTACCCTTCTATAAATAATCATCAGTCCTTGCCTCGTGCACAGTAGGGTTCAATTGCTCTATTTCATTCAACCTTCTAATATTTTGATTATGTCCTCTGAAGTTGTCTGTGTCAGTATCTCTGCAGCCATATGTGGTAACTGAGAACACACACACACACACACACACACACACACACACACACACACACACACACACACAGTCAGCCACTGCTCAGAGGTCAAATAAGAGTGAACTGACAAAACATTTGGGAAGTAAGAGATCAAAGTCTGCAATGCGCTAAGCCTTGTTCTACACCCGTGTGCTGCGAATGACAATGTGTCGGCCCTTTTTTCCCCCGTCCTTGGTGACGATCCACCTTTTTACGTCTGAGAGACGCGTGACGCGACAGTCTTCAGTCACCCTCACACGGCTCAGATAATTAATATGCAAACATGACGACGCGTGCCTTCCTCCTGCTGCTGGCGAGCAAGAGCTTGACTTTTCCCCCCCGGCGATGGCTACAGGTTACCTTTGCCAGAACAACAAAATAATGAATCACGCGCGCACACAGAAAAGTGGATTACATGCATGTGCTCCCGCTCATTTGAATGACCCTGACTGGAATTTGCATTGACCTCAAGAATAGAAAAAGATTGGTTGCTATGGCACTGAGAATCTGGTGCCAAAGTGGGTGTTCCACATTAATGCAAAGTAAGGTAAGATTTTGAAACAATTTCTTTGCGTTTTGGCAGCAGAAGTCTGAGAGTCAGACTCATCCCCAAACCCCAAACTCAAATCCCAAAGAATCTCGCTGACAGTTTGAGTGGAGAGGGTGAAAAAAAAGAAGAAGAAGAAGAAGAAATGCACTGCTTTCACTTCTCTTGTTAGTCTTCGCCTTCAGATGTCAGTTAATATTTCAACAGTGTGGTATCAGAGTATAGCTGCACTTTGTCTGGAGACGACGCGAGAGGTCGGACAGCTGGGAAACTCGCGTCCAACTCAATTTGAAGTTTTGATCAAACCTGACGCTCTACCCCGATTCTGCCATCACCACTCACTCACAGGCACAGTCGACCCCTCACACAAACACACACTAACTGGTTGTTATACCTCAGTGAGGACACGGCATAGACGTAATGCATTCCCTTAGCCAAAGCTTAACCATCACAACTATGTGGCAAACTCTAAACCCAGGTCTTCACCCTGGAAAAAGCCCTTTAATGTTCAGGCAAAATGTCCTCACAAGGTCAAAAACATCCTCACAAATATATAAATACAAGTACACACCCACACACACACACCTGAGAGACCCAGCTGACAAATGAAACATGAAATAACACAGAAAACAGGAGTCTTTAAGAACAGCAGCGGTGCATTTGTCCCCGTCGAGTTAATGTTAAACTAAAACCGGTGGTTTGGCACTCTTCCCATGACTAATGATCTGATGGGTCCAGTTTGAAGATCTCTGAAGCCAGCAGGGAAATCAACAAGGGAACGGTCAGGCAGATAATTACTGTATTCAGCCATAAGTTCTCTTAAAAATCGACCGTTTAACAACGGAAATTACTCCACTCCGTTTTTCTACCTTATGGCTTCAGGAGCTATGTGGTTAGGTTTAAAGAAACTGTTCAGCTTTTTTGGGAAGTTAGAGGAGAAGATCGATGCCAGTCTCATAAATGAATTAAATATGAAGCTATGGCCAGTAGCCAATTAGCATGGCTCAAGTGTAGGAGAAACCAGCTGACCTGGCTTTGTCTGATACCAACATACACGTTTAAACACAATGAGTTTGTTATACATTTAGTTTTTAAATGTTTTGCTTGTCTATTATATATGCTAAATCAATTTCCTAGCTTTGATATTGCTCTTTAAACCCTATCTGTGATGTTTGTGGTTTTATGCTAACATGCTTGAAGCATAAATATAACCTGATAAAATGATGGTTTACTACAACTAGGACTACTAGTACTATTGCTAAAAAATGCTAATATTCTTAGTGGCTTTTGCCTAATTTTTGTTACTTAATGAGTATAACAGGATCATATTGAGCTTACAAGGTGGTTTAAATGTTGTTGCCTTTGACAAAGCTACTTCCTGCTGTTTCATCGTAATGCTAAGCTAAGCTAACTCTGCTTGATAAAGCATTTGACAGATTATCAATCGTATCATTATTTGAATTAAAGTTTCAGATATTATTAGTCATACTCCAGACTACAAGAAATAAAAATACATCTGGTGCTTGTGGGTGAATTTTGTTGATATTGACACAGCTAGGCTAACAGTTTTCCCTTGTTTCACGTCTTTATGCTATAGGCAAAGTACTCCTAATAATTTATAAGTCAGTGACACTTGGCATAGAATTTCACACACAGGGTTAAATATGGAATTAAAAAAAGAATATTTATACAGTGGCTTATAAAAAAGCGCTACATAGTCACCACGGACAAATAAATGCACCTGGAAGCACAAACTGGCATTTGTTTTCTGGAGACTTTAACCCTTGCAGTAGATATAACAAGGACAGAGTCAGACAGACAGAAAGATGAGTCTCAGGGGTCAACGTCACATCCATTCTCCTAAAAGTCAGTGAACACAATCAGTGACACAACCTTGAAATGCCATTTGTGAGAACATGAGAATGCACTTTGTCCATTTGGGTTTTAAAGCAAAACAGAAATAAAGCATTTCCTGTCATTTCTCTTCAAAAACACTCTTTTATAACTTTGTACAGTTATAAAAGAGTTTACTTGGATATCTGCTCAAGTATAGCAGTTTTGATGCTTTTCGTTTATTAAGACAACGTATAAAATTAAAGTTTAAAGGAAAAATGTGTCTCGAACCTTACAATCCATTATAGTGCTGTAAAGTTTCTATTTTAATGTCAAATCTTAATTTGGAAAATAACTAGTACTCATAGATGGAGTGAAAACTGACAATCTGACATGAAGAAAAGCCGAAATATAAAGTTGCCAACAATGAAAACACTCAACCAAAGTCCTGAAAACACTCTCTATTGAGGTTACATACAATACCTTCATCTTTTTATGTGAAGCTTTGCAGTTCCCAGAGAGAAAACAAAAACAATAAATGACCTTTGTGCTACAAAATCTAATAAAACCAAGAGCCTCAAATGGACAGAACTCAATATTCTCTGAGCCTCCATCATCTGAAATAATCAACAGAGGGAAAAAGGGGACAAAAAATGACACAGATTACCACTTGCTCAGGGCACTGGAGAGTCATAATCCAAAACAGTTTTAGCTACAAATTGTATTTTAATCAATATTAATCTACTTTTGTGATGTAATTTCATGGTAGACGGACTATACCACTCACAGGCTTATCCAATCGGCTCATCTCTCAGCTGCAAGAAGCAGTCGGGTCAACAGCTGATTTTCCACACGCACTGTGATGAATTTCATCTTCATTTCAACTTCATCTGAAATGCATCATTTTGGGCACGGCAGTGCACGGATGCGAGAGACGCCAGCAGGCAGAGCGGTGGTACACCCATCGCAGAAGTAAAACAGGAAATCACAATGACGTATATTTTACACCGTGTCTGTTTTTCCTGGCATTTACTGAGCTACTTTCTCCCCTCGTGGTGGAGCTCGCTATCAGTTACTCACTGACACTCGCCGGCAGCACAACGCATACACACACACAGACAGCTCAGATTGATGGCTGTGACTGGAATATGAAACGGGATTTCGTTGTGAAACGTGCCATGAGAAATGCTTCAAAGCTGTGATGAGAGCGTGAGACACATCACTAATCATTCATGCCACAAACGAGTGAAATCGTAAATCCTATGTCTTTTTCTGGAATCTGAAACATTAGACTGTGTCTTGTTGGAGGCCAAAAGTGTCTGCGTTTCAGTGCGACAATAATGAGAAAAATATGAAGTGACCTCAGCATTGTGAAGTGCTGCAGAAGCCTCTCTGTGGTGGAATTGATTATGGAAATTGTCCTATTTTTCAGCTGAAATGTAAATGAATGTGCGGGGTTTAAGACAGCAGCAGAATATAATGCATTTCCTATAATGACTTCGAGGAGCTTCAAAGCCCCTGGAGTGTGAGATTTATACCGTCGTCCCCGTTTCATTGCCAACAGACTGATGAGGACGCCGGTGCTTTTTAACGGCCGCGGCCGAACCTGTGCAGTATATCAGCTATTTCCGCGTTGGCAAATAATCAGGGGCTTGACGTCTTGGCGAGATGGCACTCGATCACTCACGTCCGGACAGCGAAATGGAAAAGGTGGAGGCAGTTACATGACAAGAACAGACCGTAGATCATGAGCACAGTGGGGCCGTGCTGTGCTGTTAATCAACAAATGGGCCTGAGTAGCCCCATATTAATGACACAAAGAGAGGTAACAAACACCTCGGGCATGGGCACTTACACGGTGTGAGTGAGCTCCTGTGGTCGCTCCGCCTGCTCGGGGAAAACAGGATGCGGTGGCTCTCCGATGGGGACGCAGCCGAGAGATTTGCTGATCGCGTGGCTCAGCTTTTTGGCTGGAGACTTCTGTGAGGAGGAGCAAAACAAAAGAACCTTCACCTTCAGCACTCATTTACATAACTGGGTCAAGAGTCTGTTTACTGTGGGTCAGAAGGGTGGATTAACAACAGGTCACGCAAGCTGTGACTGTCTGAGTTTGTGTTTGCACAATTCACATCTAAATTGTGTTGACTTCCGTCTAATATTTTCATTTTTATATGAGATCTTTTTTTATTCTGTAGTTTGGCCTTTAGAAGAGGCTTTTTTGTGCAGACTATTCTATTCTATTCCTTTGTATTTACGTTTTATGTTGTGTTTAATCACAAAGCACTATATATACATGATATTGTTCATTCATTTGACCATATTATTTGAGTTACTGTGTGGAAGTGTGGTGGAAACACAATGTATACAATGCAGGGCCACACAAAGGAACTCTTAATTAATAAAATTAAAGCAAGGAATAACTTACTCCCAAAGAAAATAAAGACAAAACTCAATGTATCTTCCTCTAATTTTTTGGCAGCAATTTTTTTTGTTTTCAATCAAAGTAGCATTTTTAAAATGCAAAATACACTTAAAATGCATTGAATAACACAAGAATCAATTAGACTTAACTTAGATAAAATAAGTTAGGTAAAATAGGATTATACATCCTTAAAGAAGGCTTGTCAGTGTAATACTCTCCATTATATACAACAAAATAAAGAGTAATTTAATGTGTTATTGGGGAAACAACTTTTTAAAATGTAATCTAATCTCTAGGATTTAAATAAAAACACTTTTTCAGATAAACAAACGATTTGAGCTGATTGACAGTGGTAGCTATACATAATCTTCCCTGCGCACGTTGGACTCATGTAATCCGATGTACAAACAGTGACCTTGGCAACAGATGGGGAAAATGACTCCTGAATGAGCCGTTACCATTGTCTGTCATGAGACGGAGCGTGGCCATTCATTCTGCCAACGACACAGAGGAAAGGTGAACTCGAAAAGCTGCCAAATGCTAAAACCAAACATTGCAGACAGGTCAATAAGCTGGAAACAAAATGACACAATTAAAAGTCGGGGGGGAAAACTGGAGGATTGCACCTCACTTCATCAGCTGGTAAAACTGTGAGTGGTTTCCAGCACCTGTTTCCCCTGTTTCCATTGATAAGATAATGACTGAGCTTTGAGGGGGAAACTGGCAACAATGTGAATTCAATCAATCAAAATAAGTAAAAGCGTGTAAAATCCCTCTTGGGTTTGCTTAAGCGAGTACAGGAACCGTTTACTCACGTTGCTGGAAAATCATTCCACACTCACAGAGTGATATTGACTTTTGAGTTGTTTATAATTGGGAACAACGCGGTGTAAAAAAAAAATTGAGAGCGATCGGGGGGATTTGTCTTACCCAAGACGAGTGCTCCTTCATCTGGTGCTGGTTGCTATGGGGACCATTGGCATGGCCACGCCAGAAGCAGCTCTGACAAAGCTGGTAGCCATGGCACTGTTGGCACCGATACCGGAAACCCATCATGCTCTCGCTCCGGCAATAAGAACATTCCACCGGATGGAAGACTGAGCAGTGACAAAGAGGATTTTCAGTCTGAGACATTCACAGCTTTACTGACAAGAACATACAGTCAGTTTAAAACTAAAATATGCACTCAATTTTGGGAAGAAATTAAGAAAGCGATAGAAAAGATTATTTCAAAAGATCTTGTGATAAGCCCAGTTTTCTTCATTTTAGGACTCTACCCCAAAAATCACAAATATACCAAGAGTGAACAAGTTCTGATAGACATGTGTCTTTTACATGCAAAAAAATCAATAGCATTATTTTGGAAGAAATCCAGCAAACCAAGTGTCACTTACTGGGTTAGGCAAATGTTAATTACTTTCCCTTTGGAAAAAATAACATACATACAGAGAGGGAAACAAGAACTTTTTGAGAAAATTTGGGGACCATTTGAGCGGTTTGTGAAAGGTGTGGAGCTAGTGGACGAAGAGGAGGATTGAGTTTGGGTCAATGTAAACCTCTTAATGAGGCTAAAGAGAATATATACTGTGAAGATATTTATAAATGAGATTGAATAAGCAACAAATTGTTGCACTATTTTGTAACATATGAGTGTTACTACCTGAGAGGTTTCTTTTGTTTTGTTTAATTTTTTTATTATTATTATTTATTTAATTTTCTTCTGTATTTTGTATTATTTATTTAATTTTTCCTTAAATTGTTTGTCTGAAGTTTTGTTTATACCACATGTCTCAGTGTAGCCTGGAATATTTGTTCACTTTTAGGAGTCTGGAATTGTACACTGTACACATGTGTTTTGAGAAAAATGTCAATAAACATATTGTTCAAAAAAAAAAAAAAAAATATGCACTCAAGTCAGATATAAACTTTGGTATATCCATTTTTTGTTACGTTTAGCTTCTCTTCTACTGCATTTCAAAGGTAATACCGGTCATTTAATACCCACTCTATTTATTCGGTATAATTACAACACATTTTAAAACATGACTAGTGTTTTTCAATGACTTTGTAAGGACTTTACAGTACCAATTTCCTGAAATTCAAGGACATTCAGTGCGCTGTAAGAGCTGCTTCGCCCATGGCGTCTACGTTTATTGATTTGCAGCACGAGCTGCATCTGGACAAGTCGACTGTCCTTGGGATATCCGTCAAAGTCAGTCTTTGTCATTTTTCTGTGGTGAGACAGAGATCTTGGAATCTCTCTTGCTTGACGTTACTCGCTCGTTGTTCTGCACGGAATATCACGTCAACGGTGGAGAGATATGGACAGACAGTGGACAATGTCCACAACACTAGTACACAGCGAGTACGTAAAACTCCATGTTTGTTCTGCGTAGGCCTAGTCTACGCACATCAAGCAATGCAGGGCACGAACCGGAGACAGGGAGACATTTACATAAATATCAACTTTCTTGCATAAAGTGATAGCACTTTCCATGTCGATTTAGGGTAATTTTCCAAAACTTTCAAGGGCCTCTTTGAATGATTTCAAGGAGCAATGGAATCCCTGAATACAAAAATAGTGTGGGTCACCTCTTACTCTTGATGCTTCTCATATAAACAACAAATAAAACATTCACAAAAAAGTCTACAACAGAACTTTTTCAAAGTTGTATCTGGTGACGCTTAGATTTGTTGGAACAGTGAAATAATAATAAGTTATCACTGTCAGATAGGGCTGCAATGATTATTGGGTAAGTTTCTCTGATTGTTTCAGCTTCTAAAATGTGAATATTTCCTGGTTTCTTTGCGCCACATAACAAAGAAATCATTCAAACTGAATCATTGTTGGTTTGGAGACAAAAAAAAGACATTAGAGAACATCATTTTTCAACATTTTCTGATATTTTACCGACCAAGTGTAATCCAATATGAATTAATCAGTTGTGAAAATAATCGCTAGTTGCAGTCCGACTGTCAGATGTCATCTTAGTCCTGAACCAGTGCTTTAAAGTGTGAAAAAATGACGAAATATCCCTTTTTAGCAGCTATTTCAGGTGTGTATCAATTCTCATGTAGATACAGTGTTTCTAAGAATATGTGCACTGTAATTCATTCTTTAACCTCACACCACATTATAGAAGTGTTCCAATTAAACAAGCGACTCAGCTGTTCTATGATATTTCGATGCATTCCGTGACACACGACACACAATAATCCCTCCTTTGTGGGACAGAAATTAATTTTAGATCCACGTAAAATTGTCAGGTTTGAATACAAAAATCGATAAGCGATTAATATGGATGTCAAAAAATCCTCTCAACTTTTCTACTAAATCAGGCATCTGCGTCTGATCCACATCTTACCGTTTTCAACATTAGCGAGTCGGTGCATGAGAGGCAGCCACACGAGACACTGAGGAGGAGGATCGGCCATCAACACGTCCAGAAACGTGTTCAGCATGATCTTCTTCTGAAAGACAAGCACAAGACACGTGTCTCCGGTGTTTAGACGTTATGCAAACGTATTATACGAATAATAACAATAAAAGAGGAGGATCGGGGTTGTTGTTGAACTATCCCACCTGCTGAGGGAAGCACGTGCGCACCGAATGCTCCGTGTAGCCGAACGACGGGCCCTCGAACACGGCTGTGGGCAGTTTCAGAACCTCCCGGAGAAACTGATCAAACTTGGCAAACACCATGACGCCGCCCGAGTCGGAGATCTGTGAGAAAATATCTGAGAGAGACAGCAAATGTCACAGTTTACTCTCCGACAACACACACATTCTGCTCATCCACAGTGTACAAATATAGTATCTATATATATATATATATGTATGTATATCTACATATACACACAGGTAGAGGACAGGTAGAGGACAGGTGAATCGGGCACTAATTTAGGTGAGAAAGTTAAAGCATGTGTGACCTTTGACCCATGTTGACTGATATATCATGTGTTTGCATATTTAATTTTGTCTGCACTCTTTTAAAGGTACTTTTTTTTACTTTAACTTAAATACAAGTACGTTTACTTCAGTAAAATACTGGCACTTTTACTTAGAGTAGAATTATTTCAGTACTCTTTCCACCTCTGCCCATCAGAGGTCACACAGTGAATGAGTTCTGTTCTTGTGTTCCAACAGTGCCCCCGTGTGTTCTATTTGAGCAACTACAGGGAGACTTCAGCTCCACCAGGACTGAAGGAAAACATTTCATGTTGGGCCCAAATAAGAAATGACACGAGGGTCAAGGGTCAGTCCATCGCAGACACCAGCACACTCGTTCACACTATTCACACCTACAGTTTGTTACCTACAGTAATTTTTATTTATTTATTTATTTATGCTTTGTTTAGTCAGGAAGGTCCCTTTGAGATACAAGCGCTCTTCTTCCAGGGAGTCCTGGTCAATTTAGCACCACAGATAGTAAAATAGTTACAGAGACAAGATGATTTCAGATATAATTCTGTAACTTTTGCATGGAATATGTTGCAGAAAGACTGGACAATAACTGAGTTAACGTCATCAAACGCTTTCAAATCCAAACTGAGAGTTCTTGAGTCCAACTCCAAAAAATGCACTTGTTTTTCTCAAATGCTTTTAAATTGAATCTGGATTCTTTTTTTATTTGTTGTCTGCTCTGTTTTATCTGTGTTAAACTGTTGAGTATTTCATATTCAATGCTGCCTAACTCGGCCAGGGCTCCCTTGAAAAAGAAGTTCTTAATCTCAATGGGATTTTCCTGGTTAAATAGAGGTTAAATAAAAAATAAATATAAAACTCACAACATAATATACAAGCTATACAGATAACAGTTAAAACAACAGATAAAATAAAGTGTAGAAGTATACAGGCCCTACCAACAAGATCCTTAATCCGAAACCGTCAAAAAGAATTATAAACCAACATGTTTCGTTCATGACGGTCCATAAAATGCCTTTAAAACGTCATAAAACAGCTAAAACAGTGCCTGTAGTGAAATGATGTGGTAGAACTGGTTCTGCATTTGCTGATATTATATGATCAGAGGCTAGAAATATATAATAGGTTTATCTAACGTTTATCTAACAAGGCCTTGACAGTAAAAATTCTGTTGCAGGAAGCTGGAGAATCAGCGTCTTTGTCACCAGAGAGGAGAGAGTTGGAAAAACGCCTACACATAGTTTAAATTTTTTGGCCTGATTTTGAACATTGAGACAAAGACTCAAACAAATGTCATCCTAAATATGTTTTACTGGTTTTTAAATTGTTACTACACTTTTTTTTAGTGTAAATTGTAAATAACTGCCAGATATTTAAAGTTATTGTGGAAAAATGGGCAAAAGCACTTACTTACAGGACATTTTCTAGCCCTTTTATGTTTAGAATAAGAAAAAAAAGTGGCTTTTGAGGCTTAAGTGTTAAGGGAAACCAACCTACAGATGACATTTGACAAAACGACATAAACATCAAAATCAAAAACATGTTAGATGAAGAGTGGATGAATGTGCACTCACAACGTAGTTTGTCCACAATTTTGCCTCCACACATTGTTGCCAGCATTGCTTTCATTGAGAAAACTGTCAACTTGCCATGGCTTTCACTGCAAGGAAATAAGAAAACAAATGTAAGTGCATTAAAAATTTAAATTAGTGACTTTTGGAAGAGAAAAAACCCAACATAACACTACCTACCTACCTTAAAAACAATTACTTCTTCAGCCCTAAACAGAATAAATCTGGTGTAATTTTGTGAAGAACCTTCATCTAATTTGAGACTAATCATGAAATGTAAGCGTTTAATCGGCTAAATCAAAGGATAATTTGCACCATAGTAAACAGCAAACAGTCCTAAAGCATTATTAAGAGAATGGGATGGCAGCCTGGATTTGGTTCTCAAAGATTAAATCGTTAAATCAGATTAAATCAAAGATTGAAAAACAGGTTTTATGAGCTTCAAAGGTTATTAAAAAGGAAACTGAAATCACTAAAAAATCAATCTATGAGAAACGCTGAACTTCCTCACGCACCAAACATTTCTGAAAGACAAAAACGTTGTATTTTACATCCAGAATATGCACTTTTACCTTCAGGGAGAGAGTATCGCTTTTTCCCATCTTCCATTACATTTCTTAATAAACAACCTGTCCTATGACTGATTCTTCCAAGGTTTTTTATATCTTTAATATAAGTTCTTTATTATTTATTTATGATCTCTGGTTTTATGATTTAGAAATTCAGAATGTTTTTCTTTTTTTAAGATTAAATACTATTGCACTGAGTGTTTTTTTCCACCACTATGTTTAAACTTACAGTATACAGAGGCTATAAGAATGTGCAATATAGAGTGTCTTATCTCCTACAATCTGATAAAATAATAATAATTATAATCTACTATAATGAATACTAGCTGAGCAAAATGTCCTCAAAATGTTTCAAATCAGATTGAATTTGTGAAATTTGGAAGTACGTCACAGTTCAAAGTTCGCTGGGCTCGTTTTTATGAACAAAAATAAAATTTAAAAAACAGTCTAATTTTGTGACCTCTGCACAATTATTACTACTTACTTATTGCTACTAATTATTGCTCCTTCTGTGCCGATCTGCACAGATCTGTGCCGATCTGCACAGATCTGTGCCGCATAAGGACTAAGGGTTAAAATCATTATAACCTGCTGAGAGAGAGAGAGAGAGAGAGAGAGAGAGACAGCTCTGGCTTCCGAGCAGCAGAGTAAGTACATGAAAGCTCTTCTGTCTAATTCAGTTTGGACCTCAGGGACAGACAGCGAAACCACTTCCTGTGATCGGTACACAGTCATTTCCACTGAGTTTCCTCACAGATATGGCTGCATGAATAATCAGAGTGGCCTGCCTGACTGATAAACGTAAACCAATTGAACAGGCTCATGAATGGACAGTGGGGGTGGGGGGCGAGCGGCCAATCAATTTTTAAGCACACACGAGGCAGAATAACGAAGGGGGAGCTTTACGGTTAATGATAAACCTCCGTGCTTCAGGACCTAAAGTGTTCTGAGACATTAAGAGGAGGAGGAGACATACAGTAAAACATCACTGGGACACTTCAGCTCATGGCACCTCTTTTAACACAGTGCACTGTTGGTGTGATGGAGTGCACTGGTTGTCGTTTGACGTGCATGTTAATATTTATTTCAGTCATTTTTCCACACAGTTTGTGTTTTGCAGGGGCTGGGACTATTAGTCCCTGAAGACAAATAAATCAGAGGCGATTGTCATCAATTTTGTTTTAACCCTTTCGAGAAAACATCCTGTGTGTGTGTCGTACTGTAAAGGCACATTTGTGCAATGAAATCAGATAAATGACACTTTAAAATTCACTATAATCACCCTCAATTTGATTTACAGCAACCTTCAAGATGGTTTGCTGCTCAATAGATATATTGCTGCTCTTTAAAGGCCCAGTAGGCGAGAGTAGCCATGATACATTATCCCACTGTACATACAATAGCAGCGTGATAGCTTCCTATATGACCCTGACGCTCTCTACATGACTCAATATACACTTTAATCAAAGTGATTTGAGGAAATATGCATTAATAACATCCATATTGAATTTTTTGCATTGTTTGTTTCCTAAGTCCTTGGTTAAGGACTGAAAAATTAACGTTAGTGAAACGGCAGTTAATTCTTCCAAAGGTCCAGTGTGTCAGAATTTTGATGACATCTAACGTTGAGAGACTGCAGATAACAGAGGTGATTCAACACGGAACGCAAGTGGCTAGTTTGTCCATTTGAATGGCCGTAGACAAGATAGCATCCTCCATTAAGTCTTGCTCATATAAAGGGCTTATTCTAAGGCTACATTCATGCAAGCATACTTGTGTAGAGTAAATTAAATTTCAGCCCAAACTCTGTCCCAATTGTTTCACACTGGACCTTTAAATTGTATTGTATGGTGCTTTTCCAGTGTACAGGTCAAGAACGGCTCAGCGCAGCTTCCATTAGGGACAGTACCTGACACCTGGTGCTGTTTTTATATAAAGTGTATTAAAAAGTGTATTCCATACAACTCTAGCCCCCAACATGAGTAAATCTGCTGATTCTGACCTGTCGTACGTGGCCACCATGAAGTTGAGCAGCAGCCCGATGGACTGCTCCACGTTGATCTGGTGTGTGGTGGGCAGCCGCTTGTTGAGCTGGTAGTAGATGGAAGACAGGATCGTCTCCAGCCGCGACACGTTGATCTCGGCGTTGTGGTCCAGCGTGTTGAGCCCGTTGTCGCGAAAGGCTTCGATCATATTCCACACGTCCACCAGATGAACTGTGAGCGACGGGGTAAACAGACCGAGTGTGATCAATCAATCAATCAATCAATCAATCAATCAATCCAGTCTGCGTTCATTTGGTTACACAGTGTCGTAATAGATAAAAGGAAACGGAGGAAGGAGAAAATGTGTCTCACGGTTGCATCTCTTCTGCACAAAGCGGAGTTTGCAGGCAGTTCTGTACGTCGACAGTCTGATAACGTCAAAGTTCTGAGCTCCTAAAAAAAAAGGACAAATAAAGCACAAACTGTACTTTTGCTAAATAAATGCAGAGTTTTTTCCACAACAATGGAATTAAATATTCTTTGTTAATGTGAACATGGATTATCGCTCTCTCTCTAAGAGACTAAGATTTTTACTTTAATCAATCATCAGATGTTTGGTCAGTCTTGTATAAAGTAGGGATACTTGAATAAAAGTACAATTATCTCACCACGAAAATTACTTTAGTAGAAGTTAAAGTCACATTTTATAATATTACTTAAGTAAAAGTCTTAAATTATATGACATTTACTGTACTTGTATTGTACGTTTTTACTAGAAAACCTCTATATACTGCACATACAGACATTTACCAACTCTTCTTCTTCTGATTTTATTTGGTAGTAGTGAGTAACAAAGACAGATAGAGGAAATTTTTGTGGAGTAAAAGTAAAGTTGCTAGAAATATAAATAACAAAGCGAAGTATAGATACGTGGATTTTGTACTTAAGTACAGTAAAGAAGTATTTGTACTTTGTTACATTACAACACTGATTATTGACAGTTTCATTTCCGAGGTAAAAACTGTGTAATTATATACAGTGTCAACAAAAAAATAATGTACAAACTAACTATTAAATACATATTGAGGTGTTGTCTCATTTGAGTGCTGGATTGAGTCAAAATGAATTCTAATAAGAGTGGAATTATGATGGTTCAAACCAAGGATCAGAGGTTTATGACAGACTGGGTGATAAATGAGGAAAATTAAATATTTGGCTTATTATGATGATGACTCGCTTTGTTTTAACAAGGACACAAACAATCTTGTATCTCTTTTTACCATTTTTTTCTTTCAACACTGATCTGGAAATAATAAGTCTAACAATGTAGACACAGTCTACAGCACAGTCACGTCTCAGTGAGGACACATTTAAAACACCGTCTCTTCTGCGTTTGCGCGGGACCAAGTCTAAAGTGATCTTTCCTGTGCAGGCGACCTCGAGACAGTCAGAGAATTACACACAGTGGAGGAAAAAAAAGAAGAAGAGAGATTTGCACTCACTCATCTCCATGAAGAGCTGTCTCTTCTCCACCATGGCCTTGCCTCGTTTACTGCCTTCCTCGATCATTCTGGAGCACATCACACGTCGCACACAGCACACATTGAGAGGAGGCAACACACAAGAGCACAGGTTTGTTTGTTTTTATCGTCCAAACATCACTCAGATTACATGCAAATTAGCACAAAAATATTCAAATAAATATGTAAACCTAACATTATGGTCTTCATGTGTGTTATTTCTGAAATTCCCAGATTAGGATCCAGTGTGTTGTTTTGTTTTTTTTATCACCTTGAACATAAAGGACTATATTAGTCATTAGTCAAATCTGGCTTTGTTTGGCAAGCTAACACAAGATTAAGAAGAACATTAAGAGGTTTTAATAACAATTCTACCTTTTTTATTAGACTACTTGTCATTAAAATGAGAAAACAAATATATTTTAAAAATCTTTCAAAAACGTGTTTAAAACAAAATGTTTTGTTATCTATCTATCTATCTATCTATCTATCTATCTATCTATCTATCTATCTATCTATCTATCTATCTATCTATCTATCTATCTATCTATCTATCTATCTATCTATCTATCTATCTATCTATCACTAGCTAACTTTCTATCCCTCTAGCTTGCTAGCTAACTTTCTATCTATCTATCTATCTATCTATCTATCTATCTATCTATCTATCTATCTATCTATCTATCTATCTATCTATCTATCTATCTATCTATCTATCTATCCATCTATCTATCCATCTATCTATCCATCTATCTATCTATCTATCTATCTATCTATCTATCTATCTATCTATCTATCTATCTATCTATCTATCTATCTATCTATCTATCTATCTATCTATCTCTAGCTAACTTTCTATCTATCTATCTATCTATCTATCTATCTATCTATCTATCTATCTATCTATCTATCTATCTATCTATCTATCTATCTATCGATCTATCTATCTATCTATCTATCTATCTCTAGCTAACTTTCTATCTATCTATCTATCTATCTATCTATCTATCTATCTATCTATCTATCTATCTATCTATCTATCTATCTATCTATCTATCTATCTATCTATCTATCTATCTATCTATCTATCTATCTATCACTAGCTAACTTTCTATCCCTCTAGCAAGCTAGCGAACTTTCTATCTATCCATCCAGCTAACTAGCTAGCTAACTTTCTATCCATCTATCTATCTATCTATCTATCTATCTATCTATCTATCTATCTATCTATCTATCTATCTATCTATCTATCTATCTATCTATCTATCTATCTATCTATCTATCTATCTATCTATCTATCTATCTATCGCTCGGTACCTATACCTAGCATCGAGCTACCGAACTACCTACCTTAAAAAACAATTACTTCTTCAGCCCTAAATAGAATACATTTGGTGTAGTTTTGTGAAGAACCTTCATCTAATTTGAGAATAATCATTAAATTTAACCGTTTAATAGCTTAAATCAGAGTCCTTCAGTCCTGGTCCTGGGGACCCACTGACCTGCATGTTTTAAGAAGTTTCCTAGCTCCAACACACCTGATTCAAATTATCGGGCTTCTGCAGAGCTTGTTGATGAGCTGAACATTTGAATTAATGGGTTAAATCAAAGGATAATTTGCACCACAGTAAACAGTAAACAGTACTTAAGTATTGTAAGATATAGCAACTGTGGCCCTTGAGGCACATGTGGCTCTTCAGCGCCTCGGCAGTGGCTCCCTGTAGCGTTTTTATTTTATTTTAATCCACATAATTATGGTTTTCTGGAACATAAACTCCCACAAAAAGTATTTTATTTACTGCAAACTGGGTTACATTTTATTTTATTAACTCTCAAATAGATCTACATACTTCAGTGTTTTATTTTAAAGTAGGCCGACAACTGCCAGTGTTTTTTTCATCACAATGTAGGAATTTGGTGTTTTTCCCTTTTTTGACAGCTAAAATCTATCTATCGACAATGATAAACAAACAAGCATGTATTTCTTTTTAGCGTGTAAGTAATAACATTGGAGGTGTGCTTTAATTCAACTTTCAAACAAAAGTAAAAAGTACTTACCTGCCGCTGAATGTCAAACGTCAAAAAGCCTTAAACGTCGACCCTGAGAATAAAAAAGATGAAGAGTTATTAGTGAGCATCAACATCTTGAAGGACTTCATTATTAAGTCACAGGTTGAGTGTTTTCTCTCTGCTGCAGTGGTGGAGGAGAGATGTTGGTGAGCTGTAGCTGTAGCTGGTGATGAACGCTCCAGTGCTCGTGCACTGTGCAAATGATAATTCTCCATGACACCAACACCCCCCCACCCCCCCAACCCACTCTCAGCAGTGACTGCATCCTGTGGGCTAATGACACCGACTGAGCTGCAAAAGGGGAACAACTTAATGATAATGGACACAGAAGAGCACATTACGACCCTGGCCAGTGACGGATGAGTGTGAGCCTCGGACTCACAGGAGGGACGACGGCGTTTCCAAAATAAAATATGCCTAGGTCACGTTTAGATTCTCCTCTACCTCCAGAAGGTCAGAAGACATGAAGGGATTTTGTGTCATGTTTTGACAATGCAGATGGGCATTCCACCGCACACAAACTATATCAATTTACATGTATGAAAAGAAGTGGGAGCTCCTAATTTGAGTTCTGGGCTTCTTCTTGAGCATAACATTTAACCACTAAAACTAACTTTTCTGTTCAGGAATGCAAGTAAATAACTATAATAACTATACTTTAGTATTGAAAATAGCATTTTGGTTAAAGAGCTTCTACATGCTGGTGTATTAACCATTACAGAAACATCAAAATTAGGGCAGCTGAGGCATAAACCTGACATTGGGTGGATGCATATAAAAGCATTTTATTTTCATTTTCTATGAATTTATTCTATTTTATTTCTTATCAAGACTTTGTTTTCCTACTTTTACTCGATTGGTGTTGTTTTGCGGGTGTTTCCCTTAATTCCAGGTTGGAATCACTTGTGTGTTTTCAAACACTTTCTGATTTTATCAGCGTCTTAAATGTGAATATTTTTCACATTTAAGTAAAGACTGAACCATTTTTGATTTGGGGGACCAAACAAAAACATTAATTGAGAGCGTCATCATTTCCATTACATTTTCTGACATTTTACCGACCAAACAGGCACTTAATAATGGTGAGTTGCAGCTCTAGTTGGGAAAAATTCAGTAATTCAGTCAAATAGTGATACATGACTCTAATGCCACTTTTCCACTACATGGTCCCGGCACGACTCGACTCGACCCATTTTCTTTTGCTTTTCCATTCACGATAGTACCCGGCACTTTTTTTAGTACCTGCTCTGATGTGGTTCCAAGCGAGCTGAGCCGAATACTATGCGTGACGTCGTCAGCCTGACGGCCACTGATTGGTCAAAGTGTCCGACACAAGAATCAAACCAAAACGATGCCAAAAAATGCTCAAAATGTGCGTTAATCTCCAACATTTAGTATGGAAATGTCTAAAATCTTAAGTTTCATGCAGTGATGACTCCGCCCCCAATGAGGAGGTACTTTATTGTAACGGGAAACCAACCAAACCGCGTAGAATCGAGCCGAGCTGGCACCATAGTGGAAACATGGTAATAGTATTAGCTCTCTAGGAACCTCGCCAGAGCAGGTACCATGGTACTATCGCTAATGGAAAAGCAAAATAACCGTGCCGTGTCGTGCTAGGTGAGGCGAGTCGCGCTGGTGGAAAAGCGCCATAACACAGCTAAATAACCACTTTTTCAACCGATTTCACAACCTTGAGCATCTACCGAAATCAGTCCAACGAAGCCGCTGACGACACAAACAAAAACCTTTAAAAACACAACACTCCAACTGCAAGACAAATAATAAACAAGCCAAATGTACACAGACTGTGTACATCTATGTGTATCCAATCTGGTCTGATCCAATCTTTTTGTGTGTGACCAGTATCCTCCATTTCAGGATTAAATGTTTTCAAATAATGACATAACACACATCGCACTGGGTCCTGAAATTGGCAGTGAAATAATAAAAACATTAATCTGTAGGTGGAAGAATATGTCAGAGAAGCACTAATGGAGCGATACACGAGAAAACATTTGCTCAGTGGGAGAAGCAACAGACACATGTCAGCAAAAAAAAAAAAAAGAAGAGAAGAAATAACACAACGGCTCATTGTAAATATTCAGCCTGTGAAGTAACTGCAGAAATTCATGAGTAGGCAACTCGGCACTTGGTTTGGCAGAGGCGCTGTGAGCTGTGAGGGCCTGGCAGTGAAATGACACATGCATATTAATCATTTTATCAAATATAATAAGATGTGACCATGAATAATAATTTAAAAAAAAAAGTGAATTATTCATAGACACAAAAGCACACATGCAGATGCTCAGCACACGAATCCATGTTTTATTTTTACTTACATGTAAATAAATGATCTAATTAAACATAATAATCATCATAATAAACGGCCCGTAAAGGTGCATTTCCTCCTTTTTCCCCCTCTATAACCGCACCTTCAGCATTCGAGGTAATGACAACATCCTTTGAGTCAACATAAGGACTGGGCTGCTGCAGTATCTGCCTTCCGCTGACATCATTCACTTCTCCCGTTTGTTCAAGTCTGGATTCTCACACTGAGCAAATGCTGCAACACTTCAAAAAAAAAAAAAAAAAATAGCAGCCATGTTGATGATTTAACTGCCTTTTTTTTTTTATTACCTCATGCCTGCAGAGGGAATAAAGCTGTCTCCACATAAACATGATTTTTTTTTTTTTTTTGTCCCCCTTCAAACCTTATTGTGCTCATTCCACACTGGCGTCGAACAAGAGGTAATCGTTATGATAGAGAAATTAATTGGCCTTTTACCGGAGGAAAATCACTCAGGTTTGCGTTTACAGCATCATCATCATCATCATCAGAGGACCAGCAGCATCAGCATCAGATGAGGAGAAGAAGTGCTCCAGAGTGGAATCACGCAGGATGTGTTGCTTTTTTTTTTTTTTTTTTACTCTGTGATTCACAGCCGCACTCTCACCTTTTTGATGAATCCACGCGCGTGTCCGCCGCCGCCGACGACGACGACGTTACAGCTGTCCGAGCGATGAGAAACGGCTCACACCATCCGTCATCTTCATCATCACCATCGCCACCATCATCACCATTCAGCGTCCGCTCGCGTCTCATTCGGCATCATCAGTCTCGGGAACTCGATGCGGTTGTGTCCGCACATAGAGACGCTGAGCTCGGCATCACCAGCAGCAACAGCAGCAGTAACAGTAACAACAGCGGGGACCCAGCGGCGGAGGAGCAGCAGCAGCAGCGACAGCAGCAGCAGCCGGATCACAGATGCCATGCGCGGCCTCCTACTACACTTTATTACGCATGTGCGCACGCACGCTGATTTAAAGGCGCGCGCGTCTACTACAGCTGCTGTTACCCTGAGTTATAGATAGATCTACTCGCCATAGTAGAGTGAGGACAGAGGGCGCATTCTTCAAAAGATAGGGCCCTACTAACACCGTCCTGTCAAGTCTGCATGTTCATTCTTCTAAGACTACATGTATGAGGACAGCGTGTCAAATGTTGCCAAGTGCTGCCATGGAAATGCCACCAAAAGTCATGTTCTACAAAGGTTGCATGAAGCTTGTGATAAAAGTTACATTGGGGGAACGTTCTGGGAACCAATACAGAACGTCCTGCAAAGGTTGTATGAAGGTTATGACAAAGTATTTTAGGGGAACGTTAAAAGAGAACGTTCTATAACGGTTGTGACAAAGTAACGGTAGGGGAACGTTAAAAGAGAGCCTTCTATAAAGGTTGCATGAAGGTTGTGACAAAGTAACGGAAGGGGAATGTTAAAAGAGAACCTTCTATAAAGGTTGCATAAAGGTGACAAAGTAACCTTAGGGGAACTTTAACAGAGAATGTTCTATAAAGGTTGTGACAAAGTAACGGAAGGGGAATGTTAAAAGAGAACCTTCTATAAAGGTTGCATAAAGGTGACAAAGTAACCTTAGGGGAACTTTAAAAGAGAACGTTCTATAAAGGTTGTGACAAAGTAACTTTAGGTGAACATTAAAAGAAAACATTCTATAAAGGTTGTGACAAAGTTACGTTAGATGAACATTAAAAGAGGACGTTCAATAAAGGTTGCATGAAGGTTGTGACAAAGTAACGGAAGGGGAATGTTAAAAGAGAACCTTCTATAAAGGTTGCATAAAGGTGACAAAGTAACCTTAGGGGAACTTTAACAGAGAATGTTCTATAAAGGTTGTGACAAGGTAACAGAAGGGGAATGTTAAAAGAGAACCTTCTATAAAGGTTGCATAAAGGTGACAAAGTTACCTTAGGGGAACTTTAACAGAGAATGTTCTATAAAGGTTGTGACGAAGTAACGGAAGGGGAACGTTAAAAGAGAACCTTCTATAAAGGTTGCATAAAGGTGACAAAGTAACCTTAGGGGAACTTTAAAAGAGAACGTTCTATAACGGTTGTGACAAAGTAACTTAAGGGGAATGTTAAAAGAGAATGTTCTATAAAGGTTGCATAAAGGTGACAAAGTAACGATAGGGGAATGTTAAAAGAGAACCTTCTATAAAGGTTGCATAAAGGTGACAAAGTAACCTTAGGGGAACTTTAAAAGAGAACGTTCTATAAAGGTAGCATGTAGGTGGTGAAAAAGTATCGTTAGGGGAACATTCTGGGGAACAAAAGAAAAGGTTCTATAAAGGTTATATGACAAAAGTGGTTATGGGAACGTTCTGGAAACCAACATAGAACGTTCTATTAAGGTTGTATGAAGGTTGTGTCAATTTTAGTCGGACGAACGTGTTCACCTGACATTAAGAAAACTTATAATAATTGTCTTCATCTGACTAAAATCAGACTTTTAATGTGTATGTTAACACGCTGACTGTAATCATTGTGAATTTATGAGTAAATAGTGAATTCAGCAGGAGCATTTAAGCTAACATGTTGGGCAGAGGATTACCTGAAAACACATGCGAAGAGCGAGTTGTTGTTTTCCTATAAAAAACAAAACAAAACATGTCACAGTCACATCAGTACATGTCATAACATTTATAACTTGTGTTATCAATATCGATGAGTGCAGAGTTAAAAAATAGTGATGCACAATATCAATTTCACACCAATATCGTTGCTGTGAAGCCGATTTGTCAGCAGAGGGCAGTGTTCATCATTTACTCACAAGCATCGACTTTGTAAACTTTGTAAAAAGTACATTTGTAAGGCAGATTTTCTCAGGCTTCAGTTAACAGTTAAAGTTTAGGTTAAGTTCAGTTCCAGTTTAAACTAACTCTATCTCACATTAAAGCAGTAGTTTAAAACAACCCTAACCCCAATGGTCACTGATCTATTACAAATTGCTAGGGCTCGTTTTACGATTAAACCGTCAGTTTATTAAAACATGTTCTCTGATTTTTCAGCATCTGAAATGTGAATATTTTCTGGTTTCTTTGCTCCACATAAACAACAAAAACAATGAAAACTGAATCATTTTGGTCCGTGGACGAAACAAGACATTTGAGAACATCATAATTTCCAGGTCTGAAAAGCACCAATCAACGTTTGCTGAAGATCACGACTGTTTTCACTGAGTGTTGCGCACCAGTAAAAGACAGGAGACGCACAGCATAGTTCTTTCTCTTCATTATTTATTCATTCATAATAGTCTATAACTCTTGATAAAATACACTTTGTTTATGAGTGCTGATTACTATATTACATTCACCCAGAGATTAAATGGAGACAAAATGACATCGGTGTGTTAAAAGTGACAAAACGTGACAATTTTAAAAAACAAAAACGGCAGTGAAACGGCGCCCGTGAAAAGGTTCTACGTGAGCTGCTCCTCTAAAAACACACAGTTCTCACATTTTGAGCGTAAAAATTTGCCAACTTCTTTTTCCAGTGCAGTCCTCAAACCTCAGTGTTCTAAAACAGTATTCTACCGTCACGTTCAACGGACGAGATAAGATATCATATTTAAGTGGGGTGAATCAAACTTTGTGTGTGTCGTCACAATCAAACGACTTTAGTGAAATGACAAAAGACTAAATCTGTGGAAACCTCGCTCTCTTTCTCCAGTTTTCTAAAATCTTGAAAAAAGCGATTTCCCACACGACACAACAACACATCCTTCTACACACGTTTGAAAAGTTCCCTTGGAATGAATCCACTCACTGACTTGGGTTGTGTGTTTTTTTTTGTTTCACAATGACACACAAATATGGACACGGATACAAACGGTGGACAATCTGTATGAAAAAAATGTATAAAAATGTCCGATAACTGTGTTGATTTGAATTACAAAATTATTCTCTGTTTGTCGGTCTGTCCAGTTTGAACGAAATTAAAGGACTAATAAAAAAAAAAGCCAATATATTATTATTATTATAGTAAATACCCTGTTGATTTGTCACAAACAATTAGCAAATAGATTTTTTTATATTAAAATATATTAATTAAAATATATTACTTTAACTAGTCGGATAATAAAAACAACTTTTGATTATTACTATTATTATTATTATTATTTTAAAAAGGTGACTTTGGCATATTACTGTGGGAGTGATTGCTATAACACAGGCCTCCTGTACACCTCTGGGTTTATAAATGATACATTTTCAATGCAATTTCTAATCACGAGCACGGCAGGGGAAACACTTGACACTGGCCTGTTTTACATTTTAATGTGTCATAATAATCATAAAGCGTGTCTGTGTTTACACCACAAATGTGCTGGTTGTGCTTATAATAGCTTATACCACATTAACACAGAGACTGTGTACAATAAAAAAAGGCCGTTATCTAGTGATTCGCCTGCCTTTTATAATCAGTCAAAAACGTGTATCAACCAACGCTGAATCATCACATGATAAAGCATTTAGCGTTTTAGCACAGATTACTGTTCTTCTCTATATATTTTTTTGTTTTCCCCCACAGCTAAAAATCATTTGATAATAAACAGCTGGATATGCTCAAACAAAGTGTACTGCACAAATAAAATAAAACAAATTTTTCTCTACATCGAAAGCTTATAAGCATATACGAGCAAATATATACACTAACTTAATTTTACCTCTGCTGATGTATTCATACGGACGTGCACGCACAAGGAAAGCCACACCAGAGACAGAGACGATATCTACAAACCGGCGTTTTTGAACAGAAAGCGCAGGCTCGCGTACTAGGAGATGACGTTTGACCTTAGCCTGGAATGGAAAAGATCAGATTCAGCCAAACAAAAACAAGCACACATAACAATTCTTATATAAAGTGATTCTCCTCGTCTCTGTGTTTTAAAGTAAGTGCTGCACACAGTTGAGTACAAGTTGATTGTGTGTTTTTTTATACATTTCTTTACTAATCTCTAAAACTATACATATTATTTTCTAGTGCCTAAATCTGTGTGTGTTCAGAAATAAGTTTTGTTTTACATATATATATATAAAATAGTTTATGCATTTATGCACTTCCCTGCCATGCGTGCATAAATGCCAAATAGGAGGTACTTTACAACTAATGATTATCAATAGCGCCCTTTCTTTTTTTGCCTTTAAATCACGATTGATTAGGCCCAATAATACAAAGTGTGAGTCTAAAAACACAACAGTCATTATTCTACAAAAATAGCAACATTCATTTTTCCCTCCTTTTTTAAAAACTACACTCACACACACACATATACACATATATATATATATTTAAAAAATATATAACACTAATCCTAGCCGAGTGCAAACATTGCCAGATTTGATATTTGTCACACATCTGACAAACTACTAATCTGATTGACTTTTCTACCCTCCCCCAAAAAAATTGCACAGTACAACTTTTCTCAGACGAAACAAAAGACCATCCAGTGTAAATCCTCGCCTCTCTACCGACAGTGACCACATGACACCAACGTGCTTCATTCCGTTTCTGTATGGATCCTGAACGATCCCTGCTGCTTCAAAACAAATCAAACCAGCCACGGCCTCCCGGGATTATCATCGTACCACTAAACACGAGACGCACAGTTTGGAGGGGCCGATGCAGTCGTCGTGGCAAAAGGCGCCGCACCCTTTGCACATGATCATCGCCTTGAGTCGGCAGTAGCATTTCGACTGGACGTCCTCCATGTTGGAGCCTTCGATAAAAGACTGCTCAGGGGACGGCTCGTCCCGGCTGCCGTGGTCTAACGAGTGATTGGCGGGTATGGTGGTGACGGTCACCGAGAACGACATGACGCTGCCGCCTCCTTCAGCCTCCGATGAGGACGCTGAGGAACCGGTGCCCGCAATGCCGCGGTTCAAAGTGTGAGGTACGGACATGCTGATGGTGCCGCCGAAGCACGGCGCCACCTGATTATCGAGCGTCCTCTGGGTTTGAAAGGCAGGCGGCCGCTGGTGACTGGGGTCCACTTGGGGAAGATATGGCTCAGAGTTCCCTTGATTACTATTGCAGAGTTGGAGGTGCCTTCGGTGTGACAGAGAAAAAGCGATGGTGTCTTTGGCTGTTGCGCCGGTGCTTTTGTTATCATTGTCCTCTGATTCAGGTTCAGTTTTCACGCTGGAGCAATGCTGAAAGCCCGCTGCGTCATCAGACTTGGTTGACGAGTATCCTTGCTGCTCCGTTTTAAGCCCAGAAATGGGGTAGAAAACGTTGTCTTCCTCCTTAACTGCCTCCTCTCCTTCTATACTTTCCCTTTTTAAACACGTGTTGGGGATTACAGACTGGAGCAGCCTTTTATTCTCTGTTCCTCTGCCATATGTGGACACATTTAGTAGGTAATGTCCTGTCATGGCAGGCCTGGGTATCCGCTTACGGCCCAAAAAACCAACACAAATCCTGGAGCGGTCCTGATGATTTTCTGTATGCATCAGTTGATGGACTTTCAGCTGAGAGTGCTGAGGCCCTAAAACTCCATAAGGCTGGCTCTGCTGGACTTTCCTCTGCATAAGAGCCTGTAGGATCTGTTCTTGGGTGTCCTTGTTAGGAGCTTCTCTGTGATTTCTGGAGTATTCTGAAAAGATTCCAGCTCGTCCTGCTGCGTGGAGCTGATGGGACATGTGCCTGTCGGCCCTGTGCTCAGCAGAGTGCGACATCTTGCCCTTGCTACCAGAGGGCGAGTGTGACATCTTCACCTCCAGCTTGGAAAGTGGTTTCGGGAGGATTTGTTCCAGTGGAACCTCTTTGCCCTGCAGAAGCTGAGTGACCAGTGGGTTGTTTGCTGGGATACATGAGCTGTTCCTGGTTGACGATCCACATGGAGATGGGTTTTCCTGTAACTTTACCTGTGTCTGCAGAGCTGAAGATGTCGCTGAGGAGTTTGATTTATTTTGAAGAGCATCAGTAAAATGACCTTTCTGTGCATCATCAGGTTTGATTGAATGAAATGTCTGAGACCCAAAGGAGGAGTTCACTGCTTGAGAATGAGGTGTGCTGCTTTGATTGCTGCTGCTGGTGGTTGGTAACCTGGTTGGTGTGTGCGGTGATGTTGGGCTGGGTGATGGCTTTGTCTGCTCACCGATGCCTCCTCCTGGTCCCGGGCCTGGCACTGCTCCCTTAGACATCGCTGAAATTGCGGCAGCTGCTGCTCGCTGTGCTCGGGCGAGCTGTGCTTTGGCTTTGATGTCAGCCAAAGTACGAGCACCGGTGCGGCCCGGGCTGCTGAGCGGAGCGGGGAGCGGGGTCCTGGGGGAGACTTGGCCAGGTGAAATGGGAACAGGGAGAATTCGTGACACTGGGATCTGCAGAGTAAGAAAGAGAATGTTAGAGAATTATTTCTAGATAGCGAATGAGAAACATCCTGAGGAAATGGTGCATCTCAAAAACAGAGGAAACGAGGAAGAAATTAGCATGTTCATTCTGATGCCAAATGGAGCAGACTAAGGTAAAACCTGAGTTAGTGATTTAGCCTTGAAGAGAATGCTGAACAAAAAACATTCAAAACTGGGATTAATCCGGGTTTTTGACCAGTGGAAATGGGGGTATAACTGCCCTACCTTTAGTGGCGGAACCTTCTGATTGGTTGGTGTCGAAGGGCTGGATATAGACGATGCTGAGGGGGAAACAGAGGAGACTGAAGACACTGAGGAGACTGAGGAAATGCGTGGCCTTTTCTCTGGTGTCAGGTCACCCTCTGTCTCACTGAGGGATTTCCTTTTCAGAGGCTCTGAGGGGACACCAGGCTCAGAGATGACCTCTTCGCTCACAGCAGGCTTAACCACAGGCGGCGTCTGATCCTCTTTTAGATCTGAACTCGCCTTTGGTAGAGGGCTCTTCTTAAGCTCAGGTTTCTCCACCTTCACTTCCTTCTCAGGGGGCGAACCTGCTACAGCATTCGGCTCAGTCCGTTTCTCCACCTCTGGTGTTTCCACAGCAGGTGGCGGCTCAGTCCGCGCTGTTGCGCTCAACCTGCGATCCTCGGCTTGTTGCGAGCGCCTCGTCTTCATGGGCTCCATGGTGGGCACGAGCTCTTTTTCAGCCTTGAGAGGCTGCGGTGAAGCTGTCCGTGTTTGCTTCTTCTCTTTAGCAGTAATATCAGCCTGGCTGCTATCTTTTTTGCCCCTGGTTTCCTCTGGTGCTTGAGCGGCAGGTACCGTCTGATGAGGGGGAGACTTAGGCTTGGCAGACGTCTGATTCAGATCAGCCTTTGTCAACTCTTTGGATTCCTCATAGCTGAGCCCAGAACTATAAGAAGAGGAAAGTAGATGAGTAATGTGGATATGTGGATAATGGAACATGTACATAGGTGTATAGAGGCCCATTTCCAGTGTTCCAATGGTACATTGTGTTTGCTAATAGCTTTAGAAGGCTATTGGATGACTAGAAAACCCTTGTGCAATTATGTTAGCACAGCTGAAAACAGTTTTGCTGGTTCTTTCATTCTGCAACTCTTTTGATGAATAAAAGTGTGACTTTTGATGGAAAACACAAAAGAATTGTACAGGTGACCCCAATTATCCAGATTATCAACCACGGAGGAGAACCTACTTTTCGCCGTAATAATTTTCAAAGAAGGCCTCCTTCCACTGTTCAACTTTCTTTTCCTTCTCAATTTCTTGACGCATCCGCAGCTGCAATTCAGGGGTGAATTCCCCTATAAAGGAAAAAGTAATAAAAAACATGAAATTAAACTTGTAAATCTTGGTGATAAAAATGGTCTTAAAATGTCAAGTGAATGTCTTTATTATCACTCGGAAGCAGTTACGCTTACCCTCAGACAGCCTCTCCTTCCAAGACTGTGCAGCTGACGTGAAGAACTCATTGTTTAAGGCAGAACTTGTGACCTTGAGAAGACCGTCCATGCAGGCCTGGGGAGAGAGAGTGCAATGTTACACTGATTTATACACAATACATAAAAATGTGATATATTGAATTAAGACATCAATATTACTCTTCATACAGTTAGTACTGTATAATGCAAAGGAAACATGAAAAGTAGATGTAATTTTTGAGTCACCTGCCGGTCAACTTCAGGCAGAAGTTTGACCAGTCTCTGCTGACAGTCTGAGGGCAGGACTGAGAAGGTGTGCTTGTTGATGATCGCCCGCAGGTTGGTGTTGACCAAAATAGAGTCTGGAGTCTCCACGTCTATTTTGCACTTGGTGCGTTTTATCTGCCCTGCGATACAAAACAAAACAAACATGTGATATAATGCAAGGTCTCAGTTGTGCGGCTGATATCTTGAATCATTTATTCATAAATGAAGGCGTGTTCTATGTTGCTCTACGAGATAATGCATTTGACTCCAACTGGACACAAACAAGCAGGCACGTGTACGTTTGCCTGTGACTTTTAAACAGCTTCATAAGAAAATGATAATGTTGCTCTTCCGATAACCACTCATGATTGACCAATCAATCATGAGGCTTCTTTAGTTCTTGAACTGAAATGACCTGGGCCTGCACATTATTAGAAAGGATTCCCTTCAATGACTTGTAGGAACTTAAGAAGGCTCTGGGAACACAGGTGGGAGGTCCTCAATTTGACTCAAGCGAGTCCAGTTTTCTAAAACTACCCCCTGAAGATGACTATGACCTGGAAGTTTTCTGACGTAACTGGCAACCCGTGGTTGCTCGGCAGCTGAGACTCTACTGACTGCAATGATTGGTAGACGGCGGTAGGTGGCGCCACATGCCAAACCATGATTTCAAAACATAAACATGATTTGCAGTCTGCAAAATATTTTTTTTAATGCAAATATTTTGGCTGTACTGTTGTTGTTGGTGAGTTCAGTTTGTTATATGAACATTATTCCTGAGTCTCTGTGACATATTAGGAGGATTTTATGGCCAGTTGCTTTAGATTTATTACATAATGCACCTTTAAAAATAAACTAGTGTCATCTGGGTTAACAGCAACAAAATAAATGTTTTTGGGCAATTGACATTGATGTCAGAGAGAGAATATTATCTATTTGATTTTAGGTCATAATTAATAATTGTTTTGATTTGGATCGATCCATTCAATTTGTTGATGATGAGGAAAAATGTAGATCCCATATGATTTCCAAATCATGCTATGAAAGTAAAGCAGATGCCTGACTTACCTGCACGAATGCGACCTGGCCTTGGCGAAACCTTCCTGGGTACGACTGGATGGCAAAGGTCTGTTTGGAAAGAAGAAGATGAGAAGGAAGAGATGCTCTAAGATACTTCAAGGTGATATATGTTAGAAATGTATTATATAAAAAAAAAGCCTCAACACCCATTTCAAAAATGTCTCAACCAGGGGAGAAGAAAAATGAGGCTCTGCAGTGGACATGCCTTAAAATAAAGATGGCTGAAAGTGGAGAGGGAGTTGACAACAGACCATGACAGACAGGCTCAGGTGTGTTTATCTAGTTGTTTGAAAATGATATATTATCAATATATAATATTTTAGGGAGACATTACACTAAGTTGTAGATAGTACCACCAAGCAAAACAGCTAACTTTTTGATACTTAAGCCACAGTAACTTTGCATCATGTGCATGACATGAAGAAAAGTATAGACAATTGATGACTTAATACAAACATTTGGAGTTGTCAAAGTCAGCAATACAAATGCAAAGGAAATGGTCAGTAATACAAGATTTTGTCCTGTTAGTGTTAAAGGACAGAACTGTTGAGTGATGTCATACATTATATGTTTGGATGATGAATATGTTTTTTTCTGTTTTCATTAACCTATAGTAACAAAAACAACCATCAGTCATGAACGCAATGAACATGAATACAATAAACATGACAATTCAGTTCCTCATGCATATGAAAATGTAATAGCTGCCATCTACCAGTCTTTGCAGTAATGTTTTCGGCCATATCTTTAATGGATTTTAGGAGCAGTCTGGGACTGGAGGCAGTTGGCATCCCCCCCTGCCTGCGCTGGTTTCTCTGCTGCTGCTGCTTCAAGGCCTGGAAACAAGCAGAACAATGAAGGAACAATTAGCCAACAGTATGCAAGGGAAAAAAAGAAAGAAAAGAGTGGGAAAATGTGTAACCCTCTGTTTCTCTGCAACAAATCCCACCAGAGCCACTTGGTGGTTAAATAACAATGCAGCAAATAATCTTAGGTTGCATAACACAAGCATAAGCCGTCTATTTTTGAGGAAAAATCTTGACACAATTATAAATGACCAGCACAGATGGAGTGAATTACAATCAAATTAAATCATATTAAATGAAACACAAAAGGCACAAACCAAAACGATAGGACAGTGCTTGAGCAGGTGAATTAAGAGAACATTAACACAACAGCTACAGGTGTTCTTTATTGTTTTAAAAAACCAGTATGATAGACAGAATTAACTCATGGTAATGGGTTATGTATACATGTGTATTAATAAAATGTATCAGTGGGGTGGCAGGGATTTTATGTGTCTGAACATTTGAGATTTGTGCTTAGGCACAGACTGCACGTACACATACAGTATACGCGAATTCCACTAAGACGCAGCTTGAAACGCATGTAAATAAAATCATACGGAACACAAAAAGTACCTGTTTCAAAGCTTTCTTGCTGTGTTTCTGTGAGGGGGAGATGAGTTTACTGGTGGGGACAGACGGAGACGAACATCGAGGCTGCGGAGACGACGGCTGTGACTGCAGCTTGGGGGGAACTATGAAACACAAAAGCACACGACAGATGTTACGAGAGTCATTTCCTGGGGGTGGTGTGCCGACTTCAGCGCATCACGCTTTTGTTTGGGGCGAAACTGAAACCAACACAGTGCTCAAAGCATCGGGTTGCATTACCTTTTGTAAAAAATATCACATTACTGAAACATCTCAATAGTAAGACTGTTCAAAACAACTCCGCCCCGTCGATTGGAAACAAAAGCTGTTCTACATACCATAACAATTCCACTATTATTTGCATTTGACTTTGTGTCTCTTTGCATTGATTTATTCACATTTAAAACGACACAGGAGCCCGCTCTCCACCCACTTGCCTGCCAGTAGCTAACCGGTGCATAATGAGGAAGTGGTCATGGGTCGCAGCGGATAAAATGCAGCTTCCTGTTTTAACACTCGCTTTGCAATATTCAAGTGGCAGAGAAAAATAATGAGAGTCACTGAGAGCACAGCCGGAGGAAAAACAATATAATTGGCACTTGCTGAAAGGCTCATTCACAGATGCTGCACTTCAATCAGGCACAATCAGGAGTGCAATTCACAAAAACAAGCTATGATTTGACTGCCCCAGCTACACAAAAGAGCAAACTCTGCTATAACGCGATCAATATGTACAGATTCCCTGCTGGCACGTAAAAGACAATATTGTAAACATCATCTTTAAAGACAAAAACCCACCTTTTGCTATCATCATGTTTGACTCTCAGAGTATTTTTTGATGATACAGACAGAGTAATTAATGTTTGCCAAGTGGAGAAGCAACTTTCTCTCTCAGCGTGCCTCATCTACCGCGACTTCAGCTGGTTTTCTGTGTTTCCGGAATGACTTTTGAAAACAGCTGAGAAGGGGGTGTCAACTTTGGGAGCCAGAATAAAGCTCGACAACCAGTAAAAATGATCAGATAAACAGAGCTGTGCAACTCACTCACAGTATCGCTACTAATGAGGCCACTGATCACGGAGAACAGAGTACCAGAAATGTAAACTATTATGTAAATACAGACTTGCATTTTAAATAAACCATAACTCTCTCTACTGTTTCACCAAAAAAAACCTGAAAAAACAAATAGTAAAGCACATTATTATAATTGAATGATTTGTGTCAAATTAAAGTTATTTACTTGCATTGCTGAAGAGGAAAAAATTGTTTTAATAGTTGAATGTTATGCTTGATTAATTTCTGACTTGTGAGTCAGCTCAAATTTGGGTATAACATGCTGAATTCAGTTTGTTATTTGACAAAAATATGACAATAACATGCCCTTCGTCATACAGTACTGTGCAAAAGTCCTCAGCAAAGCCACAATGACCATACGATGTGATTATTTCTCAATCATTTCTATATTGGAACACATCCAGAAAAATACAGGAAACATTAAATTATTTAAATTAAATTATAGCTCGACACTGGCTCTCTTAATGTTGCTGTTAAACCTGACTTTGTCCTACCATTTCAGGTCTATGAAACCAGATATATTGACGACATGCTTGAGCATTACATACACATGTCGTAAGAGTTAAACTCATAGGAGTGTCTCAAAGGGTGCTGTGCCAATCTCAGCTGACATAGGGCGAAAGGCGGTGTGACACCAGTTCGCCAGTCCATCGCAGGGACAACCATTCACTCTCACTCCTATGGTCAATTTAGAGTGTCCAATATACCTAATCCTCATATTGCATGGCCCGGAGAACCCGGAGAAAACCCATGCACACGCGGGGAGAACATGCAAACTCCATGCAGAAAGGCCCAAACCCGGGTCTTCTTGCCGCAAAGGCAAGAGCGCTAACCACTACACCAACCTTGGCTCACAGACTAAATAATCTAATATATAAAATCAGTCACATTATTCCAGTCCAAATGCCAGGGATCACATAATCTGACAGACATTAAATCCTGTGTAAATGGGGTACAATACCTCTCCGCATCCACCTTCCTCTCCTGCCCTCTTGAGTGACGGCACTGCTGTTGTTTTCTGTGCTACAGGAGTCGGAAAGATTGTCACTGCTCTCCTCAGAACCGTCTTCAGACAGCTCCTTCGTCACATCTGAGATGTCCTTCTGCATTGAAAAAACCCCAAAACAGGGCATATTGAAAGTAAATACAAGTAAAAGCAGTCATAAATGCAAATTACTTAGGCTTTGTCGACTCTGAACCATTTCTTTCTTTTGTTATCAAATCATGACACCATTCTTATCAAAATACACACATTTCCCTGTGGGCTGACACCGAAATGACTAATTAGCAAGACAACCACATTTGCATCACAGTCAGCTCACTCACAGTTTTCGGCTTTCAACAGCCGAGCAATGAAATCCGACGTTTTGTTTAACTAACCTTTAACGTGTAGACTCCCATTCTGCCAGGAACTTTGTAGAAGATTCCCTCCTCACCGCGAGAGTTAGTGTGCAGCATGGCGTTCAGACATGCCAGCGGTGAAGTTCCACTGGATCATGAGAGAAAAATGCAAATTACACATCTGTTCCCCAGAAAATGAGACTGCTGGGCGAAAGAGAGAGCGGGAGAGACAGAGAGAGACGCAAGAAGGGTAAAGGCTGGTCTGATATCTGGGAAGATGTTGCTATCATGCATCAGGAGGACGTGTGTGAGTTCAGGTCAGATTCACATCAGTTTAGCTGCAAGGGAAATCAGCTCTATAGCGTATGTGGAATCAGTTGCATAAAACTGATCTAAAGTCATTGTAATCCTTTTTTTCTGACGTGAAAAATACCTGTTGCATAAAAGACAAAACTACGATGTGAAAATACCTTTATTTATTTTGTGTTACTTATTTGACTGTATGTGTGAATATTGAGTATAAACACACAGATTAGACAAAATCGAATAGTTAGAAAAATCATCATTCAATGGAATTACACTACACAGACAGACTCACAATTACTGCTGGGTAAACTATGCCCAATTGTTTAATACATGTTCATTGCCATTACCATTTCATGGAATACACTACTATTTATCTTATGATGTGATTTATTTTGTTTAAACATCTTCTATGGGGGAAAAAAACATGATATGTTATGCAACAGGTGTCTCTGGGTCATTTACATAAAATTATTAGTCTGTGTCTTTATTAGTCTGACACTGTGTCTTTATGCAACTGAAACTATGACATGGTATTGTTAATAACATGCAAATGTTTCAACCAAACAGGGTGGCATTACAGTGAGTTTGTTAAGGTAAGTGGTGGTGGCGGTGGTGGTGGTGGTGGTGATGGGGGGGTGGGGCTAGCTTTTTCTTACCTTCTGGATGAGAACAGTGACAATGAAACGAAAAGAGATGAAACAATTATTGATTGAATAAGAATAATCGCGACTGTGTGGGGAAAGTAATGAGCGTTCAATAACTGTGGGGGAATCCTGCAGTACTGAGGGGAAAATGTCTCCTTGCAGAGAGAGAGTTATGGGGGGGGGATGAATTACCTTATTTCTTTAAGTCTTTCTCTTTGGATCACCTGCAGGATCTCTTTATGGCTCATAGGTGTGTTTGGGTATTTCTCCAAAACCTACAATAACAAAACATTATCCAGATACATGGAATTAATATACAGTCCAAAACAAAAGTGCATTGTGCAGCCTCAAGTACATTTCTGCTGAAGTCTGATTTTTCATACTTTTTGACAGCATGACATAATGTGGACAGTAATCATGTTCAAAAAACCTTTTACACACATTGTGGCTTTTAGACTGAGACACTGCACAAATACCGCAATATGCACACAAATAACACCACTAATAATTAAGGCTGAAATGACGAATCGATTATAAAATGAATGAACAAAGCTTCTTAAATGTAAATATTTTCGAGTTTTGTTGCTCCATATAACACACAAAAAGTATTTCCTGTCATATTTCCATTCAATTCAATTGGTTCACATACATATTTACTACTTTTAACCCCCAGGCATCAGTTTATTTATTACCCTCTTAAGTCATGAAGGACAAAAATGTCCACTTCCAAAATACAGCTATAAAAACTATACAAATTGGTTTTTTCCCCCCTACATAAATCTCTTAAAAGAATTTCAGCCCTGCTAAAACTAGCATCAGATTTAAAATGTACTAACATCTTAAGTCATTAAGACAATGTCTTAATCCCACAGCCACCCAACATTACATAGAAAATAACAAACTTTTTGTGAGTAATCAAACATTTAAAGTGGACATTGTTGTCCACTCATGACTTAAGAGTATGGTAAATTGTTTTCAGTGTTTCATATTAGAAAAAATGTATGACATATGCACTAAAACAGCCAAAATGATGACCAGATCAAAAGGACACATTTGTCAACAATGTCCATAATGATACACGAGGGTTAAGGCTTTAACGAATTGTTATGTTTTTTCATTGGAAAACAAGTGCATAATAGTGTGAAATTGAAAAGCAACATGTTTACAAATATGACATTTATATTCTTTGTGTTATTTGCGCAAAAACATTTACTGTGTTTAACAAAATGATGACAGTGATGCTTTCAAACATGACACTTGCTGAGAGTTTTTGACATATCGTGCTCATTAGCATGCTAAGCTAGGCTGCTAAGCTGCGGCGCTAGCGACATTCGTTTCTGTATCTTACTACACGTTTACATGTCATATATCTATCATTTACGTTATCCGTTATGTGGCTGTTGTGGTGCCGTAGGGCTGCGTTCATACCGTTCACACAGGTGTGCTTGCAACTGGTGCCAAACAAACTTGTCGACGTACTGAGTCGTGTTAGTACTAGCTAGCGCGGTGCTAACCTGGCTAACACTGACGTGACCACTTCATGGCCACTTTCTCCGACTTGACACCGCGACGGACGAGTCTGCCGCGCGCCGTCCAGGCAGACACAACACACGGGAGGGGTGTGTGTGTGTGAGAGTGTGGCTGTGTAGGGGGTGGAAATGCTTTAGGTGCGATTTTTAATCCTCAACTGTGACAGAACCAGCGGGGCTCTGAGTAGCTACTGACAGCGGCGGCTCTGCCGTGTCTCGCCGTCAACACAGGGCCTCGCGCAAAGTAACGCAACATTTGGTCTCCACCAGCGGGTCATGAACTCATCAACACAGTTGTACAAGTGGGAGCGTTCAAGGAAAACAACCACAACAAACGGCGCAGAAGAAACTCAGAATACCGTCTTTGCGGCTTCCGCCCACGTCCTCCCCTTCTTTCTCTTCTGTCGCTCCCTCATTGCGGATGTCTTAGTGTTGAGTTAGTCTCGTTTCAGGGTGAAATGTTGCTTTAGTTACCGCGTAAGATCCCCTCCATCTGCCATGTTGGATTTACTGTAAAGAGTCACGTGACTCTGAAGGAAACGTCATCTTACTGTACATAGCTGTCATTTGGAAAGTTTTCCCTCCACACACATTTGGTGTGTGTTTATTTCATGTGCCGGGATCAGAGGAGGAGGAGGACTGCAGATCTGGTGAAAACACCACAGTAGGCAGGTCCAAGATCATGTCTAGTCGTTTTTTTTTTATTTCCATGAGTATAAGCAAATGCACAAATGCTCCATGATGAAAAAATAAGGCGGCTGATCAAGAGAGAGCACTGCAAGCTTTATTTACACTTCTTTTTTTTTTTGGCGTCACAATTACGTTATAGCTACAATTTCAAGCAACGGTGCATCAAGCACACACACTTTAAACCAGCGCGGCTCATAAAAGTCTGGACCCACAACTCCACGATCACCCTCCAACATCACACTTTTGGTTATTTGTACAAAGTTAAAGGTGCCATATGTAAGAATGTGGCCAAAAACTGTTACTACATTCAAATAAAAATAATAAAAAAGAGGTCTTTTAGGTTTGGTTTTCTGATGTAACTGGCAACCCGTGGTTGCTCGGCAGCTGAGACTCTACTGACTGCAATGATTGGTAGACGGCGGTAGGTGGCGCCACATGCCAAAACATAAACATGATTTGCAGTCTGCAAAAGATTTTTTTTAAGGCCAATATTTTGGCTGTACTGTTGTTGTTGTTGAGTTCAGTTTGTTATATGAACATTATTCCCGAGTCTCTGTGACATATTAGGAGGATTTTACGGCCAGTTGCTTTAGAATTATTACATAAGGCACCTTTAACTTAAGAGAGGATGTTTGTAAACAGATGGCCAAAGTTCCAGTGTGTAAGAATTAGTGACGACTCATGGTGAGATTGCGGCGATTCCACTTTTCCAATTTGTGCATGTTGTAAACATAAAGCTGAGATGTACTCCCTTACTGAGACTACATTTAACCCTTTTGTTGCCGACAGGATTTGGCATGCGCACTTCTCATTACCGTAACTCCTAGACCATTTTGTGATATTTAGAAAACTCAAAAACTATTGACTGGCGATCTGTCCAGGGTGTGACCACGTCTTTTGCCCCACGTCAGCTGAGATCGGCACAGCACCCACCCACGACCCTCACGTGTAGGATAAAGCAGTAGAAGATGGATGGATGGATACCGGAAAGCAGAGAAATAGAGCTTCACCAGTGTGTCACACGTCGGCTTCTCAGTGCCGTAATTCCTAAACGGTTGAATAAGTGGTCATACATTTTACATTTTTAGGGCTGATATATTCAATTTCTGTCAGTAACTCCCACCTGCTTCCCCAACTGTTACACACTGGACCTTTAAACTAAAGTACAATGAAACTTAATTTAAGTATTATGTCACACACTCTTAGCTGTGCTATTTGAGTAGACCTGTGTTAAGTCCAGAGATAGGAAACAGTGAGAAAAAGCCTCCCAAAAATGGACTATGATAGCAAATATGAGTTTACCCTCTCACTCATTCACACGACAGGCAATCTTTGGAACTGATTGGAGGATGTTTGTCGTCAACTACCTGCTCACTAAAGTCATTCCTATGGATTAATAAATTAAAAACAAAGGCATATAATATCCACCACCACCTCTTCCTCTCCCTCTCGGTCCCTTTTCAGTCTGGAATAATGTAACTCCTACATGTACCGGTCTTAACAGGTCTATGGACACCGTATTAAGGACTTGTATGAACCGGACCTTCTGGCGGCAGATAGGAGGCAGAGGACGGTCTCTGCCTGTAAGAGGGACAGAAGCTCTGAGACGCTGATGTCAGCATGGTGGAGGATGATGACGACGACGGCACGGATGATGCTTGCGGTGCCTGATACCTGTGGACCATAACAAATGTACATTTGAATTGTTGGAGTATCAGTTATTTATTCAAACACAACACAATTAAATACAGTATGTGTAATGTAAATAGTAAATATAGATGTAAATAGACATTATTCTTATCTTTCTGCTTTTGTCTTATAGCAACATGTGGATTTCCCCAGTGTGGGATAAAAAGTCAAATCTAATGTAATCGATATAAACACGTATCTACTACTTCCATCTCATTTATTTCAGGTTTATTGCATGTTCTAGTTTAGCAACTACTGCGCTTTTATAATTCATTTTCTACTTACTATCCAAGATGTGTTCCAAATTATCCCCAAAGTCAATTAAATTAGTTTCATCTGCAGATAAAATCATCTTCAGTGAATAAAATTGAGATACAAAATAAACAACAGCGGGCCCAACACTGCACCCTGAGGAACCATCATTTCACAGAATCATCAAATGTATCCGTAGGATTTTCTAAAACGAAATACGTTTCCACAACACAGTTCAGTATAATATCTGCAGACATTTGCATGCGACGGCCTTTCTCTTACCAGGAATGTGATTTCCTGACCCGCGAGGATGCGGCGCTCCTCTCTCTGATGGGTACATTCGCCAGGAGTTCTGGCATCAGCCTCGGAGAGAAGGCCCTCTCCAGGTGAGCTCCATTCAGGTTCAACGCGAACATGGTTGGCGGAGACATATCTAACTCCAACAGCATTACATTCTCAGCCTGTGCGAGGAAGAAATGTCAGTAAAGGTACAGTTATTAAAAACACAACAACATCACGTGCACCGTTAACTCCCTGTTTTCTGCCCAACCCAATTCAAATTTCAACAAATCAATCAAAAACTCTTCCATCGGGTTCCAAAGTGACTTTAAGTGTTCTGTAATGAAACATCCTCAGCTACTGCCAAGTTTTATTAAATCACATTGATTTTTCACTGGCATAAGATGAAGCATTTTTTTTATAAACTATGGATAGTTGCCATGGCTACAACAAAAATCCTCACATCACACCAAACAGTTTGTTTTTTTTACTCCTCTGCTGTACTTGTGAATGTCTCAGCACTGACCTGGTATCTGGACGGGGCCCCGGTTGCCGCGGCAACAGCCATTTGTGCATATTGGCTGATCGGCCTCTTGTATCCCACGGCTGAGAGAGGCCTCTTCTTAACCCGAGTGGTTGCACTGAGAAGTAGAAGGCTGAGTTATTCAAAGTATGCTCACTCTTTGTGCAGACGTTGGGATTTAAAGTTCTCAAAACCAAAAAAAATGTCAGCTGAATAGCTGAAAAGAAAAATACAATATAATATAATATAATATAATAATATAAGTGTATAGGTAAAATATCCAGAGCCTCTGGGGGGTTAGAGACTTTTACTGTGGCTTGATTGGGGTAAAATTATGACTTTGATGCCCCCTGCTGGTAGCATATTGCGACAACGTAAGAACTTTAAAGGATGCTATAATCACACGTTAGACCAAGGGTGTCAAACATACAGCCCCGCAGGCCAGAACTGGCCCAAATTTGTGAAAATGTCACATTACGAAAAACACTGCAATTTTTCAGTTCCAGATATCTGTGACCAGGGCATGAAATTAGCACCCGACCACACGCCAAATGCGGGTAAATTCTATAAATGGGTGGGTGAAACTGTCAATCTGCCAATGAGTAAAATTCAACAAGCAAGTAAGGCATTTTTTAAGCCCAATATGAGGAGGATTCAAATAAAAGTTAAAAGAATACGCTTTGACACAAAGTGGTCATTTCGCACGGATGACGAGGTCTGTGACCGGCTTGTTTATGACGTTAGTACAGAAGAAACGTACTGTTGTGTCATATGTATGGCTCAATAAATGTGATTTGTAATCGGGCCAAAGAACCATGCTTATGCATTTTCTGTGTCATTCACCTTTATTTACGGTGTTAATGGTAAAATAAGGCATAATATTGTTCAAATTGCGCCTTTTTTTTTGTTAATAATATGTTTTTTCTGGTCACCTGGCAAATCTGAGTTTGACAACCCTGCATTAGATAAAAAATCGTGAACATTGGACTTATACTGAGTCTAAAAATAGGCATTACATCTGCACTGCATTGCAGTCTTTATACATAGCAGTGAAGGTTGTTTTTTTTTAACGGACATCAGGATCGCCTATGCTATGAAATGATTTCACTGACCACTCTGGTGGAATGACCGGCCTGAGTTTCCACTGATCCTCCTCGCTGTCAAAGTGCAGCCTGTTCATAATCTTGTTCTTTTCCTCGGGAGGTATAAAGTTCTCAATTAACAGATACCTGCAAAAGGCAACACAGGCACACACAGAGTTTAACTAATAGCACAGGAACACATTTTTTTTGTTTTATTTCATAAAACCCCACTAAATTATTCATATAATTGAGATTTAAAGGTGCATTATGTAATAAATCTATAAAATCCTCCTAATATGTCACAGAGACTCAGGAATAATGTTCATACAACAAACTGAACTCACCAACAACAACAGTACAGACAAAATATTTTCATTACATTTTTTTTTTGCAGACTGCAAATCATGTTTTGGCATCTGGCGCCACCTACCGCCGTCTAACAATAATTGCAGTCAGTAGAGTCTCAGCTGCCGAGCAACCACGGGTTGCCAGTAACGTCAGAAAAAGAAACCTAAAAGACTTCGGTATTTTGAATTTGAATGTAGTATCCGTTTTTGGCCACATTCTTACATATGGCACCTTTAAAAAGAAATGATTATATTGTGCAATAAAAGCAACAGTAATAATATAATAATACTAACTTCCATAACTAATACCCATGAAACACAATTCTGTGTTTAATACATCCTAATTTAAGACAAAAATATATATATATAAAAAAGTAGTTACACATACAGTATGTATCTTAGACTGTTATAGAAATATGATATATGAAAACATCATATAACATATCATATCATCTTGGGATTCAAACAACATGTAACACAACATGTAACACACAGTATGGGCTGAAATGTAAATAAAAAAAGAAGCGACTACAATTTAATGTGCAACACATAACTATGCATCACTGGTGTGATAGAGATTGCAGATTATTAAGTTACCGAAATGTAAATAATTTGATTTAAATGTTAAATGAAGCATAAAGATGTATGATAATATGACGTGAAGACGAAGTAAATGCATGTACTAATGATACATACATTTTTTTTTTCACTCACTTGAATTTGAGTTCTCTGGTGAGCTCGGTCTGTGTCTGCTCAAGCTCCTGTCTGGTCACAATGTGCTCATCGACGACGTCCCTCATCTCCGCCCTCACCAACTGCAGTTTAGCATATATCTGTGCATGAAGGTGGGCAAAAAAAAAAAAAAAGATACTTGTGTCACTGGAGCTGCAGGAAACAAACAGTAGCATGAAATCAAATCTAACACCAGCCAGAAAGCAAGGAATTGAATTACTCCCAAACACCAGAAAGTGACCAGAGGAAGCCTGGACCCACACGTGTCACCTCAAAAAATCTTATTTGCAAACAAGATTAACTGCCTTTGTGGGTGAGTCATCGTACCCTCTTCAGCTTCTTTGTCTTCAGTTCCACCTCCTGCTGCAGGGAGGAGAACGTCTCTCTCATTTCCAAGGTCTCCTCGTCCTGGAGCATCATCTGCTGCTGGATCTCTCTCTCCCGTCTTATCTGCAACTCACAGTCACAACGTTGAGCATCACCTTTAATCTTGGACACTGATCCGGTTATTTATGTTATTATTCAAGAAGGAACAATAAAAACTACCTGTTCTGCGATTTCTTGCCTCTTCAGTTCCAGCATTTTCTGCTGCTCATTGGTGTGATCGATGATCGTCTTTCCTCCCACTAACAGTTTGCTCTCCATGGTCTGTGAACAAAGACATACGATAAATGATTCATTCATGTTCCACCAGCGTCGCATCATTCATGATCTCCTCCAGTACCTGATACTTCTCGATGATCTTCTCCAGAGCTTCTTGGTCCCACTGCAGCTCCTGCACGCTCCTTCTGTGCTCATGCAGGGGCCTTAACCTCTCACTGCTCCCCTGGCAGATCAGACTCTTGGGCCTGACGCTGCCCTCTTTCATGTGATAATTCACCTCCAATTCGTCCTGAAGACTCTTCCAAACCTCTGAATCCCTCTCTTTCAGGATCTCCTCCTCCATCCCTGCCATGTTTTTACTCAGTCGCCTACTATTCCTTCTCCTCCTCCTCTCCTTTGCGAGCATCCCTTGCCTCTCCAGCTGCGCCTTCAAGCGGGCGATCTCCTCCTGGAACTCCCTGAGCAGGGCGTCTTTGGGGTCCTCGTTGATCCGAGGTTTGTTCTTGATGTTCTTGGCCCTGCTGGCGTACCTGAGCGTGGCCAGGGATTCGTCAAAGTTCTTGTGCGAGGGCCCCACCGTTGCGATCATCACCGTCTTTGCGTTGCCTCCCAGCGAGTCCTGGAGCAGGCGGGTCAGCTTGGAGTCTCTGTACGGGATGTGGCTGCTCTTCCCGTCCACCAGAGCGGAAATGACGTTCCCCAACGCCGACAGAGACAGGTTGATTTTGGCCGCTTCCTTCAGCCGCTTCCCTTTGGCTCCCGTCTTGCTCTGGCGCTCGCTGCCCGCCAGGTCAACCATGTTCAGCTTCCCGACGCGGATGTGGTCCTCGCCGTCTGGTCCCACTTCGCTGCACTCCACGGTGACGACGAAGATGGCGTGGGACCTGGAGCTGCGTTCGTTCATGTTGGTGAAGCCCACAGACCTGGACTGGTTGCCCAGGTTCATCACGTGTTCAATCTCGGTGGCGTTCTTGGTCACCACCGAGGACAAGTCCCTCACGTACACGCCAAAGTCTGGACTCTCCTTCAGCTCCAGCTTCTTGTTGTTGTCTTTACACAGCAGGTCTCGGACCTCCTCCTGGTAGATCTCCAGGTACGACGACCTCACCAGGTACTTCTGATTCTGAGTTCTGGAGATCTGTGTGAAAATGTGCTGGAAAGAATTTGGTATGACCCCCCTCTTTTCTGGGTCACTGGAAACCCCTTGCATGGTGTGTGTTTTACCTGTCCCAGTTTGCCCATAGGCAAATATGGTCCCGTTGAAGCCGTGCAGCACACACTCCACCAGAGGTCTCACAGCGTCTTCATAGATGTCCCTCTGCTTGGACTCAAAGCCGTGCACGACATCGAACGTGAACACCTTCATCGGCTCATCAGGTGGTGCCCTCGGGTTCCTGATAGTGATCTGCCCCAGTTTCTCATCCACGTCCAGGACGTTCTCACCGCCCGACATCTCCTCTCTCCTGCTGAACGGCCGGCAGCGCACCACCACCCTCACCGCCTCGCCGTGTTTGCTTTTAGACATTTTTGATTCCAAAATTGAGAAGAAGTGGGTGGAAAAAAAAAGTATCCTCACCGCGTTATAAAGCCATCATCTCGTTGCGTGGCGACGCCCACTGTTTTGCGCCTCTGTACAGGTTGCAGACAGAGACGGGCGCACCTTCTCATGTGAGCCAGTCTGAGCGACTCTCACCGTCATCCTCCTCCTCCTCCGCCCTCAGCATCTTTCTGGAAGGATGCGAAGTCACAACAACATGTAAAAAAGGCTGACGATGAGGATGATGAGGAAAAACACAGCCCTGCCCAGCCCACACCGCCTCCCCCCCCGCGTGCCGAACACACCCTGCTCTGCTCTGCGGACAATGGAAACCATGTGCCATGTGACGTGCGCAGCGCACAGGATTGGAGCAAACTTACGTTATATTGTTGTCATATCCACGCTCTGATTCTACATTTGGTGTATACACACACACACACACATATATATATACATATTCATATATACATACATATATATACATATACACATATATGTATATATACATATACATATATATACACATTTACATACATACATATACACACATATATATATATATATATACACATACATGCACACACACATGCATACACACACACATAATATATATATACACATACATGCACACACACATATATATATATATATACACACATATATATATATACACATACATATATATACACATACATGCACACACACATATATATATATATATACACACATATATATATATACACATACATATATATACACATACATGCACACACACATATATATATACACATACATGCACATACACACATATACATATATACATACACATACATGCACATACACACATATACATATATACATACACATACATACACACATACATATATACACATACATGCACACACATATATATATACACATACATACACACAAGTATATATATATACACATACATATATATACACATATGCACACACACATATATATATACACATACATGCACACACATATATATATATATATACACATACATGCACACACGTATATATATATACACATACATGCACACACGTATATATATACACATATATGCACACACACATATATATATATACACATACATGCACACACACGTATATATATATATATACACATATATGCACACACACATATATATATATATATATATATATACACACATACATATATATACACATACATGCACACACGTATACACGTATATATACACATACATGCACACACTTATATATACACATACATACACACACATATATATACAAATACATGCACACACGTGTATATGTACACATACATACACGCACGACACAACGATTAAACTCCACATGTTCATGTGTTCATTGCTGGGGGAAAAGGATTCAAGTATTTTAAATGACACCTCCATGAACTACTGCACAACAACGGCATGAAATACAGTATAAGATGAAGGAGGAAAAAAAAAGGCATTAAAAGCAACAAAAAACATCTTTGATGATTCACTCAGGACTCATTTCATTATATTAATCTTGGTTTCGGACACAAGGGGGGTAATAATAACCCGGGGAAAAAAAAGGGTTCAATAACAAAAGAATTTATTTAATCTTTGCATTTACATTACCAATCAAAACAGGCCAGAAAAATCTTAGAATGTACAGGAAAAGACACTTGCTGAAGCGAACATTCATCCATCACCTGTTTTCAAGTTGGAACATATTTGAATTCCTTTGCCTCTTTAGTGTCTCAGCACAAAGTGGTGTGTGAATAATTGCTGTGTGTAATAAGTGCCACTCAATCTCGACGCCGTTGGGTAAATCAATGTTAAGTACAATATAAAAACCACTTTTGCGATTATACACAGTTGTCAGTTTATTAGGTACATGGAGCTAATATTAATGGAGGCTACACACATTCTTTAGGAAGGTGTTTATATTTGAACACTCCTAACCTAATCATAACGGTATGTTTAGGCTAAATTACAATATCTACAGCCTCCAAAGTGATCATACATTTGAATAAACACATCTCTGAAACAGTTTTAGCAAAAGCTGAACCATATAAACTTTTCTTTAGTGCAGGGGAACTGTTTCAGCTAGACGTACCTAATAAACTGGCTGTGTTTTTCTCAGAATGTTTCCCTCCACTCGTGACATACGAAGGTACGAGTTACTGGCACAAGTGGCGAGTCGGTCACTTGTGAAATTTCTTGCTAGAGTCGTTGGCGTGATCCAGTAAGAGTTGGCATGGAGTGAAATGATTCCCATAGACTGCTTCGTACTTTCTCATCTTCTCCACCAGCTTGTCGGCACCAAAACTGTCCACAAAGCGGAAAGGTCCTGGAAGAAGTGACATGATAGATTAGGATTAAATATAATATACCATTCCTGGGCTTTCAGATTAATGTGAAACACTCAGAAATTGAGTAAGACTGAGGTTGAGTTCTGACCTCCGAGACAAGGAGGGAATCCCAGACCAAAGACAGCCCCGATGTCTCCATCCAGCGGGTTGTTCAAAATACCCTCTTGCAAGCACAGTATGGCCTCATTAACGAATCGGGAAACGAGCCTGTACTGCACGTCCGAGTCTGTTGAACTGTATAAAACGGTCAAGAAATTAAACAGTGAAGCAGCGACTGTCAACAAGGGAAAATTAACCAAATAGGTTCAATGTTACCAAAAAACCTTATTTCTGTGTTTTCACACATCTAGCAAGCCATTTATACTCTTCAACTTTATGCATTATTAATATAGAAAGGCCAATTATTTCCACTTCAATGAGTAAAAACCTGAATCTTAACATTTTAAGACCGACTGCTCAAATAATTTTGTATTAGAGGAAACGATTGGTGCAATGTTCAGTGTCTTATATAACTTACACAGCAGGATTTGGAACCATCCTGTATTTCTCCAGGATTTCTCCAATGTCTGGGTTAACCTCTTTGGATTTAAGTCCTGGCTGGTAGACGTAGCAACCCTTCCCCGATTTGCGTCCTAGAGGGGAAACACAAGCGTGCATTAAATCACATCACATCACATCACATCAAGAGCGACGTACTTTATTAAAACAAAAAAAAAAGTATGGCGCAATTCTTCCAACTCGTACCCTTGAATCCCTGATCGACCATCGTCTTCAGAACCTCCACGTTTCCGCCACCGAAGCGAGAGCCGAAAGCTTTGCCGAGATCCTCTGCAACGTGCGCCGCTACGTCGATGCCTACTTCATCCGCCAGTGTAGCTGCACCCACCGGGAAACCAAAGCTCGTTGTGAGTCCATCCAACTTCTTGGGGTCAACTCCTTCCTGTGAATGCAAGAAAAATATTAATTACGCTAGTACATAACGTATAAATAAAAGCAGACACTGGCCTTATTACGGCATAACGGGGGATTTTTAAAACCACAAACCTGAAGTACTCGTACAGCTTCAGCCAACATCGGAGCCAAACACCTCGTGGTATAGAATCCAGGCCCATCCTACAAAAACAGTGCAATTAAGTTACTACAGTGTGAGCTGTTGGGGTTGTGCAGAACTGTTTTTTCTCCGTTAGCCTTGTGAATGTGAGATGTTGTGTTTTTCACTGATTCGATTTCTTTTTAAACGTATTTTGTACTTATTTATTTGTGTTTAGTCATTTTAATGTTTTCGTACGGCACTTTGGGCAACTGTGTTGTTTCCCTATAATGAAGCGGATTAGATCCCACCACATTGGTTGGTTGTATTTAATGGGAAAAGAAAATCATTAACTTTTTTTAAAAGCAGGTTTACATCTGTGTTTAAGGGAGTCCTCAATTATAAAAAGTTGATCAGTTACTGTGACTATTCAAGATATTAAAAAGATACATAAAAGTTGAATCAATGGTTGCTTTTATTAAAAAAACACAATACTACCATACTAATAATAATGACTACCTAATTTGTGGTGCATCTATTCAGGGCCTTCACGTGTGTTTGCAGAAGTGATGACATTTACAAGGTGTCTTGAATGCCCCTCAAAGCTGCATTCTCAACATACAGTGAGAGTCCTGCATTACTTTCACTAGCTCTAATGCGCTGGAGTATATTAGCGCCATTGAATATTCAAGTAACCTTTTTGCTCGTAACGCCCAGCCTTATTTAAAGCCTGCATACACCTGCTAGTTTTGGTGAGCCACAAAACAAAGACGCACAAACTCACCCCAACCACGATGATGACTTTGCCCTGTTTCAGGCCGACTGCCACAGCAGAGGCGATCGTGTCCTTTGACGTCTGATCAGTGCTTATGATCTCAAGGAGCTGCATCTTGTCGACTGGAGAGAAGTAGTGCATTCCAATCACCTGAGCATACACAGATAATACAACATTGCATTATTTAATTTAGATGCCAGCCATGGCTTTTAAAAGCATAAGGCTCTCATACAGTACAAACCTTATCTGGCCTCTTACTGGCTGCAGCGATGTCCTTGATGGGCAGAGCGGATGTGTTGCTGGCAAATATGCAGTGGGGGGGCACAACCTGCAGGAAAATGATGGTTAGTCACAGTCACAGCTAGACTATGACACTATTTCAAGGGCATTTTCTTTGTAACAGATTGTAAAAGTCATACTTACAGCTTCCACCTCCTTCAGGACTGCATGTTTGATGTTAATGTCCTCAAACACAGCTTCAATAACCATGTCGGCCTTTTCAAAGCCCTTGTAGTCCAGCTTGCCCGTCAAGTTGGACAGAATGGAGTCTCTCTCGAACGATGTGATGTTTCTTTTCTTGGTTTTGTCATTGAGTCTAGTTCAGAAAGAAAATTAAAACACACACAGATACACAAGTCACACACACCTTATGAGTTATGATCATCTTAATTAACTATTGTTGAACTGTAACCACTCACAACTATTTTTGTAGTAACAGTATAAGCAGTTTTTATTTAATAAGTGTTTATATTTACATCCCGACATCATATTTTCAAAAAAGCAATTTAAATTAACCCCATAACAGAGGCCGAAAATCATTTGTTTTGCTGAATCTGGCCCGAAACAAAAGGTTTTAGATTTTAGATTCTTGGTTTATGTGCCATACTGTATAAATACTAGGATAAAAGGGATAGTTCAGGTTTTTCTTTAGAGAGAGGAGAGAGAACCGATCCCACATTTTAATTGCTTAGATCAGCACAGAAAACAAGTTGAAAGCCCATCAATGAAAGCCCAACTGAAAAAAAATGTAGATGATTTACCATACAGTAAGAAAAAGATAATTTATGCGCTGTGCCATTTCTGTGTGGACTGGGCCTTAAGCTGCTGTAAATAAACATTCTGTGTATTAAAAAAAAACAGTTCTTAAATCTTAAATCTCACCCTACCCTTTGTAAACCTGCTGATGTCCCCTGGCCAGTCCAGCCTCAGTGGTGTCCTTAAGGATTGTGTGCACACCTTTGTCCACAGTCACCTGAGCAACACCTGCTCCCATTAGACCTGCTCCCAAGATGGCAAGGGTCCTGGTGGTGAAAAAGAAAAAGAAAAAAAAAGAATTAACTAAATTAGTTCAATTTCAAACACGCGTTATGTCAATCGTGTCAACAAGCACTTACTTCACATCTCTTTCGGGGGTTCCAAAGCGGTTCTTCTTGCATGCGACTTGACCATGGTAGAGACCAATTAGTGCAGCTGATTCTAAGGTTTTTCCCAGCTGACCGAAATTCTGTGCCATAAAAATCAAAATACACGTTAATAAATTAGTCTGATTTTATTTTGGAAAACATAGAATCATAGATTTAAAAAATATAGGGAATAATAATAGAAGATGCCAGTGCACAGAGGAATAAAATGACAGTTAAAGTGAAATAATGGATAGATTGATAGTGGACAGAATAATGGATGGATTTGACAGCTGAAAGGATAGACAAGTTAGTTGATGATAGTAAGACTAACCAGCTAAAAGGCAGTCTTCTGCCCCCTAGTGGAGCAGAGGTGGACACACTTCTGCCTATAAATGGATTCTGTCAATAATGCCTATTGGAAGAGTAGGATAGTAGTCCAACTGAATGGTTTGAGCCACAACTGGATAATCCATGAAAACACATGAAGTAATGTTCAAAATAAATCCAAAACCCATACCTGAGACTCAGCCAGGTATCCAGCCACAGGGCCTTGTTCGACTCCAGTTTTTACACACTGGAAGGAAACGGTAACAAATGACATTAAAAGTCAGGATTTCAAAAACAAACCAAAAAATAATCATGGCTTGGAAGAAGCTTTTACTTACTTCAATGATTTTTAGAGGTGCTGGATAAAGTCCCTTGCTCTGCTTCATAACCTTACCATGGACGGTTTTGTAAATTTGGTTCCGTACAAATCCATAGCTCATGACGTAGTCTTGAATTTCTGTGGCAAAGAATTAATACTTAAGCGTCGGAATTCTTTTAAATAAATGATTAAACTAATTGACAAATGTTCGACAAATACGGCACAACTTACTCTGCATTGTCCCCTTCTCTTTACGAAGAGGGATTTTCTTGTTGACGATTCCCTTGGCACATTCGATGGCAACTTCTTCAAGGTAATCGATCGTTCTTTCTTCTGGACTTTTAAGCCCAGGTCCTAGAAACACAAGTGGTAATTACCATTAACAATCTATGGATGGGAATACTTAAAAAGCATCAATTTAAATACGTGTGCTTTTTTTTTTTACCGAGAGGGTCTACGAGTTGGTCAACAAGTCCCATCTTCTTGGCTTTATCTGCTCGGATGTTTCTCCCTGTTAGCATCATGTCAAAGGCACTGGGTAGACCGACCTAGAGGGAATAAAAGAAACTATGCTTTAACTGAGCCACCATCAATATGAACAATGTTGTCACTTGGTTTGTGCTTCTTATGAACAGTGACGACACGTATAATCACTGTAATATTTACTCCACCCTGAAAAAGGGGTAGGTTTCAAATATGCATTACATACTTTAAATACAGCAGATGACATGCGGTGTAGTTCTTTTAAATACGAATTACATACTATAACTTTACATGTGTATCGAAGAATACAGCGATACAGAGTTTAAACCAAGTTTTTGTATAGACTTAAATGTCAATTCCATGTTCTGATCAATATTTAAACCTCAAATATTAAAACTGACTAAATGACCGAATATCAGAGCCTTTAAAAAAAAAAAACATCACAGACACAACATCATTATCTAAGACCTTTGACAATACATTTTGTAATTTCATGATATTGATATAGAGTCCCAAATCCTCTTGTATGAATAGTGTTTGTAATTAAAAAATTAAAAATTCACAACAATTAACATTTTGGGCCTCGAGTAGTCTCCAGGAAGAAAACCTGAATATCTAGAGACAGATATTTTGTTCTCAGTTCTATTAAGAAATAACCTGCAAAATTTTTTATTTTTTTTAAAAATCACACATCTATGTAAAAATTAAAGGACTGCACTTTTGGTACGAACCATTTTGGGGAGTCTCTGAGTACCACCAGCTCCAGGTAGAAGACCCAGCATTACTTCAGGTGTACCAAGTACTGTCTTCTTGCTCTTTGTTGCAATTCTGTACTGGCAGGCAATGGCAAACTGAAATGCAAAACAAGACCACACATTGACAGTTAACCTAGTGAATTATTTTGACTATTATATTTAGGTGAACACTGAAACGATTGTCGTTTACCTCGAGGCCTCCTCCTAAGCAAGAGCCGTTGATGGCAGCGACGATGGGCTTCGAAGATTTCTCAATCTGCTCAAACATTTTCTGCCCTTCCTGAGAGAGTGTGGCTACCTCCTCCTCAGTCTTGCAGCTCTGGATCATGCTATAACAAATAAAAAAACAACGTTATTAAAAGGAAAACAACACATGACAAATGTCTCAGAACAGGCGGTGCATTCAGCCAGGTTTTGCTTACTTAATGTCCGCTCCTGCAATGAAGCATCCAGGCTTCGAGGAGATGAGGACAGCACTTTGAACAGCATCGTTGGCCCACAACTCATTCATGACCTCTGACATCTCCTTTTGCATTTGGACTGAGAGGGTGTTAACCTAGAAAAAGGAACAATCATTAGTTTCAGATTTAATCCCAGGAGTGAAAACAAAGTCACCTGCTTTTTTAAAAAAAAAAAAAAAAGAACCCATACCTTGGAGTTCGGGTCGTTGAGTCGTACAACAGCAACATCACCCTTGACTTCATAGTTCACGTGTGTGCGAGCTAAAAAAAAAAAATACAGAGAGAAGATAATGTAGTGGGAAAACAATTGTGTGACTGAAGAGGGTAAATGATCAAACATTTACTGCACTTTGTATTGATTTTGGTATTACCAAGCATGGCAGGAGCTAGAGAGAAGCTGCGATACCTACTGCCTGTAAAAAGAGGAAAATGAGAGTAAATACTACACACTCAATATGACACTTAATATAACATAATACAAACATAATCAACAATCAATAAATACATATAATCAGGGCTCCGACAAAGGTTTTTTTCCCTCATTAATACAAGCTTTCTGATTTTTAATCTTCTTAAATGTGAATATTTTCTGGTTTCACTGCTCCATTGGACATATTAAGACTTTAAAACAGAGAGACTTTGGTTTGTGGACAAAACAGGACATTTGAGAACATCATTGTTTCCAGGTCTGGAAAACATTGATTGACATTTTATGGAGCAAAAAATACTTGATTAATCGATTAAGAAAACAATGGTTAGTCACAGCCCGGTAGGTATACCGGTATACCGGTATTGCAGTGTCACCTAAATGTTCATGATTGCACAAAATAATATATATATATATATATATATATATATATATATATATATATATATATATATATATATATATATATATGTATACATACACATACATATATATACACACATACATATATATACACACATATATATACACACACACACACATACACATATATATATACACACACACACACACATATATGTATGTATGTATGTATGTATGTATGTATGTATGTATGTATGTATATATATATATATATATATATATATATATATACACACACACACATTGATGAATGTATGGAATTACTATTGTGTATATACTGGTGTTGGTGTAATAATTCAGTTTTCTGATGTGCAGCTTCATCTTTTTCAACCAACTGTATGCAGACAAAATGCCTTCATGAACGACACACACAGAAGCATACGAGACGCTCATATAATATTGCCCTGACCTCAAACGGTCTCGGCCATGCTGTGCAGTGCAGTGGAACATGACCCTTCACCTAGATTCTCCGCCCACCCCTGACACAGAAAGTTGCCATCACAATGGCGAATGAATGGAACAAGTTCTCTAATAGACACAGAAATGAGACACACACTTTCGCGACATGGATACTTTTCAGTGATTAGTAGAATCAGTCCGGTTAATACATATTTCTAGCGCCGCCTCTTTAAATTTGACTTGCGGGATTCCGTAGCCCGAAGCTAGGCTAGTTATCTAGCCATAGAAAACAAGTTTGAACTTTGTTTTAATCGCTAAAACAAAAAAGCTCTACTTTGTTGAGTATTTCAAACAGACTTCCACTGAGATATTTGTTCGCCCAGAGAACAAAACGACCGTGTTTTAACGATGCACTACCACACACGTCTGCAGTGGCATATCTTAAGCTAACAGCTACTCTAACAAGAGAGTCACCGCCGCACATTCAGGTTTTTTACAGTATCACGCTGCGTGCTGACAATCGTAACATTCTGGGTAATAAACACATACAATCCCCACCTGTTAAGAGAGCATATCTCCTTAATGACAACCTGGAAAGAACACCAAGGGCTCGAGCACCAGCCATCTTGGGAGCGGAGGTCAGAAGCAGTCGGTGGATGTGAAGCTAGTAGCCACAGCTAGCTAGCTCGCTGTCACTCTGTACTTTGTGCAACTTCCTGAAACCTGGAGTTATCGGAGCAGCGCTGAATCAGACCTGACGTTGATTGGCTGTGATTAAAAATACTCGCATGCCATTGGCTCATTCCTGATGAGCGCTAATCTCATTGGATGTTAAAGAACGACAAAACTCGACCACTTACAGTGAAGTGAAGAATACAGTTTGCTTTGATTTAAGGCATACACAAACAAAAACACAATTTGTTTCAGTGAAGCATAAAACACAGTTGATATTTCAAATATAAAGTAAAGTAAGTATTAGACTAAAAATGAGAGCAATAGCGAGGTGCTACCACCAGGCGGAGGCAGAAATCAGACTTCAACCTGCTTCAAACGTTTCAGTCAACCGTGTATTTGTTTTTGCACTTTTAGCACTTAAATTACTTTTACATGTTTTCTGAAGTTGAAAAAAGTTTTAAAACTCCAGGTTTGAATAGTAAGAAAGATGCAAAGCTCACCGTGAGTCAAATGAAAACACACACTGAAATGGACAAAATAACCAAATTAACTTGAACTTTGATTCTTATCTTATCTACATCTCTGTATGCAGATGTTTATACCTCTTCTGACAGGAACTGGTTATTCTTTGTATATGCAGTCACTCAATTGCCATTTCATGCCACTGTCTACTTGTAATGTGACCAATCTCAATCTTATAAATTGCTTTTTAAAAGTATATAATTTCAAAGTAACTACATTACTACTACTAATACTACTACTAGCACCACATCTGCTGCTGTTGCTAACAATAACAATAATTCATAGATTTATTTATAAGGCTTACAGTTACTGTTTTACAGAATAATAATAGAATAAAGTAATAAAATACAGACTTTAAAAGAGTATTACAGAGATCGTAGATGTGCCAGCTGGTTAATGAGAATGTCTTCCTCAGCACAGGAAAAGGTAAAAAAAAGTATATAGGCAGCAAGTATTATAATAATTCAATAATTGCTATTATTTTGTCATTCATTAGAGAAAATGCATTAGAATATCATCACCATTACAGAAACATAATTGTTAAGCACATACAGTCCTTAGCAATGTTACAATTACAATGTTTCTGTAATGGTTATTACACCAGTGGCTCTTCATTAATGCTAAAATATATATCATTATTATTGTTATCCATGAATTTTTCAAATTTAGTGACACAATTGTAAAGCATATGATTATTTATTGATTAAGATGTTATATTATAGAAATACATGTGTAACGGATTTAAGTTTGCTAACCTTTGACAGAATAGTAATACACAATATGTGTTCGCAACTGACTGATACTGCCTTCAGCATATTTTCTGAGGTAAATAAAGTCACACGTCTGGTCTTGATTCCGGTGTTTATTTTTAAATGCATTTGATTTCACTTCAACTTTCACAGCTGACTTCTGACACGATGTTGTACGAGGCACCTGAACGCAGCACAAGTCTTCTTCTTTTTTCTTTTCTTTTTTTCTTAAAGAAGGGCGGGATGATGTGACGTAGCAAAAATACGGGATCCAATCAGAAGCCAGATTTTCATGTAGCAACACCAATCAGCGAAGAGGGACTCGCTGGTTGCGAAGGTGGTGATTGTGCTGGTGGTGATGTGCTGGAGCAAGTGTTCCCTCCAGGCTCGCTGGATGCCAGGTTTGGCAGCGACATTTCTGCCCATTTATCTGCCAACTTTAGCGCCCGAACTCGTACGGGGTTCCGTTATCTCGCTGTATATTTCAGCGCTAGCATGTTCCTATCGTAAACTGCAGCGCGCGTTGGAGCCCAGCCGTGCGTGACAGGCATCTTTGAAGCACGAAATTACGATGCCATCCCCGATGGAGGGATCTTCCAGAGAAGGTGACCTGTTTACTGTGAAACATGAGCTGAAAAATGGTGAGTGAGCTGCTTTTGAACTTTTCATGCTGCACGTTTGTATTTATTGTGCGTGTGGTGGTGGGTTTATCTGCCGGAGACACGTGTCTGTCTGGGGGAGACATGTTAGCAGCTTAGCTCGAGGAGGAGTAAACTGTCACTGGCACTGTTGGGCGCTAACGTGATGTCCAAAAATGGCAGAGGAGAGGGTAATGAGGGTGAGCGGTAACATTACAACATTATATGACTGTTGTAATGACCCCTTTCTTTACTAGTAACGTAAACTCACGTAAACAAATGTTATCGAACAATTCCACTCGCTCTATCTGACTCCTGACTCAACACAGGTGATAATAACATTAGCATAAACAAGTTGTTAACGTGTCATTCGGTGAAATCTGACATTTGGCAGATATTTCACTGGGTTTATGTCACTGTCAACGTTGTTATTTGTTATTACAGACGAGTTGTGTTTATTGTTATATGATGAGCGGTTGCAGCTAACCTCTGCTCATCATAGGCACTGAAGAGCAGCTGCAGTGCAGTCAAGAAGCTAACGTTAGCTTGGTTTTTGCCTGGACCCTGTACAGGGGGGAACCTTCACTGTTGAAGATGAATATGAATATGTATTCTTGAATATTATTATACGTTATATGCCTGTAATACTGACTGCACGTTGTCTTTCTGCAGCTCGTGCTTTGGCCAGGCCACCTTTTTAATCTCAATGAGGCTTTCCTGGATTAATAAAGGTTATACTAATGCTGATAATGATAATTTAACTGTAGGATAACCACTGTTTGACACACGTCTAAATCTGTAGTAGCCTCTTGGTGAAACTGTGTCACTATTTATTAGTTGGGTGGCCCACATTACACATGCGCAGGATGCAGAGACACTTTCATTTACAAGGCACTTATGGGTAAACTGCCTCTCTACATCAGCTCTAAGTTTGATAGCTTAAAGAATACTTATATCAGAGGACTCAAACTTGTGTTTTTATTCTCACAGATTAATATAGCATCATTAATAGCTTTTTCATTGTGAACTACTGATACAGTATATCCTTCCATTTCAAAAATAAACACTTTTATTTTGACATTCTGTTAAATATTGTCACAAATATCCCGATGAGATATCATATCTTGACATTTTAGTTATTAGTTGCACCCGTTTTTTACTGGCATCATCCTTAGTCCATGTCTTAATTGGTTGTTTTGTACTATTTATGCAAAGTGCGTTGTTGCTCATGTTGCTCAAACTGTTGGGAGACCATTTACTGAATGATCGTAAGAGGAGAAGTGAACAAATGTTGACTTGATCCATCTGAAAACATGACTCAATGAAGATAATCCACATCAGATTCAGTTGTCGTCATCGTTGTAGGCTCCATTCATTTGTAGTTGAGATTAAGTAATAGTAATATACAGTCTACTAAGCAGTTTTCAACAGAGGGGCTGTTGAAAACTGCCTCAGCTCTAACTGGTTTATAATGACACAGTGCTGCTGTTCAGGCTGCAACATGACTGTGCTGCACCCCACCATTCATTGCCCTGCCCTAAATAATGCAGCCTGTCTAGTTATCAGTGGCACTTGCTTTTTTTTTTTTTTTTTTTAAATGTCAGATCTCATACAGATCCACTGAATCAGCTCAACTTTGCTGCTACTTTGTTGTTACACGTGAATCGATGACGATAATGTAGTAGAGCTTGAGGAAGCACACAGAGAGCTCTAAAACCTTGTCGTTAAGTATTTTGCACTCAGACAAACATGAATAAACACTCAATAAATAAATAGCCTCCTTGTAATAAAGTGAAATGCATACTGACTTAATCCATGCAGACGAGGCCAGACCTTTGTTTTCTTATGCATTATTGCAATATGTATATAAACACAAGTTTATGCCCTTGAGCAGATGTGTAATATCAGTACATATTACACAATCGCAGTGCCTTTCTTCCTCTATCTTCCTGCTGGGTATGAGTTATAGTTGTGATGACAGTTTACAAATGAAATGTCAATCCATTGTTGTTGCTGTTGTAATAACTTAATCTGAGGATATTGATATGTTCTCCCGCGTAAACTGAAGAAGTTTCTCCTGTGTAACAGGAAGGCACTGCCTGGCAGCTGAACTCTGTTCATCTATGAATAAACACCAAAATCAAACTTTGGCCTTGACCGGGTGAGCTTGACAAAAAAGTGTGTCACGTAACCTGAACCTCTGACCCTTTTTAAATATGAAGGACAATCTTCTTTATTTGAATTTAGATTTATTCTCGCATGTGTAACAGGAGACGCATGCAGCGATGAAATTAGCTGCATCAATTGCTCAGTAGCCTATTTCCAGAGTGTGAGACAGAAGGAATGTGTTCACTACAATGGCTATGCGTGTTCCGAGAGCACGGTGTGTTCAGTCAGCTGTGTGTGGAGACTATGATATACAGAGACGGGAGAAGGCAGTGCCCGGCATGTGCTGCTTTTACCAGAGATCTTAGATGGAGGATAATGACGTTCTGCATGTTTGCTTGTTGCAGATGCATGTGAGATTATCTTTTACTGCTGATTATCTGTCGGTCGGGTGCAGTCACTTTTGAAACCTAGATCTTTTTAAAACTTCTGCTCTCTTTTTTAAACTGTTGCCCCTTTAGTCTTAAGCTCTCTTCTCCATCTATTCTGTTTATTTTTTTTTTATTTTTTTTTTTTTAGCTTTGCAGCATTGGACTTAATTGGCTTTACATGTTGTGGCGGCCATGAAAGGTGATCAGTCCTGAATGTGTTTACAACATGGCTGTGTTAACAGTAATGCATAAGCAATGAGAATATCTCTACTGACTGTGAACAGAGGTTGATCATGTCATCACTGAAATGTCAGGTCACAGCTAGTATCATATCACATTCACAAAGGAGCAGTTGTATTGCAGCAAACCTCCATTTTTAGACACTACATTTCATATAGTACAGTTGCATCCAAATTTGTACGTCTTCAAAAATGGTCCTTTGTTTCATGTTTTGTCGTTATTGGTGAATGTTCTACTCATTATCCAGTCCCATGTGGTCTTAGTTATTTATAATTAGTCTCGGTTTTAAATATATGCACTTCACAAGCAAAAGCGCCGTCAGTGAAGTGAATATAAACATACTTTTTTTCCCCCGTGTCCCAGATAAACACCAGGTGGTGAATCAGCAGTAGTAATAATACCTCATGTAGAACAGGCAGTTTTCCAGTTATAGATACACACTGATATGTTATACTTTCACAGAATCCACTCACTGACTTTTTCTGCAGAAATGTGAGCACTGTTTGACTTTAATATGTGTGTGCCAGTTTGCTTTTGTTTCTTCATCGACTTGTTATTTAAACTGTGCAACAAAAAGCTTTATTTTTGTCATCTGTGCTTTGACTTCAGCCAACCTTACGGGCCATGTAGAGAGGGTGGGCATTGAGAACTTTGAGCTATTAAAGGTGCTGGGCACAGGAGGTGAGTACATTTCAGTTACAACAAGGCATTCACCAGTAAATTTCGTTTTTGGAATGATTAAAAAGTAAAACGTTTCCCCTCTTTCCCTGCCGATCTTTGACCACCAGCATATGGCAAAGTGTTCCTGGTCAGGAAAGTGAGTGGTCATGATGCGGGAAACCTGTACGCCATGAAGGTGCTGAAGAAGGCCACGATTGTACAAAAGGCAAAGACTGCTGAGCACACGCGCACAGAGAGGCAAGTGCTGGAGCACATCCGCCAGTCTCCGTTCCTCGTCACACTTCACTACGCCTTTCAGACGGATACGAAGCTCCACCTCATTCTCGGTGAGGACATTTTTCGCGTTTCGTGTTGGTAAAATATAGAACATTTTAAGCAGCTCAGTCTGCAAGCAAAACGTTGACCATCCACATTGTTGTGATATCTTTTCTTATAGATTATGTCAATGGCGGAGAGCTCTTCACACATTTAGTCCAAAGGGTGCGATTTAAGGAGCAAGAAGTGGCCCTCTACAGTGGAGAGATAGTGTTGGCACTGGAGCATCTACACAAGGTAATCTCCATATTTAACTAGAGCTGCAGCGATTACTTGATTTATCAACAATTTCGCCAGTCAATCAATAATTAAAACAAGTTTTTGGATTTATCATCTTATTAAATTAGATGACATTTTATTAGATTAGGCTTTATTGATCCCACACTGTGGAAGTTCTCATTGTTACAGCTGTAAATGGGTGTTTAAGTGAGCGTTTATTACTCCATATAACATAACAACTAGATAACTGGTTTGTTAAAACAATAGATTAGACAACATCATAATCTCAAGGTGTGAGAAACACAGTTTTTGGACCAAACAATTTAGATTAATCAAGAAAATAATTGACATGAATCTATGATGAACATGATCATAGTTGCAGTCTGAATATGAAATGTATATTTAGTCCATAACTTTTTCATATTTAACCTCTCTTCTTTTTTTCCCCCGGTGCAGCTTGGCATTGTTTACCGGGACCTAAAACTTGAAAATATTCTCATGGATTCAAATGGTCACATAGTTCTGACAGACTTTGGCCTCAGTAAGGAGTTTGATCAGGTACAGTGAGTCTCAAATGTGTAGAAGAATTCTCAACTTCTAACAGCATTTTTGTGTTGTGTCCAATATAATTACTGGTATTTTCTGTTTTGTTTCAAACAGGTGGACAGGGCTTTCTCCGTCTGCGGCACTATTGAATATATGGCTCCAGAGATTGTGGAGGGAGGAGAGTCTGGACATGACAAGGTCATTTGTAATTGTTTTATGTTTTGTTATGTTGTTTCATCAAATCAAGCAGCCACGTATCTGTCTTCTTCACTGCTTCCTCCTGGATGTGTGCACTCTTTTAGTCTCTTAAATCGAACTCACGGTTGTTCGCGTTCATGCATTTCAGGCAGTGGACTGGTGGAGCCTTGGCGTGCTGATGTACGAGCTTTTGACTGGCGGATCACCCTTCACTGTCGATGGCCATGAGAACTCTCACACAGATATCGCCAAGTATGGATTCTCCCTCCTGACCACCAGCCACAATATTCGTGTTACTCCCTAATCACTTAACAACACTGACCACAACTGTGTCTCATATCACAGGAGGATTTCAAAGAAGGATCCTCCTTTCCCCAAAGACATGGGACCGCTTGCCAAAGACCTCATCCAGCGACTCCTCATCAAAGATCCAAAGAAGAGATTAGGTTCTGGTCCTAATGGAGCAGGGAATGTAAAGAAACACCCGTTTTACCAGGTGGATCTCATTGCCTTTCCCAGTGTTTAGAAAAACTAAACAGCAGTGTGGGCTGTAGTTTGTTCACAATGGGGCCACTTGAGTGAGGAGCATTTGTTTGTACTGTGTTAAATAACGATTGCAATGTTTTTTTTTTTCTTTCTTTTTTCTATTTACTTTAGAAAATTAGCTGGGAGGACTTGGCTGCGAAAAAGGTGCCTGCCCCATTCAAGCCAGTGATTCGGGACGAGCTGGATGTCAGCAACTTTGCGGATGAGTTCACAGAGATGGACCCGACATACTCACCGGCAGCTCTGCCTCAGAACTGTGACCGCATTTTCCAGGTGGGAAGGGAAGGGCGTGTGACCAGGTTTTTGGTAGTTTAAGGGTCATTGTGTAAGAATTGGTATCTAATGGTGAATGTTACAAAAAACACATCAGGGAACTATAGTGCCCCTTGAATACTAGAATTAGGTTTGTTCTGCTTCAAAATAAGAAATGCTTGATCTGTACCCTCGTAAAGCAAGGCCCTTGCCTAAAGTACAAACGCAAACGTTTTTCTTTTTTTTTTTTTTACGTGCCGCGGCACCGGAGTCCAGGCGCCGTTTACCAGTTAGCGCCGTTGGCTCGTTTAGCGCCGGTTAGTGCGCCTACAGTCGAACTGGAGCGGTCTGTTTATTAAACGAAAAAGAGCAGTGTGCCTATTTTTTTAAAGTTTAGCATTACTTTAGAGACTCATTTTTAACAATCAGGAGTCACGTAAACATGACGTCACACGCGTCTTTCTCCGGTCAGTCGTCGAGGAAAAGCGCCATGCGCTGTTAATGTGTCCACCATTAAATTTTTGTTTTAAGGTGATTCTACACTTGTGTAGTGTGTTCAATGTCTATGAATAAACCCTTCTAGGTCTTACGTACTGGACCTTTAACAGACAGGACTATTCCTTTGTGCGTCTAGCAGGTCATTGCCCAAGACATTTTTTTCTTTTTGCATCTCTTTTGTGCCGGTGTTCGCCCCGGGCTTTGGTTACAGGCAGAGTGAAATGTTGACATGGTTGGGGGAAAAAAAAAATTGCATTATACATTATCCACTTTTTGTTTGTGACTATATTTGACATAGTCAACAGCTATTGAAGTAATCAAGTGAAGTTTTGAATGTCCTCAAAAGGTTGCTGTAAGTCAACATGAGTCTGTCTGTGTGCATTGGTATTCAAATTGACGAAAGGGGCCTTTTATTGGTATAATTGCTGCCATATGCAGCTCATTGAAGTAACAGATGTGAATGACTATTTTTGATGTAGCTTTGAACCATAATATGGCCCACGACACCGTGCCAGCTGATGGCTGTCTGATGTATTGCATGAAATTTCAACTCTGATTGCCTTCTGGATCCTTGAGCTCGGTAGATCAATAGATCCATTAACGGGCTTTTCTCGTGGAATAAAAGGTTACACTTCGAGAGCATCACCACGTCTGTCTCGGTTACGCCTTCGGTCTTTGATTGCCAACTTCATCTTGGCTTTTTTTCGCTCTCAGCTGCCATTCACATAGTCTGAAATTTTGCGGTCTTTATAATTTGCAAGCCTAGCAATCTCTGTGATAACGACAGCAATCCCAATTTTAAACCATGCACTTGCTCCCCCACAGTGCCTCACAAAACAAAATTAAAATTGCATTAAGAGCGCCAAGATGTAATTTCACAGCAGAGCAATCAAATATTCAAGCCTGGCAATTTAGGGCATCTCATTCATTCAACATCCATCCTTCCGTCCATCCATGGCTGTCACTACATACCACACAGCTGTGTGTGTGTGTGTGTGTCAGGGGAGAAAGGGAAAGTGAGATTAATGCCAGCTCAAAGCTCTGGGCTCCTCACAGCTGGAATTATGCAGGCGGTGCTTCACAATGACAGGTCTAACAATAGGAACAGCTGGACAGCCACTGTCACTCACACATCAACCAAAATTGGGCTCATTGTGGAGCTGACAGGCTGGTTTTGATAAAGAGACAGTCGAGGAAAAGTGCACAATGACTTCAAGTTATACAATAAAATTGGGAAATATGCAAATACATGAGTTTGTCCTCGAATAAACTTCTCATCCATGGTTTTCTCTGTATTGTCCAACGCTCACTTTACAGTATGTTTTTGGTACAGAATGTAAACATAAGGAGTTTGTGTTGCTTTCTGTGCAGGGCTACTCTTTCATGGCCCCCTCCATCCTGTTCAAAAGGAATGTGGTGATGGACGACCCTGTCCAGCTGTGTGGGGGCTCAGAGAGGCCAGGCTCTGCTGCGGTGGCCCGCAGCGCCATGATGAAGGTAAGATAAATGGACTTGGATCCTCCTGCACAAACACACTTAAGCTAATGGCTGCTGTCACTGACAGATGAGTCCTTTATTTCCCTTCCTTCCTCTCCATTCCACTAAAATTTGTCTCCCTACTGTACTTGTTTGACTGCACTCAGATTGAGTTTTAGCCTATTTATCGGCATCATAAAGTGCAACATAAGGCATAAGTTCACAAGCTGACATTTTCAGTATTCACAAATTTGTCATTTGTGATGTGGAAGATAGAGGTAGTACTGTATATAATCATCAAAATGCGTATTAGTCGAGCTCAACTTCATTTTAGCAACATGTCATTTATCAACACAATACTGGAAGGTAATAACTTTTAAGTTTATATTCTTATATACAGTTTTATTCTTTATCTACTTCACATTTTATTTTATTTACCTTTATTTCTTTTCTTCTTTATTTAAATTCAAATTCAAATGTTTATCTTGTTTTTAAGCACAATAGGGGTGTGTCACAATTTTTTTTCAGTCTTGAATCTTGAATAACCAACTTAATCCAATCAAACTATTTAAATTATCTTTACAAAATTGTGCTGACAAACATGTAGACTGCAAAAGTTGCATTTCAGCAACAGGAAGTTGGAAAACAATCTTTCTTGTGTGGCATTTTTTTCTAATTTAAATGGTAGCTTGTGTTATTTTTTTCATCTTTTTTTCTTTGATGTTTGTTTATTTATGTGCACAATAAAAAAAAGTACATAGAAAATTATAAGATTATTAATCTTACACTAACACTGCAGTTTAAAGTTGAGTAAAGTTTAGTGAAGTGGACTTGTTTGATAGACTACACAGAAGGAGAGAAAGTTAAATTTATCCACCAGTTGCAGTTCAGAGTTGTTACTTCTATGTTTTCCATGCCACTTCCTCTTTTTGAAAAAACAAAAACAAAAAAACTTTGAATATGTTACACAACAGACGTTTACTGGGTTCCTCATAGAGTAGATTTCATCAGGGCGACGCTGATTACCAGGGAACATGCATTAAAAAAAGCAACATATTATGATAGTTTATGTTTATAGTAATATTTGGTATAATATACCATATATATTATATATATAATATATAAGCAGAAGTGAAGTCGATCTGGAGGTGTTATGTTATGTTATAAATAATGAATAATTTAGGACAGATGTCTATGCCTGTGGGTTCTATATGTGGGTAGATGTATCGAGGACATGACCTCTATAATATAAGTGGTTATAAGCTGTTATTAATAAAACAAATGACCTACATTAAAGCATTCTCCACAGTTTAAAATAAATCAATATACTGTAAATCACACCAAAGAAGACATTTTATCTTGTTATTTGCAGTTGTTTGTCACTCTAGTGTCAGTTAACGTGAATGTTTGACTCCGTTTGTTCCCCCCTCGACAGGACTCGCCCTTCTATATGAGTTATGAGATGGACCTGAAGGACAGCGCTCTGGGAGAAGGCAGCTTCTCAATCTGCAGACGCTGCACGCACAAGAAGACTGGGCAGAAACACGCCGTCAAAATTGTTAGCAAGAGGTACGAGCTTCAATCCTGTTCCCTCAGACGTGTTTAGTCATCAATGATTGTTGTGGCTCTCTGTGGCGTTGATAGTTTTGCTGGACACAAGTGACACAAGTGACGTGACAAGGGTCGTTCTAAACAACTCTAAACAATGTTTTACAAAAGAAAAATACAAGTTGTCAGATTATTCCCTTCGGTAAACTGACAGTATGTACAAATAGTACAGCATGTACACTACCGTTCAAAAGTTTGGGGTCACTTAGAAACGCCCTTATTTTTGAAGGAAAAGTACTTTTTTTTTCAATGAATAGAACATTGAATTAATCAGAAATACACCCTATATAGACTTCATTATTAAACAAAAATAATAAAATAATAATAAAAACATAATAGAAATGCCGTATTTAAAACGAAAGTACGTAGTGATTGTGTTATAGATGCAGTGGTAGGGGATCATTTCTTGTCCACTCACTTCTTTTCAAACCGCTGCTTCAGCAAAATCAAAACCATCGCACATTAAAGTGTTTATTTTCGAATACACTATTAAAAAAAAGGCTGCAAATCTAATAAAGGAGACAAAAACTGAACACCCTCCCTCTACTGTGGATATTTATATTGCATTTTTCTGTTTCTGTAGAATGGAAGCGCAGACGCAGCGGGAAATAGCAGCACTGAAACTCTGCGACGGTCACCCCAACATTGTCAAGTTACATGAAATTTACCACGACCAGGTAAAGTTCATTGCCGTGGGTACGTTTGAACAAATATAAATTCTGGTTTGGCCTGTGGGGATCGGAGCCTTATTAGGTCCTGGAACTGGAACAAGGCAGATAAATGGGGGTGCTGGAAGTCCTCGAGGTATCACGCTGTATCTCTTTATGTATTGTCTCATAAACTTCCTCGCATGTGCTCAATATTTCACTTCCGATGTTATTTTTACACAGCAGCTGTGCAAACACCTATTTCGCACAGCGGAATACAAAACAACCTATTTTTCTTTGCCGCTGCTAAACGAGCCACACGCACTCGAGCCAAACAACATGTGTGTGCATACGTTTCCAAATGTGGCTTTACCTCGGGTTATTGGGGAAGGTGCGTCTGCTGTTTCTGACTGTGCACAGGTTCATTAGCTGCAGCCCTTCAATCCCACGAGCACCACTTTAGTCCTGATGAGCTCAGTGGGGTTATTACTGTATCTCAGAGGCCCATGACCCAGATCAAAGCAGCGCTGCCTCGCCTCAACAGAGTCCTGCCTTTGTTCCTGAGACCCCAGCACTAATGAAAAAACTCTGTCCTGCTGCTCAGACAAACTGTTCCTATTCCCACTTTGTTTGGCTCTTTTCACATTAATCCAGCATTATTATGTTTAATGTTCTGTTTTGCTGTAAGTATAATGCAACAACAAAAACATCCTATCCACATATTATTGCAGCTTTGTTAACAAAAATCTGTTTCGATAGTTCAGTCGCTGAGAGTAAGACTGTTGATACAGTGGTTAATTAATGCAAACGTGTCAATATTTGTACTTGTCTAACTCTTAAAGGAACATTTGCACCCATTATACTCAAAGCATAAAGGTTACGTACTGTATGGGTGTGACACAGGTTGTTCTGTGTGTGTGTGTTTGCTGCAGCTGCACACATACCTGGTGCTGGAGCTGCTTGGCGGAGGGGAGCTTTTGGAGAGGATCCGTAGAAAGCAACACTTCAGCGAAACCGAGGCGAGCCGCATCATGCGCAAACTGGTGTCTGCCGTCAGCCACATGCACGATGTAGGAGTGGTGCACAGGGACCTTAAACCTGAGGTACTGGACTTGTATTCTGGAAGAAACTGGACAGTTTGGAAAATTGATTTCTTCTATCTGTCTGCATCATACAGCTCTATACTTAATTTAGATATAGAATATATGTTACATGTGATTTTTTTACATCCTTCTATCAGGCCCACCTGCAATACCTCCAATGCCCATTTGGGAAACACTGGACTAGATCATATTTAAAAAACAAAACAAATAATTCTGTGGTTTTCTGAACTCAATGTGACATTTTGACTTAAAACTGTCTTCATATAACTTAAGTAAGAATCTGGTCGCACACTGTAAGTCTTTGATATACAATGCAGTGGCCAAGTTTCCCCTCAGCAGAAAGAAATAATTGCCGCCCGTGTCTGCAATCGCTCCACAGAACCTGCTCTTCACGGACGAGAGCGAGAACTCCGAGATAAAAATCATAGACTTTGGCTTCGCTCGCCTCAAACCGCCAGACAATCAGCTCCTGAAGACGCCGTGCTTCACGCTGCAGTACGCCGCGCCAGAGATACTCAAATACGACGGCTATGATGAGTCCTGTGACCTCTGGAGTCTGGGGGTCATTCTGGTGAGTGTCATCGCTCAAGTTAAAGCAACATGCAGTCAAAATGCTATTGAAGATCACATTTTATCTTATACCTATTATTTTAAAAAAATGAAATGTATTGAAAGGAAAGTTAGTTAGAACATTTACACTACCGTTCAAAAGTTTGGGGTCACTTAGAAATGTCCTTATTTTTGAAGGAAATCTGTTAGAAGGCTATTGGATGATTAGAAAACCCTTGAAAACCCTTGTGCAATGATGTTAGCACAGCTGAAAACAGTTTTGCTAGTTCTTTGACGAAAGGGCAAAATTATTATTTGGAATAAAAATCATTATTTCTAATCTTGTCAATGTCTTGACTATATTTTCTATTAATTTTGCAACTCTTTTAATGAATTAAAGTGTGACTTTTAATGGAAAACACAAAACAAATTGTATAGGTGACCCCAAACCTTTGAACAGTAATGTATGCAAACAAACACTCTTTATAACCGTTCAGGACTAAATAAATGAAACAATAATTCTCCACATTAAAATGAATGTACAGTTTAGGGGTAAATCTAGTATGTGTCATCAGCATAGACCGAAAATTATTTAATTAACCAGTTCACACCATAGACCATAGAAAAACCCATATTCATCCATAGTACAAATACACTTGTAGACTGTGTAGCTAATCTGATTTGCATGACATTTATCAGCCATGTCCTCTTCAGCTCTACCACTGTCAGGATCCTGTGGTGAGCTGACACAGTTTTAACATTCATCGCAGTATTGAAGAGCCACTAAACGGGGCTCTCATAGGCCGCGCTTTTGTGTGAAACGTTGCGTCCCAGTCGCACAAAATGTCATTCTAATACAGCCCTTTTCTGTTGTTCGGAGGAGGGAAATTAAAAGGAGACATAAGAGAGGAGTAGGAGCGAGTACACAGAGATACAGAGAGTCGAGAGAAGGGTTTGTAAAGCTGGCCAGTCGTCTGTGCTGAGCTTAGTCTCTAAAGCGCTGATTCGCACCGTTGCCCCCTGGGGGAGTTATAGTAGTAGTGTGCCTCATGCAGCTTTGATGAAATGGCTGCTGACAAGCTGCGTGCACAATGCCCTGGAAGCAAAGCATCGAAAGAGGGAGATGGAAAGAGAAAGAGAAGAGATCCTCGTCTCCCCAAAAAGGGGCCGTTCAACAACTAGAAGTCGTTTTAATGAGAAATCTGAGGGCAGATGTGCACAGGCACAGGTGAGATAGTCTTTTTCATGGAGATGAGCACAGCCTGCGGTTGTTTTCAGCGCTGGTTCGACAACACGCAGCAACACAGTGTCGTGATCGATCACAAGCTCTTCATTATTTTAACACGAGATGTTTTTTCCCCCCAGTTCAGTGAACGAAAATAAACATGTAATGTTTTCTCCTCCACACAACGACTGCACAAACTGTTTAGATTCCCGCTGAAGATAAAAACTGCTTGTTCCTGTGGCAGATGGTGTGTGTTTTTTTTTTTGCTATGTCTGCAGTACACCATGTTGTCAGGTCAGGTGCCTTTCCAGTGTCAGGAGAAGAGCCTGACCCACACCAGTGCTGAGGAGATCATGAAGAAAATCAAACAGGGGGACTTCTCTTTTGAAGGAGAAGCCTGGAGGAATGTGTCGCAGCAGGCCAAAGACCTGATACAAGGTGATGATGCTGGTGAAGAAGATGGATTATATACTAGTTTATATATGTTAAAGGAGATATATTATGCAAAAATCAACTTTTAAATCAAAGTGTGAAAAGAGATGACTCAGTCATGTTTTTGTGGTCCGCCTCAATCCAAGTACAGGAGATAAAACATGTTGACTTCCGCACTCACGCTGTGGTGCTTCATCCTTAAGGTATTTTGACCAAAGCATGTCACAGACATGTTCATTAGGACACCAGGGAACTAGTTTAACTTGGAGAAATAGGGTATAATATGTCTACTTCTATTATTTAAATGTATTTAAATCTAGGGTTCATACGTCCAGAAAAGCCAGTAATGGCAGGCTTTGAAAGAATCCAGCGAATACATTGCACCTCCCACTTGGCCCCTCTTGTAAAAGCTCTGGACCCAAAACATTGGAAGTTATTATCTGAAGTGGAGCTGGGAATTTTGGCTGCATGTTTCAATGACTCACTCGTATCTTTAGGACTGTGTGCCACAACTGATTTCCTGAATCTATTCAATTTCCGATTTCCCAAAGTCCCAATATCATCTGATGTTATTTAGAGATTTCGGAAGTATTGTGTTGACCGCTCGAGCTAATGGAATGGAAATGCTCAGTCCCACTTGAACCTTAGCCCAGAACTAGCGATGGTTAAAAGGCCTTAACCCTCTTCTGACCATCATGATAATCAGGCCAGGTTTGATTTTGTGGCTGTAGAATTGTGAAAAAAATATAACATTAACTTTCAATATCTGGCAGTTATTCAACTGTTACGGTACCGAGAAGCTGACGTCACAAACGTGTGACGCGCTGGGGAATCTGACGTGCTGTGCCAATCTCAGCTGACATAGGGCAAAGGGCAGGGTCACACCCACAAACAGTCTCGAAGTTACAGTAATGAGAAGTATGCAATGCCAAATCCTTTCAGCAATGAGATCAGAAGTTTTAAAGGCTATCAATTAAATATTAAAATCAATTTTATTCTAATTCATGACCATCAGCATTTCATGATTCCCAAACAAACCATTATCAAAAAAAGAAAAAAGTGTCAGGTTTTCAGAACAATTTCAGTGCCAGGAAATGTCCATTAGCTTCAGCTCACAAAGTAGGTTAAACTACCTGAAGAGGAAAATCACTTCCCCTCTGTTACGAGCAGGGAAGTTTTAATTCCCTGCGTCTTCTTGTCCCCGCAGAGCTGCTGACAGTGGACCCAAACAAGCGGATTAAAATGTGTGGTCTGCGTTACAATGCCTGGCTCCAGGACGACAGCCAGCTGTCCTCCAACCCACTCATGACCCCGGACATTCTGGGCTCTTCCACCGCCTCTGTGCACACTTACGTTAAAGCTACCTTTCACGTAAGAACGGACCATATATTTTCCTTCCTGTTGTTCTGAACAGTAGAGATTCTTTTTTTTTTTTGATGCACTCTTTAAGCCAGTTTTTTCTAACCCTTTAAAACCAGTTTCAAGCGAGGGTGCGCTCCATTTGCTTACCCAGCTGTCCAAGCTGTTGAAGCGACTGATACTCAACCCACACATTTCATGGCCACAATTATTAGAGTATTTTCACATCTGACATTACAGATATGTATGTTTGTTTTTTAACCGTGCAGTTTGGTTTTAGACAGAATTGGATTTGTGCATCTCTATAAAAATTAATCATTCATACAAATCTGAATAACAGAACAAAAAGATCCTGTAATTAATTATAATGACTTAGTATCTCTTAGTAGTATCTCAATATATTGACTTAGTATCTCAAAATAATTACTTAGTATCTCAAAACAATTACTTAGTATCTCAAAATAATTACTTAGTATCTCAATATAATTAGAAAGTATCTCAACATATTGACTTAGTATCTCAACATATTGACTTAGTATCTCAACATATTGACTTAGTATCTCAACATATTGACTTAGTATCTCAATATATTGACTTAGTATCTCAACATATTGACTTAGTATCTCAATATATTGACTTAGTATCTCAATATAATGACTTAGTATCTCAATATAATGACTTAGTTTCTCAATATAATGACTTAGTTTCTCAATATAATGACTTAGTATCTCAATATATTGACTTAGTATCTCAAAATAATTACTTATTAGCTCAAAATAATGACTTAGTATCTCAATATATTGAATTAGTATCTCAAAAGAATTAATTAGTATCTCAGAATAGTTACTTAGTTTCTCAAAATAATGAGAAACTATCTCAATGTATGGACTTGGTATCTCAAAATAATGAGAAAGTATCTCAATATATTGACTTAGTATCTCGATATATTGACTTGACTTGTATTCATTTGGACATCCAGACAACAGATCACTCTGTCGTTCTCCTTTCTCAATGATTGTCGTTTTTACATTTTCATTTCTCTCTTTGTAAATGGTAACGGAGGAAATGGCTTGTTTTCCGATTTTGGTTTTACATTCTTGAAACGAACACCCGTTAGCCGTCATCAGCTCCCTCTTCTGCTTCTTCTGTCCCAGGCATTTAACAAATGTAAGCGGGAAGGTTTCCGCCTGCAGACGGTGGACAAGGCGCCGCTCGCCAAGAGGAGGAAGATGAAAAAGACCAGTACCAGCACAGAGACGCGCAGCAGTTCGAGCGAGAGCACCCACTCCTCGTCCTCGTCCTCCCAGTCTCAGGAGAAAACTTCCCCGGAGGGCGACGTCAACCTGCAGCCTTCCAACAGCACTCCTCCTCTCACCACACCTGTCAACACACCCGTGGCACTGGGAACAGACTCTGAGCAGCAGCCAGCGCCACCAGCCTTTCACTTCTCAGAGGGACAGTGAGATTCAGACAGTTTTTTTTGCAAACAGGAGTAAAGGCTCAGACCGGAGTAGAGACAACTCTCTTCCCTTTTTTCCTCTGGCTCAATTGCATGGACGTCTGCACGTCTCCGAAAAACCAAGCATGCAGCAGGATTAGCAAATCAATATCAAATCAATTAGTCACCACTAGCAATAGCCTGTTCGTTTTACTTTCTCCGTCACTGTCACACACAAACACACACAGGCAGACTGTCTCAATCAGGGGCTGGACCTGTAAAAAAGTCGTCACTGATGTCCAAAATGAAAAGGGCTGCACTACTGCCACAGGTCCAGAGAGACGGCAGAGACGCGGTCCATACGTCTTTGTCTACGCCTCCAGAGGTTGTTTTTTTTTTCAAAGGGAAAAGTCTTAGTGTTTACATCACGGATGCTTTGTATTATATTTGTCAAAAGGGAGAAGTTAAAAGAAATTGAACTGCAGCAGTAAAACACGTGGGTCCACTTTTCAGGGGGAAGAAGACTCTGCAAGATGGAGCAGGGTATTTATATGTGAATTTTACAGACTGAAATGTATTTATGATAATAAGCTATATTGTTAACTTATTTATGGTTCAGATCAATCTGAAAAGAAATAACGGATACAGTAGGTGTAGGTAAAAAAAAAAAAGAGAAAAAAAAGGGGGGTATTTCATGTACGTGTGTAGTCAGATGTGTCTCTTTGTCGTCGTCGGACATCAACGCTTCTAGTTAGCTTGGAATAACGCAAGAAGAGATTAACACCAGTTTGCTGAATTTATGTAACCTTTCATGGGTTACACAAAAACAAAAGCCAAAATCCTTATCTTTAAGGATTAAAGAAGCAAAAGTGTAAACATCTTTTTGTAAAAAAAAGAAAAAAGAACCAAATGTGGGTGTTTTATGTTCTGCCAAATCTGGGGTTTGATTGTTGTGTGTGTGTGTGTGTGTGGGGGGGGGGGGGGGGGTTGGGACTCGCTGCCTGCCTGCGGGGATGTGACCCAACAAGAAGAGCTATATTTAGATGGAGTTCTGCCTCTGATGTGGGAGTGAGACAACTTTTGAGAGCCGCCGCCGCAGCAGCTGCTGCTGCTTCTCTACGCACAGTCTGATCCTTGATTTGGGATTCAGACCAGCAGTGGATTTGCGCACTTGTGTCGTGTAGAATTCTGTTAATTGGATTGAGCAGATTGTTACAAGCGGAAAAAAACTCCCGATCGGCTTAGCGCCGTGCGGCGAGTTCACGGATGTCAGAGAGCAGCTTCAAATATAGCGAGATTAAATAAGAGGAGGAAGGTTTACTGTACGTGCCAAAAAAAATCAATCAGGTAAGATTCAGTGTCGCCACCTGAAGTCTTAAAACTACTCGGTAACAAACCCTTTATGAAAACATCAGGTTTGTGAGGACAGACCTTTAAAAAACAGACACATTTCTTTCACTTTAAACACTGTCCCTTGCTCTTGATCTACTGTGTTTTTATTTACCGCGTGACTGAAATAGAAGTCTTTGCACAGCCTGACAGCACTGACATTGAGACTCTGATATCAGTGCATAATGTGAACCAAAACATCAGCCTCTTACTCTTTTTCGTTCTTGATTTATTGTGAGTTTAGTCACTTACACATTTAAATGTGCCTGATTTCATTCAGGACTTTAAATGTTTTTTACACTTGCAAGTGTGACGGAGGTGGAATTAAGGTAAAATACCTTAATTATGACCTTTCTGACTTGTGTATTGTGATTGAAATTTGAGTGTGGCGTCAGAGCGGGCGTCTAACTCTCAGCACTTGAGCTGCATCGACTGAACTTTGGGGGCTGGGTATTGAGCGTCCTCTGTGGAACCAAAATATCAAAAAACACGCTATCATTGGATATCAAAATTTGGACTTAATCGCCTTAGCATGCAGCATGCTATTGACTTATTTGAATTTACCCGAATGCGTCATGTTATTTTTGTTAAACATTGATCATTAAAGAATCAATATCTAAATGTTCAATCAATGCCCAGCCCTGGAGTCGACCTTAACTTTCAATATTGACTCAAAACAAAAGAGCATTATCGCACGAGACGCTGCTTTAATGTGCGGGTGAGAGGTTAAAAGCACTTAATTGTCAAAACAAATTTATTTAAAACAAAGACTTAATTTCTTTAATGGCCTCAATATCGTAAAAATGATGTGAGATTAAAATGCTCTGTTCACTGTTCTGTTTTGCACGTATGTGTTAATCTGTGTCCATGATAGAATTTTGAAAATACTGTGTTCAGTTGTACAAATGTTTGTTTGTTTTTGTATGTGAATTAGCTTTTTTTTTTTTCCCCTCCTGCTCAGTCAAAGATGCACATTCTTAGTCGGGGGAGTCGTGTGTTAAACACGTTCAAACGCTCCCACACTCATCTTCTTCCATTTAAATGCACTCTGAATCGGAAACCAAAGCATTAACTGTCGACGTGGCTGCTCCGAGCTGCACGGGATATTTATTTCAATGCAAAATATGCAAATGAAATGCTTTCATTGTTAACTATTTATGTTTTTATTTTTTATTTTGTTCTGATGAAACCGTTTTTTTTAATTTTCTAGCACACGCGCGTGATTTTGTCACAGATTCCTGACAAAATTCAATATCCAGCACATTATCATGCTTATAACTATGCATCTCTTCTCACTTTTGCCATTTAAAGAAAAAAAACATGTACTGTACATGTACTGTACTTCAATAATAATAATAAAAAAGAGATAGCGACGCACACGCTCCACTGCTTACAAGGAAACAAGCTCGAATTCTTGCTTTTAATCACTTGGAAGCTGTTGTCTAACTTAGTTCGCATGAGTTCCCTCCCCCGTTGCTGCCTCATTAAGCCTCTTCTCTTTTGTTTGGGTGTATAAATAGCTCGAGTGGAGGAAGAGGAAGAGTGTCCTATATTGAGCTTCCCCCCTCTGGGAGCCGTGGCTTTATTAGCTGATGATGTGCTGCAGTGCAGTGTGTTCCAAAGAGAAAATACTGTACTCCACTCGGCTGCCTCTGTGGGACCCGGCTCACTTTTCTTTGAAGGGGGGGAAAACACCAAGTGTAGCTCAGAAATGAATGTCGGTTCAGTGCTACATTTCAAAAAACCAGGCGTCCCCCTCCCTGGATGAACAATAAGACATGTTTTTTTGTATGTCACTGAGGGAAGAGGGAGTTTGGATGTGAGGACGTGTTGTCTTTGGAATCTCAGTGAGAGTACTTATTTATCAAGTATTTTGTTTTTTTTGAGGTCTGAAAGCAACGGATGAGCTAAACCTTTGTATGTGTTGCAGTTTCAGTGTGTGCAGTTTTGTCTTTGGAGGTGATTTTTGAACATCTTTTATGGCGGAGCTGTCCGTGGTGCTGAACAAGGCCAAAACCACTGTTTTTGTGACAATATAGAGTCCATCCATCCATTTTCTACCACGTTATCCTACACATGAGGGTCGCTGGGGCCAATCTCAGCTAACATATGCGGGGGGTCACACACCTGGACAGATCACCAGTCCATCACAGGGACACATATAGACCACAACAAACTCACAAATTCACACCTACAGTCGATTTCGAGTGTCCAATTGACCTAACCTGCATGTTTTTGGACTGTGGGGAGGGGGGTGAAGTGACCCTTTAATTCATTGTTGCAGCTGTAAAAATCATAATAACAACACAAGTCATAAAGATTGTGATAGTTATGATCAAAGGACCCTTTAAAGCATTGATTACCAGAAAAAAACTTTGGGTTACGTGGATAAAACGATCATATAATTTGACAAATGACAGATAAGAAGGCGTTTTCTCTGTCGATAAATGACACAATTTTGAGCTGGCTCTTTTCGATTTTGTTTTTAGTAAAAATGGATGGAAATCGGACTCAAATGTACGGAAGAGTATTTGCGCCACATGTAATAAATAAATAAATAATACAGCATGAATTCTGAGATAACACAGAATTCTTACCTCAATCAATTCTGAGAAAACGGCATAAATTCTGAGATTTAAGAAAATAATTAAATTATTTTAATATTTTAATTTAATAATTAAACAGAATTCTGACTTTAATCCCCAAATTCTGAGAAAACAGTGTGAATTCTGAGATTAAAGAAAAAGTCAGAATTCTGAGATTAACGCCAGAGTTCTGAGATAACAGCATGAATTCTGAGACTAAACAGAATTCTGACTTTAATCTCTGAATTCTGAAATTCTGAGAAAATAGCGTGAATTCTGAGAATAAAGAAAAAGTCAGAATTCTGAGATTAACGTCAGAATTCTGAGAGAACAGCATGAATTCTGAGATTAAACAGAATTCATTACAAAATTATTTCAATTTTTATTTTTTACATGTGGCACTAATACTCTTCCGTACAAATGTGTTGGAAAACAGTTGCTTTAAATTCAATTCAACGAACAGCCAGGAAAAAATAAATGTGTGTGGACGAGGTTGGAGTCCAGATTACCAGATTTGCAAATTAGGAATATAAATAAATACATTTGTGGGGAATTTGAGTGAACTAAACTTATTTTCTTTTTCTATAAATGAGGAATTATTTTCCTCGAGAGGCAAAAAAAAAGCACATGGTCAGCTAAACAAATTCCCCTTCTGTGAGTAAAGTGGCTGCAAACATGAGCATTTTAGTCGTATCCAGTGTTAATCTGAGGTTTTGGTTTGTACAACCTGCCCCATCAACATCATCATCATCATCATCATCATCATCATCATCATCATGCATGTGCTTGATTTCACTCTTTACTGAAGTGTGTCAAAAAACAACAAAGTACTGTAGCAGTGAATGCCTTTGAGAGATTGGTCTGTTATTAAACTGTTTGAAAACACGCAATCAAGCTTTAAGGGCAAAAACTTTGCACTTGTACTGTACATTATTTTAATCATGCAATCAAATTTTTTTTTTTAAGTTAAATATACTGTTATTTCAAGTACGATTTCTTTCTATTATGCACCTCAGTTAACAGCGGATAGTACTTTAACTTTACTGCGAGGGTTTAAGACCGTTTGTGTACCTGCTTCTTTAGGGCACTGTGAACATCTTCATTCAGGTATTCAGGCACACGTGTTGATAATAAGAGATAAGAAAAACCTGGATTTGCTTCAATAAATGCTTCACTTGCTGGCTGAACGAAAACATGTACATTGAATAACTTGAAACCACGCTTTATCCTATTTTCAAGTGTATTTACGTCATTTCTGTAGATCTTTTGTGATACTGGGATTTATGTGTGTGTGTGTGTCATCAGAAAGACAATAAATGTACAATTTCCATGTTCAATCTCGACTATTAAATGAGATATTTAAAAGTGCTTTAAAGTGGGGGCATGTCAGCAGTTGGCCTCTAGATGGCAGTGTTAAATAAAGTATAATGACTATAACTGGTGACTGCGTTCATCTGTTAGTGGGTAAAAAAAGAATACATTTAAAATCCTATTGATTATTTGTCATGTTCATGAGGGGAATTATGGTCATAAAGGTGATTACTATTGGTGAGCACTCTTGAGTCAACTCTTGTTTGTTATTTAACCTGTTTAAGCTGTCTTAAATTTGAAAAGAATGAAATAACAATATAAGTAAAAACATTAACGTATCACAGCTTGACCTATTTTGTAATATAAAATTCTAATTTGACCTTTATTGCCAGTTAATTAACAGAAAAATTCTATAATTTCATTAACTGGTTAAACCACAAATATCAGAGGATTGTGGGAACATTTCCTTTACGAGCTCACTATTATATCACATTAACACCATATCATTTGAATCTATATATACATTTTAAATGTGCAAATTTTCCAGGTCGCATATACACATGCATCATTTACAAAAATAATAATTTGGGGAAAAACTAAATAAAATCCACACAGATGAGAGAGAGAGGATGGATTATTGTGGGATTAAGCAACATGGCAGCTGACAATTAATTTGACTTATTAAAACTTGCTCAAAACATTATGCGCACAAACATTTTTACCAACAGCAGAGGCTGCTGTCGCCCCCTCAGTGAACCCCAGGACTTTAGTTCTTCTACTGTTACCACAACCTTTATATTCATCTCATTCAACTCTTAAAAAAAACCCCACTTTTATTATTATTATTTTTTAAAAGGGGGTAAAAAATGTACTTTATTTAAGACGGATGTAAGGTTGTGATTAAGGGTTCTGTGCAATACATTTATAGGTTTTATATTAGCCTGAGCAGTTTTATCCCATGTATCTTTTTACTTTATTACTTGTATATTTATATATATATATTTATATATATATATAAACATATACATATATACATGTATTTTTTTAATTTTATTTTTTATTTAGCCAACCCAGTTTTATCCCCTGTATTATTATTTTTTTATGTATGCCAAAAGCACTGTATCTCCACTTACTGGCTACTTTATTATAGGTACACCTTCTTTTAATAACGTAAATCCCTCACTAGCCAGTTACATGACAGCACCTCAGTGCATTTATGCATATTATGTCTTTCAGGTTTACAGAGAATGATCCTTTGGATGGTCCAAAATGGAGATTGTAAGGCGTCGTTTCATATCAGAAGTCAAAAAGGGAACGAACGTACTGTTTCAGAATGATCGTAAAGGCAACAGTAACTTGCAACTGTACTTCAAATGAAAAAAGACCATCTCTGAAGTCACAGCATGTCAGATCTTAATCTTGTGTACCCAACAAATTGGGCCTGTGAGCGTATATTTCATTCATTAAAGAGAGACATTACTACATCATTTTTTATTAACCTTGCATTATCCTGTAAATGACGAATCTCAGCTCTGACACAGCAGCAGCGAGCATTATTTGCCTTTTTGCGCGGCAACAGTTAGGTCTATGCAGCACAGCCGCCGCGCCGTATTTGAGAAACAAAGCTCTTTTTTTTTTTTTGTCATGCGTGGCTCTCGGTTCACTTACTGCGGTTTCACCCCACTTACTACTACTGCGCACAACAACAATAGAGAGACGGTGCACTTACAGAGCACTTTCACCAGCCTAATTCTACAGATATCAATATGAACCTCCAGCACGAGAGACTCATTATACAGTGAGAGACTGTGTGTGTGTGTGTGATAGCTCTTTTCTTTGAAATCTCTCCGCACTAACATGACATCCATTACTAAACATTGTGGTGTATTCTGTGGTCACGTCCTTTTCTGATGGAGGAGCTGCACTCTGATCCACCATTGAGGGTTTCTAAAAAAGATAGTGGCTAATACATTAAGGAAGACAGCCATACACACTCGTATTAAAACTCCTCTACTGCAGACTGAAAAGGACGTCTGAGACGGGGGTCATATTACTTATTTTCTCTGCCTAAACTCGCTCAACTTTGATTCTTGCTTTTAATCTGATATTATAGAGGCAGAGTAGAGGACAACAATCAGAAAAACAAAGACTTAAGCTACAGTAAACACTGTCTGCTGTCCTGGTTTTGTCCTTCACTTTTACTTCTTGTAAAGTTGAGAACCACTGGTGTACACGTTGTTGTGCAATGCACAAACAGTGACATGTGCACAGATTATGTTTATGCATTTGAAACAAATATGTCACATTTGTTATTCGACAGTGTCTTTGCCACTGCCATCTGTCAAGGGGTGGCCAACCTTTTTTTAAATCAAGAATTACTTTGAAGGTTTCTAGTCTATCGAGATCTCACGGTTCATGTAGTCTTTGTTTGCTGACAACCTTTCAATGTTGTAATTACAATGTAAACAAGAAACTGACGCATCCGGAGCGGATTTTACAAGCATCAGTGAACACACCGCGGCTGCGAATCTATCTATCTATCTATCTATCTATCTATCTATCTATCTATCTATCTATCTATCTATCTATCTATCTATCTATCTATCTATCTATCGCTCGGTAGCTAGCTAGTTAACTAACTAGCAAGCTTTCTATCCATCGTGTTAGCTATCTAGCTAACTTTCTGGCTATCTAGTTAGCTAATTTTCCATCTATCTATCTATTGCTTGCTAGCTAGCTAGCTAACTTTCTTTCTTTCTTTCTATCTATCTATCTATCTATCTATCTATCTATCTATCTATCTATCTATCTATCTATCTATCTATCTATCTATCTATCTATCTATCTATCGGTAGCTACCTAACTAACTAACTAGCAAGCTTTCTATCCATCTAGTCAGCTAGCTAACTTTCTATTAATTGATTGGTAGCTAGCTAGCTAACTAGCAAGCTTTCTTTCTATCTATCTATCTATCTATCTATCTATCTATCTATCTATCTATCTATCTATCTATCTATCTATCTATCTATCTATCTATCTATCTATCTATCTATCTATCTATCTATCTATCGCTCGGTAGCTAGCTAGTTAACTAACTAGGAAGCTTTCTATCCATCGTGTTAGCTATCTAGCTAACTTTCTGGCTATCTAGTTAGCTAATTTTCCATCTATCTATCTATTGCTTGCTAGCTAGCTAGCTAACTTTCTATCTATCTATCTATCTATCTATCTATCTATCTATCTATCTATCTATCTATCTATCTATCTATCTATCTATCTATCTATCTATCTATCTATCTATCTATCTATCGGTAGCTACCTAACTAACTAACTAGCAAGCTTTCTATCCATCTAGTCAGCTAGCTAACTTTCTATTAATTGATTGGTAGCTAGCTAGCTAACTAGCAAGCTTTCTATCTATCTATCTATCTATCTATCTATCTATCTATCTATCTATCTATCTATCTATCTATCTATCTATCTATCTATCTATCTATCTATCTATCTATCTATCTATCTATCTATCTATCTATCTATCTATCTATCTATCTATCTATCTATCTATCTATCTATCGGTAGCTAGCTAACTAACTAACTAGCAAGCTTTCTATCATCTATCCATCCGTCCGTCCAATATCCTGAGACACACCATAGATCAGGATCACTGTCTCAAACAAACAAACCCAGATCATGAAGTGATGAGAACACCTAACTTTACATTCAGGCAAAGAATCCAACAACACTAAATCACTTTACTATCTCGTCCTCTTCCAGAGGAGGACGAGGGAACGGTGAATCAGAAATTTGAAGAATATACTGCCGGTCTGGAATAATAATAATAATCTGTTGTTGACAACAACCTGAAACTGGGTCAGTGGGTGAGTCACATGAGGACTCTCCATCCAGCAGAGAGAAGTCTAATACCTGGATGTGTTCCTCCAGTTTTAGTCAGACCTGAAGAAGCCTGTTGGCTTAAAGAGGTGAAACATCGTCATCTTCACACATTTACCATGATTACAATAATACTATGGGCAAAAGTTTTAGATTTTGTGCTATACAGTCTTGTTGTGGAAGTGATGGATTAGGGAGAGTGGTATGTTTGCTATAAGCGTTTGTCTTCTTGTTTGTGTGCTGCACCAGGGCCGGGTCTAAGCTGGACCGTAGAGGGGTGAAGTGCCTCCGATTCCTTGGGAGCGGAACGCATTTCCTTTTGTTGCCCTCCAATTTTTGACTGGCTTGCCCCAGCGCATGAGCATGATGGGGCCGTTCCTATTATCCAGCTTCCCAGACCCCCCCCCCCCCACACACACACACACACTCCTCCTCCACCTCCCTCCCCATTCCTACAGTGTTTTCTGCTTGTTCCCAAAGCGATTGGCATTCCTGGAGGCCACCAGTGAAGCAGCTTTAGGGAAGGCCTGCTGGCTCCTGGGTGGCCTCTTGTGCTGGGGCTCCGAGGGGAGGAGACAATGTCTTATTAATTGACTGGGCGTCTTGGGCAGAGTGCAGGAATTTGCAGGAGGGGGGGGGGGGACGGAAAAGTGGAGATGAGGGATGAGCTGAGAGGGATGGAGGGGGCGGAACAACCAGGGCGGATTCACAATCCACCAATGGAGACTCATTGACCTCTGTCTCAGATTTATTTCCATTTGATTTACATTACTGCGGCAGAGGGTGAGAGTGGCGGCATCGCCGCCCCCCCCCGTCCAAGAGAGAAGACAATTCTAAAAGTCATTCTCTTAACGGATTTTGTTTATGGGTCAGGTCTAACCTGAGAGAGTTTAGGAGAATTTTAAAGGTTCCATTGTGGTTCCATTCATATTTAACCAAGGGTCCGTCTAGGTTTGGAAACCAGTGGACTTCTTCACATAACAGTCGAGTTTTCATAGTTACTGTCTTCTTCACTGACCAAGAGTGCGCCACCAACTGGACTGGACTGGACTGGACTAGACAGTATGACCCCAGCCCGAATAGTGAGACTTGCACTCCTCTCCCCTCTTTGCATAGCCTTTGCATACCAGAGAGGATGTAATTTGTCTTTGTTTGAGGAGTAAACATCTACTTTAAGCATGAAATAAATGTTCAAGGCTGCAGCACAAGATAGCTGCAAGGCCCTTGAACTAAGTATAGATTAAGGCTCTATGAAAAGCAATGTTACACTTATACAAACAGACCTACGGGTAGCAAACTCTTCTAAATCTTGCTCTCTGGTGCTTTATTTGTGGTTGGAATTAAGTCAATATCCAGGCTATATGATACACTTTCTCAATAAAGCTTTAGTTTATGGGTGATTTCTATTCAATGCAATTATTTGCATCTGCTACACAGAGGTGTTAGTTAAACAAAAGCCAAAAATCTATCAAAAAGTGATTTAGGAGATTTTAAACACAAAACTACAAAACATAACACATTTTCTGGCAATTTTCTTGAAAAACGTAAATGTCGTTTGGGCAAAAAAAAAAAAACTTTTAAAAAGTATTACGATTGTTGTTATTTTTGTACATGGGTGTGCTCACGCTGTCAAACACCGAGCAATCCCTCCTGGTTTTGTGTAAGTTTGATGGAGTGAGTCAGTCATGGGAGGGGTCAGTTGTCTGGTGGGTGGGACGGGTGTACCATCTCCCCATGTGGTCCCCCCCCCCCACCCCCAGGTGTCCTCACTCTAATCCAGTTACATGTGTCCCCCATTAGCACTAATGGGGCGACTATTGTCCTCCTGTTGTGTGCTGCCGTGCCCTCAGCCCAGTCACCTTGAGTCAGTAAACTCAGCTCTGTCATGTTTGGGCTGCTTCCCACACACTGGGGTCTCCATGACGATGGTGGACACCCACCCCACGGACTCATGCAGCACTGAGGCTGCTGGGATGTCAGCAGGATGCTCTCATAAGTCATCATTTTCACATCAGTGTGTCTCTCGTCACCATACACACATTCCATTTAGATAGATAGATAGAAATATAGATAGATAGATAGATACCAAGCAATAAATAGATAGACAATTAGCTAGCTATCTAACTGGATGATAGAAATCTTGCTCGTTAGTTAGCTAGCTAGCTACCAAGCGATAGATAGAAAATTAGCTAGCTAGCTAACTAGATAGCTAGAAAGTTAGCTAGCTAACTAGATGGATAGAAAGCTTGCTAGTTAGTTACTAGCTACCGAGTGATAGATAGATAGATAGATAGATAGATAGATAGATAGATAGATAGATAGATAGATAGATAGATAGATAGATAGATAGATAGATAGATAGATAGATAGATAGGTTAGCTAGCTAGCTGACTAGATGGATAGAAAGCTTGCTAGTTATTTAGCTAGATACCGAGTGATAGATAGAAAGTTAGCTAGCTAACCAGATGGTAGACAGCTTGCTAGTTAGTTAGCTAGCTACCGAGCGATAGATAGATAGTTAGCTAGCTAGCTACCGAGCGATGGATAGATCGAAAGTTAGCTTCCTAGATAGCTACAAAGTTAGCTTGCTCACATTCCATTTAGACAGACAGACAGACAGACAGACAGACAGACAGACAGATAGATAGATAGATAGATAGATAGATAGATAGATAGATAGATAGATAGATAGATAGATAGATAGATAGATAGATAGATAGATAGATAGATAGATAGATAGATAGATAGATAGATAGATAGATAGATAGATATTTAATTAGTAGTGGGGTTTTTTATACGTGCAAACTCCTAATAGGGGATGTTTTAAAACTAAAAACAAAACAAAGCACAACAGTGCATTTAGTATGTGTGCAAGAAGGAAAAAGAGAGAGAGACACACAGAGAGAATAAGAGCTAAACATAAAAGAACAGGCCAGAGGAGCATGCATTAGGCAATCCTGTTTGGAGCATTTTCAGGTGACCCGGCCCCTGTGCTGCATCCATCATACTGAGGCTGATTGAGCTGACCTTCAGGCCGGCCCTGCCGACCCCAGGGCTTCCTGTTCTTTGTCAGCCTCTCACAATACCGCTGGTATCACACAGACAGGGAAAGTCTGAGAACCGACCAGGGGAGTCCACCCAGGGCGAATGGGGATGGTGTGTGTGTGTGTGTGGGGGGGGGGGGGGGGGGGGGGGTCAGGGGTAGAGAGGGTCTTCGTGGAGAGAGCTGAGGACCCGCTTTTCAATTTCTCTCAGTCTTTCCAAATGAAGAAAAGGCAGAGAGTGGTGTCCTCTGTCACCCCGCCACACAGGCACCTCTAAAAAGCAGCCTCAGTGGGTTCTCAAGTGAGGTGTCTTCTCGAGAGACAAAAAAGGGAGATGAATGAGTGGGTGAAGAATTTAATTGTGGTCCTGTGTGAAGAACTGGCAGTGGGAGGACGGCCACTCTAGCGTTTGTAAAGGGCCGAGCCAGTTTGCTTGTTCGTCGTCTGTGTGGCTCTTTGGCCCCGTGAAATCTGAGGTGGGCTCAAGCAGAGACGCCCCAACACTGAGCTTCTTCAGGTAACCACACAGTCACAGAAGAAGAACCCGGATCATTTACTGTAAAGACTTAAAAAGAACACACAAGCCAGATTATGTCTAAAAATATAGGGTTTTAAAGATACCTTTCATTGAATAATATAAATATGCTTTGGCTTCAATAAAGAGTTGAAGCTGTCAAACAGCCCCCCCCCCCCCATCAATTTCAGGCTTTTAATATCACTTTATAATGATTTTATTTTGTGTGAACTATTTATCATTCCATATCAAAACAGTTTTATTTTGAAATTCTATGAAATATGATGATTTTGATTGAAAAATTTGACTTTTTCTTTACTTAGCCGGCCCCCTACTGACCAAACTAGACACTCGGAGACCCGTGCGCTACATAATATGCTTGACAGTGTCGTCACTGATCTTTAATAAGAATCAAAAGTGTGAAATTAATTTAAAAATTATAGTGAACCAACAATATAAAATGGTTCATCCTGATGAAATTAGTTTTTTAAAGGCCGTGTGTGCAAAGTTTAATGTGTTCAACATTAGAAGGTATGAACAATTTATTTCTCATTCCATGCTTCCATGACAGCATGTTCATCACTGATTTTAGCTTTATTTAAAAAAAAAAAAAAAAAAAAAAAAAAAAGTTTTACTCTTGCTTAATGGAAATTAATAAAGCAGGTCGTCATGAATACGTCGCATTCATGTCAGGGTCAATCAACGCAGTACAACGCTGCAAGGTCTGCACATATTGTGTACATGGAACGTGACATAATAGAGAGAAAAAACAATATTTTACTGATTCATGCAGCTGCAGAAACGCAGGATCAATTAACACATTCGCATTCACACAGTCATAGTCATGTATGTTCGTCCCCAAGGTCAAATCTTATTAATATCACTTCCACAGGGGAAGCAATTTGGGTCAGTGATTGTTCCAAACCCCCTGCAAAGAAGTATTGTCATGGTAACCGCTGCAGCACTTCAGACAAAAGCTGCCCGTTTCCTCGCGGAGGGAGAACCTCGCCACACACACACACACACACGCTGACACACACATGAACGCATGAACCGAGGAGGGCAAATTCCACAGAGAAGGACGCAAAGGTAAAGCGGTGAAAAAAAAGAAGTCTGCTTTTATAGGTGATGGACACTGAAAACTATGTTAACCGTAATTAAACTGCATTTATATTATACTCTTTTTGCATACATACATTGCATGCATTTTTACATACATACATATATATGTATATATATACATATATATATATGTTACAGGTCAAATCAGTGCCATTTAGCTTCCGCAGGTTCAAGGTGCATACACAAACTTTTTTTGCTGAAAAAAGTGTTATTTACATTAATTGTGCACAATTATTTTCAAAATAATCAAATAACTAGGTGTATTATCTACATTGAAACACTCCAACTATTTAATAACATTTTAGTGCTGCAATGGTGAAAAAACACATCTTGCAATTCAGATGAAAATAGGATTGTTTTGCTTCTTTTCTTTTGTTATTGTTGATGTTTCTTTTGGTATTGTTTTATTTTGCCTTTTGATGATTGATCTGTAAAATGGCCTCTGTGAAGCAACACTATGTGGGGGAGCATTTACCTCTACACTCGATACGTTTAAACGCACAGTTTAATCCAGCTATGCCCATAGTCCGACTAAGACAGGCAATCAGACCGCTTGTAGCTCTCGCTGTATCTCTCAATAAGCCAGTGGGTATTGAATCAGTCTCCTGTTGACCTTTAAATCGCAGAAAAACAAACAGTGAACAGCGAGAGTAATCGGACTATGGATCGCATTATCCAGGTATGTTAGTCTGATTATGATTATGGTTTTTGCCTTTTATATGCTTTTGATTTATTGTATTTTAACTTTCTTTATTTTACCATTTGGTATCTGTTGTGCAGCACTTTGGTAACTTTGTTGTTTATAAAATGTGCTATACAAATAAAGTGGATTGGATTGGATTAGTCTGATTAAGACTGGCTTGATTTGTGTCGGACTAACGTGTTTCCATGACATTAAGAAAACTGAATTGTTGTCTTAGTCCGACTAAAATTGGACTTTCAATATGCATGTAAACACGCTGACAGATCGGAACTGGAAGCACTGCATGAACACATTTGACAATTTCCTCTTTTTTTTTTTTTACCCTACCAACCTTGTCCTCAAGGATCATTTTGGAAATGGACTCACTGAGCCATGTTGAACATATTTTCAAAGCAAACAATGGCAGCAGTGAGTTCTTCACGATCCTTTTCCTCATGTCCTTCAGCACCTGCGGTTGACCCCGCTCTGCTCTTTCTAACCGGACTGTAGGCCTGTGACTTCACTTCTTCTTCTTCTTCTCCTCCGTCTTTCTCTTCTTCATCTTCTGCTTCATTTGCAATGCTAATGCACAGGAGACAGCTGTCATCTGGCAGTGACCAAGATCAATCTAAAGCCGGGGGATGGAGGTAGAGGTGGGGGGGGGGGGGTGGAATAAAGGAGAAATAAAACTGCAGGGAAAATAGCCTATTATCTTCTGACCATGTATGGGCCTCTGTCCTTGAGGTCATGAATTTAAAATGAAAACCTCTTCTACGCAAGTGGAAAATTAAGAGTGGAATGAAGAGAAGCAAACAAGTTTGTTTTCCAGCTGCCTGTTGAAATGAATCTCGATAAAGCAGCAGCAACAGCAGCAGCAGCAGCAGCAGCAGCAGCAGCGTCGTCTACAGCATGTGCAGCACACGTGTAAGTGCTCTTCATATATACAGTATATGTGTCTCTGCTTGAGAACAATGTATATCTGATTACTCAGGCTGCTGGTTTACACAAAACCAGACCCTGGTCCCTAAAGCCAGTAATGTAAGTCCACAGAAGACCAATGAAGTCTTTTAACCTAATCCACACAAATGTTCTATATAGTATAATTGTTAATAATAGTTATGCATGAAATCAATCAAAAAAAATCTATCCGACATACTGCAAAAAATGTGTGACATCATATATCTCTATATAGAGTATGAGCAAATTTGAATATGGGTATTTTATATGTTTTAAACATATACATAGTGATCACCATATAGATGACATGTATGTCCCAGTGTGAATCCCTACTAAAATAAAGGTCAGTTTAATTGTAAATAATAATTAATTCTATCTAACTGATTAGTAAATTAGTACTTGATAGTAAGCATTATTTATGTATTAATAATGTTCAGACTGAGTGAGTTTTCTTGGCATCTTTTACCGTAAAAAAAAAAAAAACCCTAAAAGGCTACAACTACCACAGAGACGGTAAACACGGAGTCACGACATGGATAAATCCCATAATTATTAGCCGTTTCACTGGAGGTGTGTGAGGCAGAAAACATTCTGACACAGCTCTGTAATTTGTGAACCTCGGCGGTGAAAACAGAGGTCAGTGAAGACACAAGAAGCCATTACTTTCCCTTCACTGGCTTCACTTTCTCTGCTAATTATGTTTGCCCAAGATAGATTGAGGGAAATGAGGTGGAAAACCCAAAGCGTGTGTGTGTGTGTGTGTGTGTGTGTGTGTGTTTTCAGTGTGGTGGTGGTGGGTGGGTTTGGTGTGAGAGGGGAATCCGTTGATTCCTGTTGTTGAGAAGCAGTGACATTGTCTTAAGATGTCGTCTCTTTTGCTATCTATACCCCCAAGTCACACACACACACACACATTCTGGCACAGCATTCGTTGTGAGGACACTCATAGATACAGTCCCTTACCCTAACCTTAAACTATCCCAAGTGCATAACCCTGACCTTAACCCATTAAAAGCCCTTTAAAGTTTGGAGGAACAGATAACAATGTCCTCACTTCCCCGAAATGGTTCATTTTTTAAATTAATTAAGTTGTTTTGGTCCTCACAAAGATAGCCATACAAGAAACACACACACACACACTTGTTTTTATGTGGTTATATGGTGAGTTGGCACCATAGTGGAAAAGGACCAATAGACATGAAGCATTCCCTATCCCTTACCCTACCCTTAGCCTAATCTGAAACCCAATTATAACCCTAAGCCAAATAATCAGGTCTTAACCCTGAAAAGACCCTTTGGGAGACAAAATGTCCTCACTCCATGGTCCTCACAAAGATACCCACACAAGAACACACACAAACTTATCACAAAATATAATTCCTTAAGCCCAATTTATACTCCTGCGTAAAGTGCTGTGCGTAGGTTACGCAGAGCCTGTCAGAGAGCCTCTGCGTCGTCTCCGACTGCACGAAATATTTTTTAAGTGTCCGTCACTCCGTCAAGGGACAACAGAGACATTGGTCTTCAGGACAGGCCGAGCTAAGCTGCTGATCACCGCCGACAACGTCGCTGCCAAACTATAAATAACGTCATATCTTAACACAAACAGCACATGTTTAGACTCTAAATGGCCAATTTCTCGCCTCAAATTATCTTAAAACTGCGTTCCGTGACAGTCTTTCTCTCTCGGACGCAACTGCTCACTGTAGCCAAAAGCACAACAACCTTTGCGTAGCGACCCCTACTGATCGGGCGGGAAATTGCAGCGCATATCCGTCACCACGACGGAGAAGTATGAAGGCTCGAGGTGTCTCCGTGGTTATGCAAGTCGGATAACGCATTACGCAGTCGGAGAAGTATAATGTGGCCTTTAGGCCCTTGCCCTAACCTTAACCATCCACCAACTCAGTGGCTTGAACTTAACCCTTAGCCTAACTTAATTCTAAAATGAGATCTTAACCCTGAAAAGGCTCTTTAAAGTTGGGAGGACCAGACAAAAAAGGTCCTCACAAAGATACCCACACAAGAACACACACAAACTTGTTTTTAGATCATTCCATAGGCCCTTACCCTAACCTCAACCATCTACCAACTAAGAGGATTGACCTTAACCCTTAGCCTAACCCAATTCTAACACTAAAACCAGGTCTTAACTCTGAAAAATGTCCCCACAAAGGACAAAATGTCCCCACAAAGATAGGTTTTTAAGTTTTTTTTGGACCTCACAAAGATATAAATTAAACTACACACACACACACAGACACTGCACTGACAGCCTCAACATAGTGTTGTAATTCATGCCTAACTCTAACCTTAATTGTAAATCTTAGTCCTAAATGCAACCAGGTCATCAGAAATTACGTTCTACATCATTAGGACCAGGTTTTGGTCTTCTTTGGGACTACCGGTCCTGACAAGGTCAGAGTTTATGCCAGACAAGGTCCTAAAGCGGTGATAACTACAAGCACACACACACACATACACACAGCCTGTTGATGTCAGATCAGCTGTAATCCCTGTGCTCGGCTGCCCAGATCATTATAGACTCTGATCTGCAGTCGCTGAAAGAGGGAATTAGCTGGGAACACAATCCCAGCGACCTCTGCGACACGGGGACAAAGCCTCAGCTGCCGGGGGTCCGCATCCCTAAACCAGTCCATATGGCTCAGACAAAACTGTTACAATGGCGGCCACAATGGGAACACGGTGGGAGGGTCTGCACGCAGGACTACGTGCCTCTGTGTGTGTGTGTGTGTGTGTGTGTGTGTGTGTGTGTGTGTGTGTGTGTGTGTGTGTGTGTGCGCAAGATCTGACACTTAGACTGTGTTTGTTCTCTAATGTGTGTACAAAACACTAAAGAGGCAGCATGGGGGCAGATAAGGCTTCTCCTCCAACTAGTCAAAATATCGATAAATAAAGACACTCATTTATTATTTGTGACACTTAACGTTACACTACAGTACCAACATGGTGGCAGAATGTAATAATGTTATAATAACATCTTATTTCTTGGCAATAACAATGGTAAACCAGGGATAATAGTACAGTAATTTACAGTCGTAAAAGCTTGATAATGAGAACTGGTACAGTCTTCCATCAATGATATAACATCTTATAAAAGGTGTTTGGGTGATTATCATATTATAAAGAAATAGAGTGTATTACCATAATATTACTTCCCTATTACAAACTAATAGTATTTTGTATATGTGTGTGTTCCCCATAACACAAATTATTATTTGATTATATTTTAAAGTGAATAGATATTTCACTTTAGAATGAGTTTAGGTTCATTTTAGGCCAGTGGTAGTTATGGTTATGGTTGGGCATAATGCTTTGTTTAGGCTGTCCAAATGAATTGAATTCAGTGCAGTGCAGGATAGCTGTGCAAACCTATATATATATGCGTGTGTGAGACAGACAGACAGACAGACAGACAGACAGACAGACAGACAGACAGACAGAGAGCAGCAGAGTTCTTGTGCGTATCCTTAAAGCAGAGGGTTTCCTCCAGTGGTAAAAGAAGAAAAAAAGCACATAAAGAGCTTCTCAGCAGGATCACAGCAGGGGGGCTCTTAGGGAAACCCATCAGCTCACAGGGAAAGGGCAAAGGTAAGGAAATAGGAAATAGGCTGCACAGACAGGGCCCACCTACACACACAGGTTTGTGCAGCTATTCTTGTCAGGACACTGCACATACCCACTGACAACATGCCAACTTGCTGTTAGGCAACAATGCTACCACCACATACCCCTATGCCAGTATTTACTATATATATATATATATATATATATATATATATATATATCTATATATATATTTATATATATATATATATATTTATATATATATTCATATATTCGTATATATACATATACATATATATATTCATATATTCGTATATATACATATACACATATAAATACATATACACATATCTATTAATTAAAGTTTTGCACACAATTCCAGCATGCACTAACATTTAATTCCTTGTTTATTTCATTTTTTTTTGTTGTTATTTTATGACAAGTTACTGCCAGTTTCGGACCGAACCGCCAACCCGGGGGGGACCAGTGTGCACCTCATGCACAAAAGTAATATTAAATACAAATACCATCAACAACAAAGACATTTAAAAACAGACGCAGAACAGGCCTATGTGCAAAAGCAGATCAATCTACTGTTACATGTGGCCCTTTGCCACTACGGTCCGGCACGGCACGGCACAGCGTGGCTTAGTCAATCTTTAATCAATCTTTATGATTGATTGATTGATGGCTTAGGTTGGTTTTCCACTCGAAAAAAATAGTACATCCAATGTGAAACTGCCATGACTTTGCTTTACATGCGACACACTCACACAAACGAGTGACTCGTGACGTGTAAAGCAGTTCTCATCAGTGTCACTGAATCATTAGAATCAGTTAATCAAAACTGTTTTATTCACTACTTCCTCCATACCCAGACACCCGTACGACCGGCACTCTGACCAATCAGTGGCCCGGCAGTCTGCACGACGTCACGCATAGTATGGCCTCAGCTCTCATGGAACCTCGCCAGAGCAGGTACTAAAAGAGCTATGCTAGTGGAAACACAACTTAACCGTGCTGTGCCAAGGCGAGGGCGGTGGAAAACCTTTGAGCACACAATTGGAGAACACGCAAACTCCATGCAGAAATGCCCTCGTTGCAAACTGGGGTCTAACCGCTGCACCAACCGTGTGGCCCTACTGTAGGATAATGAACTCTCTCTCTCTCTCTCTCTGTAGTTGCGACAGTTGAACTCATGGGCCTTACACTCTCTGTTGAAATGTTTTCGTCCACTTTGCTCAAATATTATAAAGATTATTATTTCTACTCTTTTTAACTATACTCCAGTGTAATAGTGCAGAACACTGTGTATTCTGATTTCTTAAGTGCAATTCACCAAAAAAAAAAGGGACAAGTGCTCAGTGCTGCTAAATGGTCATACGGCTTGTGTTTTCAGGCGTCAGGCTGTTACAGTATTCCTGTAGTGGTGCTCTGCTGATGTGAAGTGGGCTAGAGAGCAGACCACTTTTTGCTCAAATGACACCCTTGATCTGATATTTAAAACACTGGGTAAGATTAGATTTATTGAGCTCCCTTTTCAAGGTGAGACTATAAACAGCGAGCGGCGATGAAACCTCCGCACGACTTTCCTTCCGCAGCATTAGTAATGATTTCCTCACAGAGTCAACAGTGTGTTAGGCCTACAGCAGAGGAGCTGTTGCTTCTCCAGGGTCCATATTCTCTCTCTCTCTTTCTCTTTTCTCTCCCTGCACTCTCTTCTCTCCACTCTTCACCCTCTTCAATTAGGGCAGCTCCAGCTGTGCACCAGTCAGGATCAGAGGCTCGCTCTATTAGCCAAATCCATTTGTGTGGCGACTGATTCGCTCCCCCAATCTCCTCTGTCCTTCCCCATGGTCCCCACAAGCCAACACACAAATGCTTTCAGGAGAGCTGATGTACTGACCCACACCCACACCCACACCCACACACACACACACACACACACACACACACGACTCCTCACAAGGAGATGTAGTATAGATGTACAGCAAATCGATTTAAACACATCGAAATCTGTCTAAACCAACTGAAGATGTTCCTAACTTGCAAGCGACAAATTTGTCTGTAATTTGCTCCATGAATGCTACTCCTATTTCTGCAAAATAGATTTTACTACACAGATTTTAAACTTACGTCAAACCCAAACTTCGTTATTTGTTATAACTCGTAGCCCACAGTGTGAGTGAGAGGGGGAGTGGCTACAGTAGAGCTGCGAAAGCCGATGTGTGCTTCTTTTACCGACACATTTAACGATTTCTTTTGCTTTACTTATCCAAACTACGTCAAACTTGGCACTGCACTTACTCGTGCACGTAGCAAGACGCCTGTCAAGTTTGAAATCAATCGGACCGAGCGAGAGATGATGCAAATAACACACACAAACTGACATTCCTGGAATTTATAGATAAATCAGAGGGACATCTGGACTTTCTGGACCGTTTCTATATGTTGAGCTGAATGCTCGTCTGAGGAACATATTTTAAAACAAAGCAAGGATAAGTTCGGATTAGGGATATAGGACGATACCATTTTTTTGTGTCTGAACTGGAGCATCTACCGACACCTATATCAGTCCGATACAGTCATTTCATACCATGTATGTGTACGTATGAAGCCGTTAACAACACATTTGTGCCGAGTCATTTCAAAGACATGACATATCCGATCCAACGATTTTGACCAATATCAGGCTGATACCGATTCCCATCCCAAAGATACACAGATGTATCCACGCAAAATACAGTACAGAAACACAATATATCCATATATATGTATATACATATATATACTGTATCTCCATCCATTTTATATGAACTTCAGTGGCTGTTGGTTCATTTTAGATTTGATTTTAAGATTTTACTCTTTGCATTTAAACCCATTAACGACCTCGTTTGTATTTTCTGTCTCAATAAGTCAATAGCCGTCGACGCATGAAGATAATTATTAAAACAAATTGAGAAATTTGAAATAAAAGGGAAAATGTAGCATAGAAATACAATATCGAGTTTGTCAAAAAGCTTCCTATTGCCAATTATTAGTAAAACAAGAATGAATGAGAAGTTGATTACCAGTATTTTGTGTAATAATTTCAAGGATGTTTGATGAATGCAGCTTTTTTTTTTTTTTTTTCTAACTGTGTCACAACAAAGTTTTCCTTTCCATTGAAAAGCCCCCTGTTGAATTTTTTTTTTTCCCCATTCATTCCAGAAGGTGGCACAATTGTGTAAGAGCTGCTCACAGTCGCAGGGCATTCACCACGTCACCATTCATGTCCTACGCCCGTCTGCTGGTTGAGCTCCTGTGACAAAAAAACAGCGCCTCCATCTTTGTTCCCTGCTACGCTAAGAGGCGACTTGACCCATTGCCCTGCAGACATGTGTTAACAAGTTTCCCAAATATCACAGCCTCTATCCCTCTATCCCCCACCCCCCAATTCCTTTCTCCTGTGCTAAAGAAAAAGGCCACAAAAAATATTGCTGGGTGAAAAGAAAGCGTCAGATGATGAAGAGTATGTGACCTCTCCACAGAGTCATATAATTCAAACTCACCAAGGGCAGATCTTTTGTAAATCCTCTCCTTAATCAAGAGTACTTTTCCTGTTCTCTGCTTGCTCTTGCCCTCGTTTCCCTCTTTTATTATTATTATTATTATTTTTTTGTGTGTTATTATTCTTTCACTCAGGCGCACACACTCACATTTTTGCTTTTTTCTCTTTTCTCTTCCTCGCCGTCCTTGGCACTGTCGAGTGTCTGGTCCCGCGGTCACGTTGGTCTCCCATAAAAAAACCCATAATGACACAGATAATAAAAACTCCTCCTGCAGAGTGGAACTGTGCTGAATGTTAGACACAATACCTCAACAGCCTTTAACAGCTGTTGATTTCAGCAGAAGGATTTTTAAGCAGCGGCGGAACAGACGCGGAGTTATTTTACCACAATGAATCTTAATGCTGTCGAGTTTTAATAAAATGGCTTTAGCTGGTTCTGCTTTCACAAAATGTACTTCATTCAGGTTTTGTTTTACACCTCATTGTTTGTTTATAAGAGAAACTTTGTGGGAACTTTTACTTTTACATGAATTCATCAAAACCCTTCGCTGACTTCACATGAAATCGTCCAGTTTTGTTCTCGGCGGTTTTTTAGTGAAAGCGCAGCGAGGCGGGAAAGCGTCGTCTACGCGCCGCTGCTTCACGACTCACTACATTAGTAGTCGTGCTTTTCCATCTCACTTCATTAAACTGTGAGTGTCCTCTTTATTAGGGAACTCATGTGCGGTCTAAGGCAGAGCACAGTACAACTTCTCTGCCATGAAGTTGCTGCCGCGGCGCCTATAATGTCACACGAGGTGCTTCAGGATGCACTTAATCCGTGTCTGCTACGTGTTTTAGCAGCGAGGTCAGCATTTTGAAGAAGCTACTTTCATCAACTACATCAAAATCTCATGTTTCTATACCTCCAACCTATTTATATATATATATACATATACATAGACATAATGCACTCCCAAGGCCCTTACCCTTACCTTAAACCAGGGGTCTCAATCTTAAATGACTTGGGGAAGTTGGTGATATGATGCTATCACAATGTGAATGATATCATGTGTTTGTTTTGATAGATGCAGTTCACAAAAAACAAATAAATAAATAATAATAAAAAAAATACATACAGAAATAACTTGATTTTAAGTCTTTGGAGTCCAGGTTATTGGTTTTTATGTAAGTGTTTTATATGAGCAACTTTTACTGTAGTTTACGGAAGTTTTACTTCAAATTTTACTGCGAAAGAAATTAAAAAATTTACATTAAAGTTCACATTTATGTTACTCCTTATATTATTCGATGAAAGAGTGGCCACAGGAAGCTGAGGATGAAATTCATCCAATCATTGATGTGATAATTGTATGTAGCTTCACAGCCCTTTAAAAAAAATTATACGTCCATGATTTTGATCATTCTGCCTGAAAAAAACATCCTGCACTGCATTAAATTGTTAATCATTTCAAAAGCAAACATGGTTGCACAAATCTCTTTTCATTCCTCGTTTGAATGTAAGTGTAAGTCGCTGGTATTTTCACAGACAAAAAAAACACAAACAAAACACACCGGAGAGAAACATGTGGAGGTTGTGGCCTTTCATGTATTCATATCTGAGCATGAATTCCTGATTATTCTGACACAGTTGTATTTTCCTGCCGGAGCTACAAGCCACTTGGACCACTTCGACCTTCTCATGTTCAAGCCTGAGAAGCCACTGGTGCTCTTGATGACATGAGTTTAAGAAAAATAGCTGTGGCTAAAAGGCTTGGCATGGTGTTCTGCATGGGCATCCGAGTGTGTTTGTTTGAGGGGGCACACTTGACCTCCTCCCTCTCAAGGAGTGATGGAGGAGACAGTAAAGAGCTGCTCAAGGCTGTCAGTCAAACTTCTGTCCTCTGTTGCTGCTGCTCCAGTGTATGAATGGACATGGTGATTTCTTTTTCACCTGGCCCTCTCAAGGTCGGTACATACATACATATATATTTACGTGTGTATGTTTTCATATATATATATGTGTGTATATATGTGTGTATGTATATACATATATATATATATATATATATATATATACACACATATATCAATTTGAATTCAAAAGCCACCACATAAATTCAAAAGTCACAACACAAATTCAAAAGCCACAACGTAAATGCAAAAGCCACAACGTGAATTCAAAAGCCACAATGTAAATGCAAAAGCCACAACGTGAATTCAAAAGCCACAACGTGAATTCAAAAGCCACAATGTAAATGCAAAAGCCACAACGTGAATTCAAAAGCCACAACGTAAATGCAAAAGCCACAACGTGAATTCAAAAGCCACAACGTGATTTCAAAAGCCACAACGTGAATTCAAAAGCCACCACATAAATTCAAAAGCCACAACATAAATGCAAAACCCACAACGTGAATTCAAAAGCCACAACGTGAATTCAAAAGCCACAACGTGAATTCAAAAGCCACAACGTAAATGCAAAAGCCACAACGTGAATTCAAAAGCCACAACGTGAATTCAAAAGTCACAACGTGAATTCAAAAGCCACAACGTGAATTCAAAAGACACAAGATAAATTGAAGGCTCAGGCTTATTTTTTTTGTTCTGTTTTATTTCATGTTTTGTCACATTGTATTTCTTAATACTGTATAAAAGCCTTTTGGTGTACCTTTAGTTAACGTTCGCTAAAAGCTATAAAGAGTGAATAACAACTGACCTCACAGTTATGATAAAACAAATAAAAGGGATTTGAATGATCTAGATCTTCGCTGTGGCCTCTAAAGGAGCAAACAAAAAGCTTAGAGTGATAAATCGTAACCTCTCCTGTTCTGTGGGGATTATGGGATGTCACTTTCGCCACAAGGACGTTGTTGTTGTCATTATCAGGCGGCGTGATATCCTTGACCTTTGACCACTATGCATATTTATTCAAGGTGGTTTTCAAAAGTGTCAGCAAAGGAATGATGGACAAAACAGACAGTAGATGAAGCCAATGAATATAAATCAAGACAAACATTTAACTTTTCTTATCCATATAAAGAACTATTTTGAACCTTGTTACATTAGAATTCTTTAGTTTTACATTACTGTGTTGACCGTCACTTCGATTTTTTAATTAGTTTTTGCTGAAGAAAACTCAGAAAACTCAAGCACTGTTCATCACTTCTGCTAAGAAATGTCCTAACATCGACCAAAGATCCGCCATGATCAGAGAACTTTGAGTTTTACTCGTAAATTGCACTTTGCTGCCAGCGTCTCTCGTCGCCCTCGACATGAAAACGCTGATTGTGATTTGTATTTTTGAAAGACGAGGCGGGAAAAGCGTGTGGGTGTTCGCGGGGTTTAGGTGTTTGCAGCAGAAAAAGACAATACAATTAAATGATTAATGCGCAGCGGGGCCACTGACAATTAAAACTATTATAGAAATTAGAATGGCATTATGTCACAGTGGAAAGCTGATGATACCCGTGTCGTCTTTTTAAAAAGCAATTTTCATAATTCCGATAATTGAAATTACAGCATATTCATTCATTTACTGGGTGAGGAGGGCTAAGAGCGGCTACTAATGAAACGCAATCATTAGCATCCAAACAAAGTAATTGGGTAGTCTTTTATTCTTGGAGATAGGTGATAAGGCACAATCACCCCCAGTTACCCCCCCCTCCATCAAAATGCAAAAGCAAGTAATTAAAGCACAGACAAAGACGAGACCAGCGCTGCTGTGCTGTACACCTCTGAAAACAGCTCTGATTGCCTTGATTAGAGACCTTACTGTACCCTCTGATTTTGTTTATGGATACTCCGGCATTCTTGGGGAATAGATGGGGTTGGTGGTGGATGGATGAGTTTGTTTTGGCTAAAGAAAATCAGGAAAATCTAAAAAAAAAAAAAAAAAACCTCTGCTAGGTTTGTACTTGAGATGGAGGTTAAAGACAACTAAAGCCAATTTTCCTGCAACTTGTTCATAAAAGGGTCATGAAATCTTTTTAAAGCCGTTTTTATACTGTGTTTTTTTTTGTTTTTTTTCACGGCGACCAGGTTTTTATCAGCTTTGGCTTAGTTTAGTGTGAAAGTAAGCGGACAGATTTCTTCTTCTTCGTCTTATAATTTCTGAAAGTAGTTGGCTTTTCAGTACCCTTAGAAATGCGCAAAACCTAAATATCGCAATAAAAGATTGGTAAAGTTTATCAGAAAAGTGGAATGGAAACATTTTTTCCGCATTTACACGTCACCGGACATGACTTAGTGGTGTCACGTGACCGGTTCACGTCTCACATGACCAGTTGCGGGAATCGGGATAACTGTTGGAAAACCATGGAAACGCAAAATACTTTGGCCCATTTTGGAGTCCATTTTTAAACCTCCTTATATTGGAATTACTAAGTTATACCTTACGACTTACATTTTATGATTTTTTCTCAGATAACTCAAGCACTGTTCATTCCTTCGGCTAAAAAAATGTGGATTTCTTCTTCTGTTTGTTTCTTCTGTTGATTTCCATTGCCCTTAGAAAAGCGCAAAACCTAAATATCGCTATAAGAAACTGTAAAAAATAATTTTTTGTAAACATATCACTAAACATTTTCACGCTCTCATGAGATGTTTTTTTCAGTTCAGTCAGTTGACAGACCGATCACTGTTCCAAAACCATGGAATCGCAAAGTACTTTCGATTTTACGAGGAAAAATTGGATATCGTGAGACTAGGCTTTTAAGAGAATTCCAGCTCATACCCAAAACATGCTTAAATGGGAACACCTGCAAGTAGCAATTGTACTTCGTAAACTTTTAAAGCCTCAAGATGTGTGATTTGACAGCACCATGTTGAGGTTTTTTCAAACGGAAAATTCTCAGACGTCACCTGTAACCATGGCTCCTGTTGGATGATACCATGTCCCTCCAGGGCCGGCTCCTCACAGGGGGGCAAGTTGTGTTTTTTGGTGTCCCCATCTCCCCTCCGTAGATATCCAATCACTGTTTGGATGCAAACGACAAATGGCGTGGTTAGTTGTTCCAAATTATAAACCATAAAAATAAATGTCTATGTATATTTTGGGGAGCTAAGAAGTTGGAAAAGTTAGAAAAAAGAAACAAGTTCCTCAGCAATAAGAAAAAGTTTTAAAGCATCCGATGAAAAACAGAGGTAGGAATTTTTGTTTTCTTTTATATAAAAAAAATTATATATATATACATAAACATGTATACACATATGCATATAATATTGGACCAAACCTCCAACCCAGGGGACCAGTGTGCACCATACACATAAAAATATTTATATATATATATATATATATATATATATAAACTCCTCAGGAAAATGTTATAAATCGAGAAGGAAACTCAATTCAGTAGAAGCCCATTTTCCTTTAGACTTTCATTCCAACTGAGTTCCTTTTGCAACCAGTGGAGTCGCCCCCTGGTGGCTATTCAACATATTTCACCTGCATTGGCTTCCTCTGGCAAACAGGAGAATTGTGTCCATCACTGTTTTGTTTACATCTATGACGCGCATTCATTTTTTAGCAAAGCTATTAGTGACGTTTTCTTCCTCCAACTTTTACTTTTAAAGATTGTTTTCTTGTTTAATTCTGCAAAAAAAAAAAAAAAAAAAAAACAGTTGCACACGGGTTCAAAAATCCCAGCTCTACCTGCAAATTTGTAGCGTGAGAGAGGCTTAAGTTAATGAATAACGGTTGCTGATGTGTGTGACAATTAACAACCCGCTCCAGAGGACAGGGCAGTGACGCGAGAGGAGGACGGGAAGAGGTGAGCGAGAGAAGGAGTGAGAGTTTGAAGTGAGAGGAAGATGAGCGCATGAAGAGTCTTGAGAAAAAGAGCTCCTTCTCACTCATCCTCTCTGGAGGGGACACCATTCTCTATTCCTTTTCTTGGCGACCTCCTTTCGTGGCGTTTGGGGGGGCGGGGGGTGTGTGTGCATCTTCCCGGCGTATGTCACACAATGCCCCCCCTCCTTCGTCAAGATCGCCATCTTTGAAGAGCGTTATTAAGCCCTCCTGTGGGGGAGTCAAGAATATAATGCGAGAGGGGCCACCGTGTTAAAGAAGAGCCCCGGTGGAACCTTTTCTACTTGTGCCGTCCCCTCATTAACACCCTTCTCTTCTCTGCGCCCGCTTCAAACTTCAATCTCACTTCTTCCTGTGCTTCACCTCCAACCACCAGGAAGCTCGTGTACCCCCCGGCTCTTTCCGAGGACCGAGGCCATTTTGTTGCTGGTGGGGCAGTGAGTTGACATAACCACCCACCCCCCTCCCCCCCTCAACCCAATACCTTCACCTCCACTGAAAATGGCTGGTGAGAGGATAACAAAAGGACCTGGAGGGGAAGAAACTTCTCTTCTTATAGCCTTAGCCCTGAAGCCCACCATTCCATTTTGCAGCCTGTGAGAGTAGAGCTTTTCATCTCAAAAGATCAACACATTTCTCTCCTGCAGGCACCTACACCATTTCTGTCTCCCATTTTCTCCCCGTGCCCTCTTTTCAATACACCTTTTCTCTCTTTTCTTACTCCTTGGCAAATGGGAAAACTGTCCTTGGTTGGATTCTGTTTTTCAAAGGAATCAATTCTCCTTTGTACACACTTGATCTGACCCTGTGACAGGCATTAAGTGTGTCTTCTGCCTGATACACGGCGCTCGTGTTCTGTGTGCTGATGGACACAAACCCATTATCACACACAAACGTGCACACGCACACACACACACGCACACACACACACACACACACACACACACACACACACACACACGTACTATACAAAATGTGCATTTGTTCTCAGGTCAGACACACACAGCCGCCACGCGGGCATGGACATACTGCAAATGTATATTCATACACATACGGTATAGGCTTGCTTCACTAACCGTGTGGGGTGTGAGCAGGTGTGCAGGGAATAATGGTGAGGGCTGTTTGTGGCTCAGGTTTAGGAACATCAGATATGTGCTGCGGAAGAACTAACTAATGGATTCGACAAGAGCACTGAGAGGCTTGAAGAGGTCATAGGAGAGCAGCGTTCCGAAACTGAAGATATCTGAATCAAGAACAGAGAGCGGTGATTAGACATTACACAAGACACACACGTCATAGCTCAAAATGTGTACCGAGTAAAATCTACCTCAAAAGCTGCTCTCTTTTCATTCAGGCTGTGCTGTCGATAAGAAAATCCAAAATCCAATTATCACCAGTGTTATTAAGTTTTGTCGTTTGCTCGAGTTGTTTCCCATTGAATCCACAACTTTTTCTTTCCTGTGCTTCATGTTTACCCTTTTTCAGATGACACGCGTCCATAGGAAACTTCTTTTCATCATCTGTTTTTAAAAAGAAGAAGAAGAAGAAGAAACCCTATTTGGATGATAGTTTGGAGTTAGAGAAGAACAAGACGTGAGGGGTTTTTGCGACAAATAAACGAAAAAAAATAAAAATAAAAATAGAGTGACCGTATAATGGTGTGACAACAACGAACGACGACATTGAACACAACGCAACGGACTACAAAGGAGGACGTCCAGCAGCTTTGTTTTTCTTTGCTTGTTTGCTCGTGTCCCAACATGATGTTGAAGAAACACTGATCACAAGGGAGTGACGTTGTGGGTCCAAATGAACATCAAGTGGCATCATTTTCCCATCGATTTTCAGATTTTCTGATCATTTTATTTTTGCAACCAGCAAAGTCACCCTCCTAAGGCCATTTTAGAGAATGCAGGTTTCAGACACTTCCACATTGGCTTCACTTTCCAAACTCAGAAAATAAACTCTCGGCTTCCTTTTAAACACTGTTATAGTCCAGCATCCTTTTTAGGTTCTAGTGTACATTGATTATCAGCGTTTACAGAAAATTGTGTCTCTTGGGTCTCTACCATGTCCAGATAATTATGGTCTGGTTCTTCATCTGCATGAAGAACTGGGTTGTGTGCGGTTTGGTGCCGAGCATGTACTGTCCATTAGGTTTTTTTCGAGTGTTGTTGCTAAAAGCAGATGACTGTAACACAAAGTGGTGAGAATTATGTAAATGAAAGACACAGTTCAAGTAGGGGAGCACATCAGGGCCCGTATTTATCAAGCGTCTTAGAATTACTCCTAAGATAAACTTATAGGCGGTTATGGTAGCTATGCTGTTCAATCCAGGCTGTGGTGCTGGGTTGTGGATTTTGTTTTTCCTTTTTTCTTCATCGGAGTCTTTTGCGTTAGGGTTGCATAATTGACATTAAAATCCTTGTGTGCATCCTGTGTTTGTGAGAGATTGTGTCCGTGTGCGTTCATTGCGGCCGCTGCTGTTAATTGATCTATGAGATGAGTTTTACTATGAGATGAATGTGTGCGTGTCAAAATAGCAACAATCATGCAAGCATGATGATGAGCACCCAAAGCCAGGACATCCTTCTCACCTCAGTGCCATCCCCTACTGGCAACTCCTAACCACTTAAGACACCTCTGGAGGTCTCTTAAATATCTGGCAGAGTAGGAGTGATTATTATAAGACAGTTGATAAATAGCTCTTATTCTTAAGTTTGAGAGTAGGACTAAATTTTACAAATTCTCAGGACTTAAGTGTAAAATGGCACACTTGATAAATACGGCCCCAGATCTCACCCATCTACAGATAATCCATAATGTTTTCATTGGAACGTTGTTAAGGGTATGATGAAAAAAAAAAAGGTCAGAAGAACTTCAGGGAGGGAACATAACTTATATAACAGGGAGCGTTTCTCTGCATCTCAAGGAGATCAGGGGTGTTGAATCCAGGTAATGAAAGCAGACAGATGCCAGGTGATGCCTCCCCAAGAACAAGATGATTATGTTAGTCCACACAAAGGATTGTTTGTTCAAGATTGTAGACATGAGTAACTGCACTTGCTTGAGTTATGTCGAATTTGACAAAATCTTAAATAAGTCTAGTTGCCTTTACCTACATGATACACTTTTTACATTTCGACTATAGTATTGCTTTCTGAAACTATTGTGAATTGTGTTTACACTGGATTGTTCCTAAATGGCCCTGTGATATAGATTTTAGGTGTGTTAGTATGGACACTTTTTACTTCTGACACAGAGCTGAAAAGCTCCTCTGGACGCGAGTTGTTTTTAATCCGAAAATTCCATTTTCAAACTGATGCAGCCAGATTTTAGCCTTGCATATTTACATTTTATACATTACATTTGTCTAAATATCATTTCATTACAAACAAACTTAGGCAGACAAAGTTGAGTCGACACTGATTTCAGAAACCGCAGAGAAAAACATAGATCCCCATCCCTTCTTCCTGACCTGTTTTTTTTTTTTTTTATCAATGGTCTTTAATTGTCCGTGATTTCTCCCTTGTTGACGTCTCTCGCAGCTGATACAAAAACCCGCCCAGTCTTGAAAAGGCACAAAAATTGAGAAAAGATGGCGAAAGAACCCGAGGGGGGAAGACGGAAGAATGCGTTTGATTAGCGCAAGTTTTTGCTGCTCGTGGCAGTCTTGTCTGAGAGCCGCGGCACCATTGTGTTCCTCGTGCATGTGCGAACATCGGCGTTGAACAGAGGGGCTAAAAAAAGCTCGACATGGGAAACATGCACCACTGACATTTCTTAATCAAATATGGCAATCAGGAGGCCAACCAAAAGCATACCATTTGCAATCCCTTTTAATTCATAATCAAAAGCTGAGCAAAATGAGGGAGAAACTGAGAAAGACTTGGGGGCTGGGGGGGTTGGGGAGGGCGGTGGAGGTGAGGGAGTGAGGGAGAAGGAAAGAGAGGGAGACAGAAATGCAGGTCATTACATCTCTTTTTTTTACTGGCCTGACGAGAGCAATGTAGAATTAATCAGAGGCCATTACGCTGTATTTACTTACCACTGCAGGGGCTCCTCGCATCTCTCTCTCCGCCTCTTCCCTCTGGATACAAACCCTGATATGATCCTGCTCTGCCTCGACCTCGTAACAGAAGATGGAGAAGGGCTAAAAAAAAAAAAAAGAAAAAGGGTTATAACCAGAATGATCCTGAATATAGATGAGTAAGTGAGTCTGTGTTCCTGGATGTTTTTGTTGCGTCATGTATGAAACCTTGGCCGACCTGCATGCGTGACGCCACGGAGGAGATGGAAAGATGCTCTTAAATCAGAGTGTGTAATGTCGTGTGGGGTCAGCCAACGGCCTCCGATGTTGACTCCCAACTCAGACCATCACACATATCTCCCTCCTCCCCCCCTCTCTCTCTCTCTCTCCTAATGCACTGCTGCCATTACTCAGCCATGTCCTGCAGCTGTCAAACCTCTATAATGATGTCTCTAAATGCACCTTGGTACTAAGTTAGTGTGCAAAAAACTTAGAAGTAAAGAGTAAATGAATGTGTTCTTCACTTTTTATCATTCAATATGCACCTTTAAATAGTCCCTGTTAGTGTCCAGAGATGGAAGAAACAGTCAAATGTTGACTTGAGTATAGAAATACACTGTTTTACTGCGATAAATACTGCAGTAAGGGTTATTTGTTGACTCAACTTAACTTAGTCTATCCATCTGGTTCCTTTGACTGAATTAAGCGATGTACACTTAAATATAAAGTTAATTAAACGTAAAGTAGTTGATGGATGGAAAAAGTACTCAAATATTTAGTTGAGTCTAGTTTGCATTGTATTGAAATACTCAGAGTATTATACTACAGAAAGGGGTTTGTTGACTCACCTTAACTTAGTCAACCCGTCTGAATACTTTAACTGAATTAAGTCACGTAACCTTGAAGTATCACATTCATCCAACTTAAATTAGTTGATCGAACGAAGAAATACCCAAATATTTCCTTGAGTACAAGGTATACAGTGGAGAAATACTCAGTTTTACTGCAATAAATACTGCAGGGATTTGTTGACTTAACTTAGCCTCGCCATATGGTTCCTCTGACTGAATTAAGCTATGTACACTACCGGTCAAAAGTTTGGGGTCACTTAGAAATGTAACATTAAATGAATCAGAAATACACTCTATACATTGTTAATGTGGTAAACGACTATTCTAGCGCCTGGTTTTTAATGGAATATGTACATAGGTGTATAGAGGCCCATTTCCAGTGTTCTAATGGTACACTGTGTTTGCTAAACGCGTTATAAGGCTATTGGACGATTACAAAACCCTTGAGCAATGATGTTAGCACAGCTCAAAACAGTTTTGCTTTTGACAAAAAGGGCAAAATTATTTTGAATAAAAATCATTATTTCTGATCTTGTCAATGTCTTGACTATATTTTCTATTCATTTTGCAACTCATTTGATGAATAAAAGTGTGACTTTTAATGGAAAACTGTATAGGTGACCCCAAACTTTTGAACGGTAGTGTACACTTAGGGCCTAAGACTAAGATTCCAAATAGAGAGCACTAAATTGCGTGCGCGAGCTTAAAGACTGCGCCTGCTACTGGAGTTTCCATTACGCGAGCCAACAGCCTTTGATCTGACGTCAGAGGCGATGGGACAATCGATATAGATGATATATCTATAGCTGATCCAGATAGTTACATTAAATAGTGATTGTTGTGATTATTTATTGCATTTAAATGCGCCTGGAAACCTGCCTGTGAGGTTTTGGTGACGTTCGCGCACTGTAGAGAGTAGACCAGGTTAGAGCTGGACCCGTTAAGGTAAAGCGGGGTTCCTCTTTCCTCCGGTCTTAACCGGGTAACAAAGGTACGACCCCTCCTTGAACCACAAACTGCAGACCAAGGTAAGCCCATACCAGTACAAACACACATTTCTCCTCTGGATATCTATGTTTAATTTATTCAGATATACCAAATAAGAAATGAACGTGCGTCATCTGTGAACGCGTAGTTGAACATGCTCTGGAAAAGCGTCATTCCCTGATTTACAAAAAGTATTTTTGTTTATGGATTTCTCAGAGTACATGTGCGTAACCGCAGCCATGTGCGCGCACCGCTGTGCCAGTTAAGAACCTGCCTTTCAAACGTGCTAAATATAGACGCAAAAATAAGCAGCGCAATCAGTTTCAGGTTTGATAAATCACTTTGCGGGTAAAATAACATATTTACATTTTTCCCTACCAGCGCACACAAAATTGCGTGTAAACGCCCCACATTGCATATGCATTAAGACAAGAACGCTAAAGGGGTTGCGAGTGCTATCTTGCCCGTCTGAGGGACGCGCTCCTCGTTGCGCCCTGTTAGTAGATCAGCATCAACACAAATTTGCGTGTGCAATCCAGTTTGCGCACGTTTTTGCAGGTGCAAAGCTTTAGTAAATCAGGCCCTTAATGAATAAAGTTACTTTAAGAAGTTAAATAATGGAGGAAACTCAAATATTTAGATTCCACGTTGCAGCAGCATAGTACAAAAATACTCAGATATATTTGTTGCCTCCACACTTTTGACTAAATTAAATTATGTAAAGCACCAAGTTCATTAAATTCATGCAAATCATTATAAACATGCAATGAAACAGCAATGAAATTACAACAGTTTTCTTTTTGTATTTCTTAAATTTCATTAATGCAACAAACTATTATTCATATATAAAGATACATAAATGTGTGTCTATATATAAATACATATATTATATCTGTATGTAAAAAAAACAACCTTTACATGTAGTATTATCTTAACTTTATGGGTCAAATGGGTTTTGCGGCTCCAGACTCATGGAGAGGGGACACAAATGGCTCTTTTCACTCTATAGGTTTCAGACCCCTGATCTATACAGTATTGAATTACTTATTGACAACTAATAAAGCCACCGATTACAACTGTCAAAGTCTCTATGATTATTAGAAAGTGGTCGAGATTATTTCGCGAATGATATAATTAACCGCGCCTTGTATGACCCCCCCTGTGTTTGCAGTGGTCTCTGAAATTGCAACTTCAGGCTCAGCGTCTCCGAACGAGACGGCACCATCAAAGCTTTCAGGCGCTGGCCGACCACACCATTACAGCACAAACCTCTTTAAACAACTGATAGTGAGACAAAGGAGGCTGCGGCATACTTTCTGCGGCTGATACGAGCAAACAGTTAATGACGTTTATTTAAGATTGCCGAGGGCCTCGCCGCCAAAGGAGACCGTTCTTGGAGAGAGAAAGGAGCCAGCAGAGAAGAGAAATAAGCAAAAGAACAAAAGGAAACGCAATTCAACACTTCAGTCATTTAGTCCACATTGTTGTTTGTCTGTTTGTTGGGTGTGCCCGCAGGAGTGGAGGAATGCTGTGTCTGGTAGTGAATAATTCGCCCGGGCTTTGAACGGCACATACAGGCACAAATGTACCTGCACACAAAAGGCACGTGGAAAAACAACATGTTCATGAATAAAAGATAATTTAAGGCGAGCGGGGGAAAAAAAAGAAAAAAATCCCCACAGAGTTTTTGGACGACTTGTTTCGGCGGCGGAGACGATTTAATGTCATCAAGAGAATTTCACGAGAAACAAAACCAAGAACTAGGACACGTTTGGTCTAATTTGGCTGATTTACTCAAGGCAAAAGCACAAAATAGTGCTCAGTTACAAAGACTCACTGATATACTTTTCTTCTGCATAGCTTATTTGTTCAAGTGCAAACTGCTTGCTCTCTTTTTCCAAACATTCTCTGTGAACTCTTAGAGATTGGATTCTTGTGCGTGAAAATCCCACTCGATCGAGCGTTTCAGCCGCGCCACGTTCACAAGTCGCATTCCTTCCATCATCCTGATGCCCGGTTTGTGGCGTCCACCACGTCTAATATCATTAAACATGCCGAGTTGCTGCAATAAGACGAGATATTTGCATTTACATGCAGTCGTAGAGGTCTACTAAAGTAGCCACTAAGTGTATCTCTGATAATCACATGCTTCCAATCTCACCGGAAAAGTAGGTAGATATTCAACAGGCGGATAATGTTTTATGTTTTTCATTATAGTCTAAAGTGGGATCTCTAAAAGCTCAAAACTATTAACACATACAGTAGAGACTGAGTAATGTTATTCACTTGAGTTTCTGGCTTTCTGATGAATAAATTGCTCCAATAGTCCTTTTGGTTCTTAACTCACCGAGACAAAACAAATGTTTTTGTCAATATGTTTAGTGCTCAAATTTCTTCATTTTTTTGTTATAAAACCTTTTGTTTTTCTTTATTTTAAATTGTTAAAGCTCTCATAGAGTGGCCCTACGGCACATGTATGTGAGTTATGGAGGTCTACTTACATACATTAACTTGTTTTTATGGTCAAAAACCTCCTTATTGTTGGAAATTAACCGAAATCTCTCCTCACTGAAGCTCTCGTCAGTCGCACTGTCTCAGACTGACATCTCACACCCAGAAGACAGACCTGTGTTGTGATTGGCCAGCCAATGACAGCTTTCCTGACTGTCTTGTGATTGGCCAATACGTGGAAGTGACGTAATCAACTCACCAGCTCTCAGAAGCACAGCTCCCCCCTCTGGAACTGTGGATGCACTGCTCCTCATTATCAAAACATTGTTTTAACAGTGTTTAAAAATAGCTTTGTCACGACTCCCCGTCGCAGTTCCTTTTATGACTTTGACCCGGAGTCAGAAGACGCAAGTGAAACACCTCCACAGCGACGTTATTCTTCTTCTGCGGTTCAATGAACGCTACCCAATGTGCCCGGACTAGTGCCCGGAGCAGGAGGATCTGCTGTTCAGGAAAACTGCTGTTTACGTAACCGGACCGGGTTTTTTCAGAAATCTTGCAGAGCCCCAGATTACAATAAAGCACAGCGTTCTCAGCTGAAATGTTTGTTTCGAAAACAATCAGGGCTTCATAAACGAGGTAATGGCGCAGATACACAACCAAAAAAACCAGTGTTAATTGGAACTTCCGTTCTAGGTCCCCTTTAAAACAGTAAAGTGTAAATAACTGCCAGATATCGAAAGTTATCCTGGAAAAATTGACAATTTCTGCCCCTTTTATGGTTAAAATAAGCAACAGTCCTAACAGACATTTTGAGTCTAAGGGTTAAGTTGTGGAGATATTCAATATAAAGTCAATTGTATTCACCTTTATTCTTTCGCAGTAGCACATCTCAAAACCTATGCACATCAAATACAAGCTGGAAAAACACATTCTTTACTCAAGCCACATTATGCTCACGTACTGTATATCTAACGGGTGCGGCTGAAAGTGAACTGGAGCTCCTACTACACCTTCAAAGTTCTCCCTCAAACCTCCACCCCCCTCCTTCCACCCAACAAACAAACACAGAGGCAGACAGCTGTCTCCAGCCTCGCAGATACGATGGCAGCCACGCTGTCGAACAGGGCCCCGTAACAACTGCAGCTGATTCCTCCCACAGCGTGTAATTTTCTCATTTAGCTTACGAGCGTTCGGCCCGACACCAATTAGCACGGGGCCCTGACCCCAGTCTTTCTGTAGAGGGGAAGGCATGGCGGCGAACGGCGCTACCACGTGGCGCACCTCAATCAGCCGCTTACACCCTCCTTTTCTATTTTACAGCCATCAAATCATCACTTTTGCATATACATAATTCATACACCTCAGATTTGGAGGTTTATCACAACCCCCCTCTCTAACTCTGAGAGTATGATTATACGTCAGCTTGAACTTTGTAAAAACAGGAGGGATGGGGCTGCGTTTCTGTTCCATCTCCATATCGTCTCTCAAGAGCCCTTGTTTTACCGACACAGCGACTGGTGTCGCGTGGAAGTAAAGTTTTATGGATCAATATCTTATGATAAAGTCCCAGAGAGCTGCACAGTAGCAATCATTTTATCACAGTGATTGTTAATGTTGATGTGTGTTTTTTTTTTTTTTTTATCCCTGAATATGTTATGCAATACCAGATCTCACCATAGGGGGGTGGGGTCATACCAAAGTGGTGGGGCTGTCACCCATCATGCACTTTCAGTATAAGAGAGCCATGAATGTTAAAGAGGAGGGTGTAATTCAGGGCTTTTTTGGGGGAAAATGTAATGGTGAGATTTTCTTCCTCGGTGTGTGGAAGGAGTGAATCAAGGACAAATGGATTTAAGATGAACTTATATTAATATATTATAACATATTAATGTGCCGTAAATTAAAAACACAGCTCGATTCACATTCACCTCATTAGCACTTAGTCTTGTCACGTGGCCTCGTTTTTAAGTGGACTTACATGATCCAATTAGCTTCCCGATGCATTTATTTTGATCTAATTTGCCGACGTTTGCGCCCATACGGGATTACGACGTATACAACTTTTACATATGCATGCGCATGCAAGTGCGTGTCGGTGCTAGAGCCCCCCCCATTTTTGCATGTATGTGCGTGTGCACGTGCGAGTGTGTGCAGCATGCACATGTCTCTCCTCCTCCTTGATGTCGTCTGTGCACCCCACCAGGCAAGCTCTTGGCCCCCGTCCTTTCATTGCTAAGAAACCATCCATTCTGTGTGAGTAATCAGAGCTGTGCCTCCAGGAGCCCAGCCAAGCCTCTCATCCTTGGGCTGCTCAAGAGCTGCTTTAATTAACCATCATACCACAGATGGGATCGATTTTTTTCCCCCCTTCCACCACCACCACCACCCCCACTTTCTCCTGCTTTCTCTTTGCCTCCCTCCCTCTCTCTCGCTCTCTCTTTGCCTTTCCCTTCTATCTGTGCTACTTCTTTCCTGCGCCCCTTCTCTCCCATACACAAGCCCCATAATTGCACTGGAACAGTGCCAGACGCCAGTCCGGCCCCAGACTGCAGGCCTCTCCTCTCCCCTCTGTTCTCCTCCTCAGCCCCATGGCCTCACCTGCTCAATACCTTATTAGTGTCAGGATCTGGAGAGAGCCATTGCGGATTAACTAAAGAGATGTGAGATTGATTTCTGCCCCTGCAGATAAAATTGGAGTTTTCTTCTTGTTGTTTGCGCGCACGAGCGTATATATCTATGTGTGTGTGTGTGTGTGTGTGTGTGGAGAAGGAAAAAGGAAACATGTTGCAGGGAGAAAAAAAAAAAAAAAAAGTGTATGATTTTTCATCTTCATCCGACAGGAAAATACTGTATGCATGTGCACATGGGTGATGTTTGTGTTTGCACATTACTGTTCTCTAGTATGTATGAGGGTTTTTGAAAATGAGGGTTTGCTAATTTGCTATTGGAAGACCCACTTGAGCCTCTGCCTCTCTCAAAACAAATTAATCCCCCCTCTTGCTTTACCTTCATTGGTTTTCACGTGGTGCAACCGAGGCACTAGACAGACCCATATCCCCCCCGTGTTACCTTCTATCCTAGAGAGAGCTCCTCCACACACACACACACACACAAACAGACACACACACAGACACTGCACTGACTACCAGTCATTTGGACAGCCTAAACAAAAACATTATACCTAACCTTGACCATAACTATTTGATGCCTAACCCTAAGCATAACCCTAACAAAACATTATCCCTAACCATATGATGCTTAACCCTAATAAAAACATTATTCCCAACCATAACCATATAATGCCTAACCCTAACCCTGCCTAAACAAAAACATTATCCCTAACCTTAACCAGTTAATGCCTTACCCTAACCCAAATCTAAACCAAAACATTATACCTAACCTTATTCATAACCATTTAATGCCTAACCCTAACCCTGCCTAAACAAAAACATTATCCCTAACCCTAACCATAAACAGTTCATGCCTAATCCTAACCCAACCACAATTCAAATCTTAGCACTAAAACCTAACCAGTTCTAATTCTGGTGAGGTCCTGCCACATTAGGACCAGGTTTTGGCCTACATGAGGACTACTAGTTATGACAATGTCAGCACAAATACAACTGCACACACTAGGGTTAGCCCGAGCCGATTATCGGTGCCGATATTCAGCGTTTTGGAGCATATCGGCATCTGCCTTTTTTTTTTTTATCCGACGGCCGATAAGAGTTCAATCTAGTTATTTATTTAAAATTTCAGTTAACTTTATAAGACATGCTGCTGAGCCTAGGAACTTCCTGTGCTTTTTGTTAGAATTTTAAAACAAAGATGTCTATTGTCTAAGATGAAAAAAAACCTTTAATATTAGATGTTACAAATCGGAAAAAGCTGTATAATAAACATATGCTTAAAGGCATTTAGGTGTTGGTGTTTGTATGATTCAGAATTTTTGACGCCAATACTTTCACTTTCACTGCAAATGTATAACGGCTCCAAACATCGGTTATCGGCCTCCTTGACTACTAATGATCGGTATCGGCCCAGAAAAAACACATATCGGTCTATCTCTAGCACACACACGTACACACACTCCCGATCTCAGATTCTAATCTGCCACAGTAACCGTCAGAGAAACGACCTGCGATAATATGTCCATGAAAACGGACGATCTATTGATTATTCATGGCGCAGCGTGTGCGGCTGTATGTGTGTCAACGAGGTCTCGGAGGCGGCCAGTTGGGCGTGAGATTAACATCTATTTCAGAGATAGGTGAATTTTGCGGAGGAGGAGAGATGGAGGGGGAGGGAGAGTGGGTGGATCGTGTGTTTCGGTGAGGGGGGGGGGGTGTTGTGGGAGGTTGGGGCTGGGAGCAGGGTGGAGGGTGGAGGGGCCGTCTCCTCAGGATTGTGCCGTAATCACAGGCCTCTGTCTGCATTGCACATCTCAAGAGTGGTGTCAGCTGGACTCTCTTCTGTTTGCTGATAGCAGGGGGTCAGGTCTCTCTCACAAAGAGGTGCGTTTGATCCTCAGGTATGGGACACAGAGGGAAAGAGGTGACACGACTGAATACTAACAGGACGAGCTGCACGACTGCTTATCTTCCATCTGGTGTGTGTGTGTGTGCGTGTGTGTTTGACATCTTAATGGTATTTGAGTTTTGTAGGCAAACGGCTTAATGGGGTTAAAAGCTGGAAAATGTGTTGATTTATTTGTCTCAAGGTCTTAAAAAAAAACAGAGAGAAATTGTCAACTATTTTAAAGATATAATATGTAACATTTCTGCAGGGTTAGAGACTATAGTTTTTATAAATTTAGTCGCACTAACATTAAGAGAAATGGTGGGGCAATGTTGGCTGAGTGGTAGCCAAGACATCTTTCAACTGGAAGGAAAAAGTGCTCCTGCCGTCTCAGTGTGTGTGAACGTATGTATAAAATATATATAGAAAGGAGCTGCATGTATTCAAAATTAGCCATTTTTTTTAAACTTAGATTTTTATTACATTACATTTTTGTCCCCTTTAAATGTTGTCATTCTCTGCTGTAACTCCCTATAAAGCATCAGCGTGAGGAAGGAAATATTGAACACGACCAGTGAGCTAGCATGACATCTCATCACTGTTTATTTTAGGGCTGGGCCAATTATCGGCGTCAATGTTCAGCATTTTTTTTACGAATATTGATATCTGCTGAAAAACTTTATTTACTGTAGAAAACTTTAGGGAGCTTTTTATTTGTTTAATTTTTCATTTAACTTTATAAGACATGCTGCTGAGCCTGGGAACTTCCTGCAAGTTTTGTTAGAATTTTAAAACAAAGATGTTTATTTTAACAATAAAGTTAAGTGTTAGCATAATTCAAATTTTGACGCCAATATTTTCACTTTTACGGCAAATGAATATCGGCTCCAAATATCTATTATCGACCTCCTTGACTACTAATAATCAGTATTGGCCCTGAAAAAAAACACATCTGTCTATCTCTACCAACGAGAAAACAAATCCCATGATCTGCTTCCTGTCACGAAACAAGGTTTTTGCTCCTTAAAAGTTGTATTAATTAAAGTCTGAAACGAGTGGGACAGTAACCGAATACTGTATGTTTCTAATTTTAAAATGAATAAGTATCCGAGACGGTTCTAACTCACGTTGACAAAAAGAAACTTTTTGGAAAAAATCCTGTGTTCTTGTTGTGCCGGCAGGTGCATTGCTTTTGTGTGTTACAGCTGCTGATTCGCATTGTGTCGTGTTGTGCGAGTGTAAAAGAAGCCGCTGCGGTGGAGGTTTGTGTCGCAGTTCACGGGTCCCAGGGCCCAGCTGCCAGAGTGAGGCAGAAGAGTCAGACATCATTGTGGTGTGATTTCCTCCTCTCCTTGCAGATGGAGTGTTTTTGTCAGAGCGAGGGCCACTGTGATTGCCTCTTCGCCACCGGTGTCAGCCCGGGATAATACTGCAGCCGTTCCCCCCACCAGGAACAAAACAGGGTCAGCACAATCCATTTTCTTTTTCTCTGCCAAAATGGAATAATTTCAGAGACAATCCCTGGTAGCCCCCAAAAGCCCATGGAAAAATCAAAAGGCAACCATTATGGCAAAAATTGTGAAAGAGGTGTTCCACCTTTTCCCCTCGGCTCTGCCAAATACTACGCCCAGCTCTAACTAACAAGCACAGCCGCAGATAGACAATGAAAGTGGATTGAAGAGCAAAGCTAGCAATCTCACAAAACAGAGCACGAGAGCGCCACATGAAAGATGCATGTGCGCGGACTGCAGATGAAGGAGCGGGGCGGAGTGCAGTCCCCGCCGCGGCCACTGGTATTAAGCCGCTACACACTCGGATCTTTACATTCAAAATATGGTGGTTTTATCCATACATCTTCAGCAGACCCGAGGCACTATGGCAACCTACCCTTTACAATCCTAATGACACTTCAGCAAAGTGTGGTGGCTGAGAGAGGGCGGGAGCTGGGAGGCTTTCTCTTCAGAAAGAAATGAGAGTACCTTATTGGGAAAAGGAGCTAAGAGTGTTGTTGTGATGCCTGACTCCTTATTCTGCAGTCATAGATATTCACAAACTTCTCCTCCTCTACCTTTCTCTCTTCAACGCGTCCTATACGGGGACCAATCCCATTTCCATTGTGTTATCGAGTTGGTAGTTAAAATCTGGACTGCGATGGGTCACCACATATGCAGATTTCAACATTGGGACGTCAAAAACCGAACAAATTGAAGGTTCCCAGCTCTCGTCGTGTACATGCATCCATACATCTTCACTTCTCATGCAAGACACTTCTCATGCTGTGCTGACAGAGCTGTATGAAAGTACAGCTCTGTCTTACCCCCCCCGCTAACCCTAAGTAGATGAAACGAAAAACCATTGTCAGGAGTAATCGATGTCTTTGCAGTAATAAAAATCACCAGCTTATGGTATGCACGAGAGACCGCAGAGAAGTTTTGTTTCCGACCAGCATTCGCTTCATGACAATAACGGTATAGTCTCCTTGGATTTTATTAATCCGAGAGAAATCTCATAGCTCTTTGAAGTGAGTCCCTCTCTTTGTTTGAAGGGCTAGTTAGCCCCAACACTTCACCCCGGACCACTCTACCTCAACAAGAATGGGGACACCCTCTATACACCCTCTATACGCCTACCTGCCCATTTTCTATCGGCACATGGGAACACCTGAATGGAAACACAGATACAATTAAGATTTTTTTTTACACAAATAAATGATAGAAAATGAGTGCGATGGAAACGGTTTCAGTGAATAAAAGAGGACATTTAGAAATAACGCGCCTGCTTCTGCGTCGCATGGTATTGGAGATAATTAGCAGAAATGTCAGAAACGTGAGCACATTCCTCCACTTTTACTATATAATGTTTGTTTATATTTCAACAGCTATTGACGCTCTTTATTTAAGTTGCACCTTGCTATTCTTCTTCCAATATTCTCTTTTTCATCATAAAAGCGTGGTTTTCTTTCACTTATCTTTGAAATCATGGCTAAAATGTGTCATATAACCATCAGCTTATGACTCAGAAAGACACGTAGACCTCCTCTGAAGGTGTCGTCTGAATGCACATCAACGTACAAGAGAGATGAGCATCGAAACAGTTTTTTTCTTCTCTTGCGCTCTTCAAGAGAAATAACTCTTCACATAGTTCTCAAGAACTTGGCATGAGCCAAGCCATAAACGCTGGAAACTCGATGTGCTATGCACAGGTGCCTGAAGGACAATATCCGAGAAGTTGTCTATTATTGTACAGTGTGAATGAATGAAGAGTGATTGAGTGCCGTACTCCACACCACCTATATAAAGCAGAAGTATTGCAATGTGAGGGCCAGTATGAGAGAGAGAGAGGGAAGGTGAGAGAGCACTAGAGGCCTAAATGAGGTGAAGGGAAGTGGAAGTGTCCAGTAGGGGGTCGGCTGCTGTGGGAAGAGAGAGGCAGAGACGGGGAGGGAGTGAGCGAGAGAGAGAAGGAGGGGGGAGGAGGAGGTCTTGATCTGTGCAGCGCCTGGGCCAATGCACTAGGGTTTGGGGCTAAGTGTCTCATCAGCATCCAGCTCAGGTGCTGCCAGAGCCCACGCACTAACTATGCCCTGACTTGATTGTAATTGCCTGAATTCAGCTCCCGCTGCTGCCTCCTGGCAATATCGCAGGCACATTTAACTCCGGAGAGCCTGGGGACCGTGCAGCAGGGCCACAGAGAGCAGCTGACAGCCTCTTACTGAAGTCTGTGGGCTGCAAGGGGGGATCCTCTCTTGTGGTGTCTGTTTTGTGGGGTGGGGGGGGGGGGGGGTTGGGGGGTCGTCACAGGTGCATGTACCCCCCCTTCTTTTCGGCGGGTGAAACAAGTGTAACTGTGACTGCATGTGCTCTGACAGTGATGGTATGAGAATGGCAGAGGTATTTGGCTGCTTTAATGTCCCCATTTGAGGGAAGAGATTTGGCAAACTCGAAGCTGCTTTACGCTAGTTTTGCTATTCACTCATCTTTCATACACTAAGGGGGCAGGAATCTTACCCACAACCTCCGAGTTGAAAGACTACCCCCTGCTACTGAGCTACCGTCGCCCCATATGTGAATTTTGTAACGCATATAACATTTATTTATGTTGAATATTACTTTTTCTGGGTTACTTTAGAAAACTAAAATACTTTCATCGACGGACTTCATTCACAACAAGCAAGTTCAGCAACACATTATTTGCAAGCGGTGTGGTTCTATCTAGACAACGGGGTCTGTCATGCAATACTATCAGACCCTGACTGAGGGAGCGTTTGTGTGTATACACGGGGAGCAGATGGGTAGAATGGGTGGGTGGGGATACGATGCGTTTATGCCATCAAAACTGCTTAACAACAGGTGTTTTTTGAGCAGTAAAATTCACTTTTGCCGTTTTTCTTGGATGCTTTTATGCTTTTTTCAGGTTTTAATCGAACAGATATTTGTTGATGACACAAAGTGACACACTACTACAGTTTTAATAAAGCGAAAGCAAAATATAAGGGTAATCTTGCAGTGAAAAGTTAAACTAGTTTCAGAATTTGAGTGGTGAGTTTCTATGGACTTACTCATATATATACATATATATATAATCTTTAATAAAATATCCACACAATCAAATGAACAAAACACGCAATAACGCACCCAATTGCGGCTCCTGTGTTTGTCCAATTCAATTCCAGAGTATGCACTTGATTGCTTCATCTCTCCACCTACAGTATTATTTATTTTTCACACTGTTGCGAAAAGCATTATCATGCCGCAGTTATGTTAATGTTTAGTGTGCTGAAAATTGCTCAGATTTGCTTCCAGAGGACAAATACAAAAAAAAAAAAAAAAAACTTGGCAAGGGAATGAAAAACATGAGACCACCATCGACAACTTAACAGTAAGAACATTTGCGTTTTCTCCAAACAATGCATACAAAATTGGCCCCGAATCTTATAGAGCGTTCAAGCAGCCTGTGTCCTGCAGTCTCTTTATTTGTGACATTTGTGACTGACAAGGGCAATGAATGAAGCACTTCCCTCTCACAGCGACAAAAGCCTTGATTTGGGGAACAAGATACAAAATTACAGGGCAGTAATGGATTTTTCCCTGCGTTAACTAACGTCATCTAAGTTTCCCTCTGCGACCGACTTTGCAAACTGCGCCAGGGTTAACTTTAAAAAGTTAGCCTGTGGCGCTCCTCACCCTGTGATAATAGGACTGTCTGTAATGAAGAACAGGCTTGTTGCCAACAGGTGGTCTCTTTAAAAGACCAGAGCCACTGCACTCAGGATGGGGAGGAGGTGGAGGGATATGTGTGTGTGTGTGTGAGTGTGCGGGGGGGAGGGAGGGTACTACCATGGCAAAATGTGTCAGAATCTAATGTTCTGCAGAGTGAAAAGCCTGTTTTCTGTCTTTTGTTCCCGGCCAGAGATTCAGCCTTGTTCCTCATTGTTCGGGGCACAAACGAGCAACAGTCTTTTTTGACACGGAGCCACAGATGAATAAAGACTGGAGCTGACTAGTCACAGGAAAGAGCTTTCTTTTTTGGAGGGTTTGGAGCCCATTAAGAGTTTGAGATATGAATGGATATGAATCCTCTCCTTCGACCCCACCAACAAAATACAACTGGACCCACAGAGCACAAGGAACACCTCTGGGTCCTTTTTTAACCGAGGTTCCCAAGGATATTACTAAGAAATCAGGCAGAGGGAGAAGTGATTGACAGGCAGGAATTACACGGAGTCAAAGAGGAAGTGGCTCTTTGTTAATTTGAAAGGCTACACTACGCCCAACTAACCTTAAAGCAACTAACCACTGACACTAATGCTGACCTACTGACTTTATATTCTTGACACAAGCACTAGGGAAACGACAGAGGTCACTTTATGACCGCACGTTGCTCGATTGTGGTATAAACTTTGCATTGCGGTTAAATTCACAGAGACGAGGCTTACCCGCATGATGCAGACTCACTTAATACTAATAAAGCAGACAGGATAATGATAAAGAGATATTTAGCGAGCCACCACCACCGCGCTCGGCTCAACGGACAGATGATGGGTGGATCCCGGCAAACGCGGGCCCACGAAAATACAGCCCCTTTTGTGCAACTCCATAATCCATTTGTTACACTCAGACCAATTTGTCCTCATTAACCCTCATAAGGGGACTGTGTCTGAGACAAAAGCTCTGGGGGAACAATGAACAACCCCCCCCCCCCCCACACACACACCCAACCCCAACACACACACACACAATCCACAGCTGAAGTGCTCCCCTTCCCAGAGCATTGTGGCCCCTTGTTGGTTCCAGTCTGCGAGCAAGAGACGGACAGAGCCAAACAAGTGGGGTACACCTGAAAGAGTGGAGTGAATAATAATAAAAAAAAAAATCCCAATTCCCCTTTTAAGAATGAAATATCTTCTTTTTTTCTTTTTTTTTCAAAACACAATGCAGCGTCTTCTGTTGTGTTCAGATCACTCCATCACTCAACTCTGAAATAAATCTTGACACGATGCACAAAGAGCAAACGCAGAGAAAAGGGAGTTACAGTTCATTTCCAGGGAGAAACGTGAGAAAGTTTCCGCTCGTCCCACCTGTTGCAACATTTATTCACAAACGCCATATTGTCTTTTATTCTATGAAACACCTTCATCTAACTCTAAGAGTTCTTTTTTTCTAAAGTGGAATTGTCAATGACAAGTTGTTACTTCCCCTTAAATTTGGCTCAAACTGAAGTAAGAACTATAGACAGCACTTAATGCCTATTAAAGCTGCAACTAAGGAAGATTTTCGCAATCGATTAATCTGTCGATTATTTTCTTGATTAACCGATGAATTGTTTGGTTCATAAAATGTTTTAAAACTTGATCAGTGTTTGTCAAACCTTGAAATGACAATGTTCTCGAATGTCTTGTTTTGTCCACAAACCAAAATGATTCAGTTTTAATGATTTCTTTGTTATGTGGAGCAACGAAGAAGATATTCACATTTAAGAAGCTAAAACAATCAGAAATATTGTTTTAATCATGAAAAAAGTTACTGATTACCGATTATCAAAATAGTTGACCATTAATTTAGTAATCGATTAATCATCGATTAAAGTTTCAGCTCTAATGCTTATTTTCCACAGCCTTTTACGTAATGAATAATTTTTAGGAAACCTGTGCAAAAATTAAGGTTTGATTAATGTATCAAGCCCATATGATCTGCATCAAGACCCATAGAAATAGAAAGCAAAAACAGACAAAGAAATAGTAAGCACAAATTTGCTGTTGTCATAGTTTGGTGTCCCAATTTTGTCTTTCAATAATGCAAATCAGCCGCAATGGAAAGGCTTTAAAATGCATAAAACGTACTCAAAAAACTTAAATACAACCATAAAAAATTGGACTAACCTCTTCAAAGTCAGCTTTACCTTTGACCTCAGGTACACAAATGTCAACTTGACCAAAACTTGATCCTAATGAGACAGGGATAAGGCTTTCTTTAAGCTGTCCAAATGCAGTGTCCCAAGTAAAATGTTTAGATAAAATGTATATAGTGTGGTTATTGCAGAGTTAAAGCCTCATACAGCAAACTCTCTTTCATGAAAACCGCAGTGTCCCATTTAATGCTGGTTTGTTGGATCTCTGATGTGTTTTTTCTTCCAAACAGAGATGCAGTAATCAGGTCATTTAGTTATAATGACAACCATTAGAGGTGATCACCATCACACAGCAGTCGGGCGGACGGATAAGACACGCGCACGCACACACACACAGCCAGGATTATACATCATCATCTAAATCTATGTCAAATGTATTTCCTGTCCTTTTAAGTGTTATTCACATTGTATCATCTCAACAAAGTTAGTATTTCATAAATGCAGATTAAATATATAGAGAAATTATGGATGAAAATAGCTGGTTTATTGGACTGACTACACAAGCATTACATTTAACAGTGAACTCTACAATGATTTGATTACAAGCCTCTTTACATAAAGGAAAACAAAAACACACTCATTTAACTACAAAATGATATCAAAAGGTGTGTGGGTGTATGGGCCACAACATGAAGCATGTATAACGTTTTTCTCTATATTATCTGATGAGCCGATGAGTCTGAAGAGTAATATAAAAGAAATACAGGGAACATATTACCTAATGGTGTGTTTGGAGCATTGAATTGTGTTAATTATTATAGTTGAGAATCTGTTCCATATCCAGGCCCATATTCGTTCACCCTTTTCAGCAGCGTTGCTTTCACCGCATTGATCTTCTCATCCAGCTCCGTAAGACTGCAGTCCTGAAGGACACACGGGGAAAGGAAGAAGAAATAAATTGTTTGATCAAATGACCAAAACAAGTTAACCTTCCCCTCACAATGTGCAACGAAAGAAGACAAAACGAGCTGCTAACCTGAGCGGGAGATGCTTTTGGTCGCTTGTGCAGGTGACTCTATGGAAAAAGAGAATCGTACACACACACACACACACGCAAGGTCGTATTAGACCTTTTTCATTAGTGCAATTTCCAAAACCGCCCCGACCTTTGAAAAACATACCAAGCTACTTTGTTCACTCTTCTTACTTTGCTCCAAGGACTGAAGAAGAATTAACTCAAAGCCTCAGGCACGAGTTAATGGAAAGATTTCCCCGTACAGACATGGTGAAATACACAGCTTTTGAGGGGGGGAGGGGGGGGGGGGGGGCAACAGAGACTTGATTAAGGTTATGAGAAGAATAGGATAAATCTACTCACAGATTTTAACCTCCACAAATAATACTAGATGTTTTCAGGGCTATTTGTTAGTCTATCTGTACGATTGTTTACAGATTTAGGCAAAAACTACTAAACAATTTAAAGGAAGCAGATCATTAAAGTGATAGCTCGGAATTTTGGACATAAGACCTATTTTCCAACTCAGCCGGTGTGATGAAGACGTCTGGAGACGTTTTCAAGAAATGTACAAGTCAATGATACAAGTTAGCATTTAGCATTAGATGTACATATCTGTGTTGATAGAATGTTTGAAATAAAACCAACCTTGCAATTTGAAGGATTTATGTCTCAGCAGCAGCAGCGCGTCATACTTCCGGCAGTGGCGGACTGATTCCGCTGCCGGAAGTATAGTGCTGAGAAAGTAGTCCCTCAAAAATCCATGCGATGCGACGTTTTGTTTCAAATATTATTCTATCAACACAGAAATGTGTATCGATAGTCTGCCGTTACAATCGATTTGCCTCGGGTGCAATGTGGAGTCGGTATGAGTCTTTTTAATGCCATGCTAACATGTATCATTGACTTGCGCTAGCCATAGCATCAGCGAACTCGGCAACTAGAAGAACTGAATGAAATTCTTGAAAACATCTCCAGACGTCTCCATCACACCGGCTGAGTTGGAAAATAGGTCTTATGTTCAAAATTCCGAACAATTCCTTTAAGCAGAATGAGTCAAATTTGCTGCATATTCAGATAATGATTTTACTGTTGGCTGAGGTACTGAACATGTTGTCAGAGCATTGAGTTGTGGCACTTTTTAAATTGTACTTTGACCCAATTAGATAAATAGATGTTTCCCCTTTACTGCAGACTAGGAAGCTGTGAATCTTAACTCGTTGGCTGCCAATGACGTCTATAGACGTCAAATCAAATACAACCGTTCACTGCCAATGACTAATTATAATTTCAGTGTTTTCATAGTCATTGAACACAACGTTTTGTGTGTCTTGGAAAAATCAGTCAAAATGATTGGCAGTTGGCAGTTCTACGCAGAAAATGGCTCGCAGCCAATGAGTTAATGCCATCTTCAGGTTCGTCACGCAGGCCAACACGGATGAACTCAGCCATGTTGTTTATATAAGATGGTTTTATTATGATTTACGAAACCTCCAGGTCAAAAGCTCATGATTAATGTGTGCACACTGTACAGTGAGATGTTTGGATGTCATACCATCAGGGGTGACCAAAATTTCAACAGGTTTGATTTTCAGCCGACCATACGAGTGCTATTTATAATTAGCTTCTTAATTGTGAATATTTTCTTTGGTCCACATAAATAAATAATTACAATACCACTCTTCAGCATAACAACTTTAAACCCCTTGCAAAGTCATTTACCTTAAAGCTGGAGCAGAATTTGTGAAGTGTTAAAATGTCTGACAACGTTGGCTAACTTTGCACGTCTCCTCTTCCTAAATAACAAGCTACAGTATTTTGCAGATTTTGCAGAAGAAGAAAAAGAAAAAAAAAGAAAAAGGAAAAAGTGGCACTCTGAATATAAAAGACCCCCATCAGTTTATTCAAAGACATTCAACATCCTTTTGCAGCACGAGCACAAACATGCAGCGAGTCAAAGGAAGATGGAAAGCGGCGTGCTCACAGAAGCAGCATGCGGCGCCGAGAAATACCAGTGTGAAGAGACATGCAGTATCTCAAGCACACTTACTCAGATAACTAAACACACACTGGACACACTACTTCAAGATGGGGAAATTAGAGTATATGTGTGTGTGTGTGTGTGTGTGTGTGTGTCCTCAAGTCTGCGGGGTTGAATATGAAGTCCAATAAATGACTCTCATTTTTATGAGTCTGTGCTTCTCTAAAAAGCATGGTGCGGAGAAAAGTCATCATATCTCAAGTGCAGTGACCTAAAGTAAATGTAGCCAAACACATTGTACTTTTGATTTAAAGTAAAGTAGTAAGGAGTCAGGAAGCATGATGAAGTATCAGGGGGAAACTGTTAGCATCACACACAAACTCCACTCAGGCTTGTTCTTATTAATTCAGGTTTTTTCCCCAACAGTATTTCATATGCCAAGCTCAGCAGTGTACACAAAGGCAGCAAAGGACTCACCAATATAGTGCAACACTCTCTTACAACTGCAGCCTAATTAAGTCAGCACTCAAACATTTAGTTTTTCAAAAAGTGATTTTACAAACTAGAGATTCAGTATTTGCACCAGAACCCTATGAAACAAAAGCCTCTATACTTAATTTTGCACCTTTATTTTTCATTTGAGATTATATTAACTTCATTTGTCAGCGTCATTCCCTGATGACAAGACGCACTGACTGACACAGGGTTCTGTAACCTGCGACTCTAGAGCCTCATTTGGCCTTTCAGCCCAAGCAATGAAACGTCAACATTTTTCTTTTTGTAATTCTTGAATGTCATAAATGCAACAAACTCTAATTCTTTTAAAAATAGCATATTCTGGATAAAAAACTTCATTTGTGAGATTACCTTAAATTTATGAGTCAAATATGTTTTGCAGCTCCAGGTTAATTTTATTTGGTTGGAGAAGGGACAAAAATGGCTCTTTTTCTACTAAACGTAGTAAAAAAATGATCACGTGATGTGTTGTTATTGTGTGTTTTGCTGTTTTTAAAGGCAGACGACTCACTGTGGACTGAAAGTACTCCGGTGAAAGTCCTTCCAACTCCAGGATGCGATCCTCCAGCTTCTTCAGCCTCTGGTACACAGTCAGTGGGACAGGACCCGCTGAGAAATGAGAACAAATTCAACAAATGTCAGGGTGGGGGGGGGGGGATTGCAAAAAAGAGGCAGGAGCATAGTCTGGATCATGGGCTTATTAAAATCTGGTTGTGTCACATTGTGTATGTGTATAATATACAATAAATGCATTTTTTACTTTGAAAGGGTATAGGCCTCATGCAGATAATCTCTCAAGAGATTGAATGATCTCGCTTTATTCATCAGTCTCCTTGAAACTTAAATTAAATTGGCTCACTAATGTCCAAGCTTTGCTCTCCCTTTATGGAAGAAGGCCTCATCTTGAGCCTTTACAAACTCCTCAAAAGCATTGATAATCACTGTGAAAATGCCGACCACACAAGTTGGATGGTGCCAGGTCGTTGGAGGAAGTTGCATGGATAAGATTTGGCTGTTTTATCTGCTCAATTTCAAAAGGTTGTCACTTGAAAAAAAAAATCATGAGCAACATTTGACTTTTTGTGGAGAGTGGACGTATTAAACTGAACAGGACAAAATTAAGCTCCGGAAATGGGAGGCGTCGTCAAAACATAAAACCAAAACATGACTTCATAATTACATTTTATCTACATTTGAATGAAACACTGATTGAACAATTCTGTTCGACTGTAAATCCACGTTTCCACAAGTGCAAGTCAGACCAAGATAACATTTCCGTAAAGGTAAAAGTTTGAGGCGAGTTTGTCCTTCTCTGACCTGTTGGGAGTTTCAAGTGAGTCTCGATGTTGTGAAGTCGTTCCTCTATCGCTGCATTTCCGCAGTGTCTGGCCGACGGCCCCCTGTGCTGCTCACCAGCCTCTCCTTGGCCTCCCCCACCACGAGTCTGGGGCCCATAAGTGTTCACCACCCGTGTAACTAGCCAGTCAAAGAATATAACATTCAAACAGTGACGTGATATTAACCAATGACCACTTGACAACATGTATAATACAGTCTTTATCCATAAGCAATGCATGCAGATGGCAGGGGTTTTACAACAAAACCCTCGACAGAGACTTGGTTTAGGATTAAACAATATTGATCAGTGCTTTCAATTGCAATTGATCAGACATTTTTAAGACTTCCAGCACGTCCCAAGAATTAAAAAGAAGCATCCCTTATCCCTTATTCCTTATTTAAAAAAAATAAAATAAAGGTTGCACTTCTTAATTTAAGATCAAAAACTGCCATATTGAAATTTTTTCCCCTTACCTTTCACGTGACTTTTAAAACCTGGATATGGCGTGAATACTGCATCCGTTCTGGCACAGCTATTTTCTGCACAAGGAAAACACATTCACAGTGTAAGTAGAATGCCGTATAAAGATATAAATAAGAAATATATTCTTTAAAAAGAATATTTGTCCTCTCAAATGCTATCACAATTAGCGTGTCCTCATTTCAGGTGTCTTGCACAGGCTTTGAATTAAAAAAGGGGCCCCTGTGTCTGATGTTTGTTTTTTTTTCGCCTAAGCTAGTTGTGTTTTGAGGCCGAGTGTGTTACCTACTTCAGCCCCACTCTTGGAGCAGTTCAGCCTGACCTCTCGCCTGTGGAAATCAGCTCTCTCCCAAACATTGGCAATCTGTTTGCAGGCTCCCTCTCCACAACCCCCCCCCCCCCCCCCCCCCAACATCTCTCCCATTCTCACCCTGATTGCAGTCGATCACGTTGCAAAACTCGCGCACATTGTTTTCATTGATCTCCATCTGCTTGCGTTCCATAAATGCAGATATTCTTCGCTCAATCTGAGGGTCACAGTGGAGAGACAACACAGATAATGAGACACAATGAACTGATAGGTGTCAAGAATGCAATGAGTTGTGTGTGTGTGTGTGTGTTTTTGCCTACTTAGTGTTAACAACTATCAAACGCATGTAGCAATTTATATTACATGGAATGAAAAATGTGGTAGCCAAAAAAAAGTTGAATTGCTCGCATTTATCACATGATGGAATATGAATACTGTTTGCTTGGCTACCAAAATAAATGCACAACAGAATGGGGCCTCTTGTCCTTCATCCACATGCAATCTCAGAGTAATGAGCATCCACTTCATAATTCATCAAGGACCTGGCCCTCTCTCAAAGTGCTCCAGCAATGTGGTCTGTTCTACCCGACCACAGCACTAAAGGACCCCTTCCTCTCTGCCGATCTCAGCTTGTCAGGTCTCCCATCAAGCACGAGCTTCACTGCGGCACGTCATGTGCACATCCTCCGGAGCAATTACTTATGATTATTCATTTGCTCGACGGCGAGTAAAGAGGGCTCTAAAAATGTTGCTTCAAGAACAGCTGACAGATCCGTCGACAGATCCAGAGACCAACCTCTGACTTCCCGGCTCTGATCTGAACCATGACGTCATCAGCCGCCGCCTTGCTTTCTGCAGCCTCTAAACTGGCAGGATAGTGCTCCGACAGAGCCGTCGTCTGCTCTTTGAGCGTCGAGGAGGTGACCGCACCGTCTGGAGTGTTGTACCTTGTAGATGACTGTCGACTATCAGCATCCACAATTGTCTTCAAGCTTTCTGAAACAGCCTAAATATACAGGGGGAAAAATATGATTATTTGTGTCAAACAACAGTATTTTATGAAGGATGGAATCTTGTTATCAACTCAAAAGGAAAATATATGTAATAGTCTGCAAAATTATATTTTAAAACATACTAACATGTCACATAACCACCATTGAAATGTAAAAAAAATACTGAGGCTACATTACCTGTAATTTATTGATATGTTCCCGCAAACATCTGTACACATTAGCAGCTGAAGACGGATGATTCGCTGCACCAGTGTTGACTTCTATTCTCAAAGCACCATCACCTAATTTGAGCTGAATTGGAAAAAAAAAAAAAAAACATAAAGAAGGTGAAGTGACACTGCTCTGCACATTAGTGTAGAGCAGATTCAGAGTGCAACATGGACTAACAAGCTGCCAGGATAATGTGCACATTTGTCAAAGTAGTTGCAAAGTACTTGGTTGATAACCTGGAAAATAAAAATAGACTACTTAAAAGGTGGGAATCGATTGCTGGCACCAGCCTCTTACAGCCTCTTAATACAGATTTTTTTTAAATTTCCTGTAAGTACACATTAACCCACAAGGAGATGGATTAAGAAAAATGTTATTTCTGAATCCATCTCCTTAAGAACAAAATAATTTAGTAATAAATAGGTTGATTCAGTTTAGTTGTGTGTGCTGTATTTTTGGTTGTTTTACAGTTACAAACGGGGGTCCTTGTTGTGTTGTTATATGTGATTATGTCAGTACCATACATACAGTAAAACTGAAAAATAAAACCTTAATATAAATTGGTCTTACCTTGAAGCACTAATTGTAAAGAGGTGGCATAATGCCAAATAAGGATTTTAACTAGATGCAATCTAATTTGGGGTATTTCGGTAGAAATGTAAGACTATGGGATTTTCTATGTTTGACATAAAAGTTTAGAAATCAGAGCAACCGGTGACAGATGTATGATCTAGATTTATATTTGTGTTGAAATAGCTTTTCCTCCATCCGAGAACATTCAAATCAAATCAAAAATCAAATAAACTTTAGGGTGGAAACAATGTTAAGTTTAATTGCACTACTCGGCATTTAAGAAAGTTTGTGAGAACAAAAATATGTTCATTTGTTTAATATAGGAAAGAACAGGAGGATTAACCTAATAAAAATACAGAAAAAAAATCAGAATATGGTTGAATATGTAATTCTGACTTTTTCAATTGTGAATTTATGTTTCTTTTGTGTTAATTCAGACTTTTATCTTAGAAGTCAGGCTGTATTTTTATTTACGTTTGGCCCTAATCCTCTTCCGTAGTATTCCAATGATCTTGCACAGACGGACAGACGAGTGGTGATGTTTTTCCATGAATGTGTGCACTTTTGTCAGAGGCAATGGTTTGCAGGAGATCATACGACAACCAGAGAAAAAAACCCTGCAAACATTAATGAATCGTTCACGGGTGATGTCGTTAAATGCAGACATCAAATCCATATTTTCTTTAACATAAATAAACTTAATCATCGATTATTTTTCTCCAGCTCAACTCTGATGAAACTCTCCTGCTTGAATGTCGCGTAACAATGAATGAACGGCGGAGCCAGCTAACCTAGCAGCTCTGCTAACGCGCCCGGTTGCTAAAAACATTAGCTTGCCGCTAGCTACGCACGCTTGCGATAAACAGAACAGTCGCTGCGGATAAACGCGGTTCAAACAGCGTCAAAACCAACCTCGTTCCCGAATTCTGCGAGCAGTTTCAGTAACACAAACAGGCAGTCCGTGGAGCTGGACATTTCCCTGGATTCGCGACGAGGAGGAGGTGAAGAGCGGTCTCCGCTTGCCTTCATTATTATGTCCGCCATTGCTGTTGAGAATTAGACGCGCTGATTGGTCAGGATGAAGCAGATGCGCATGCGCAGTGGATGCAATAGGGACCGTCCGCGTGGACTCGCAGTCAGCAGTGTGTGTCAGGACTGAATAATAGAAAAATCATTGAGCAAAATCACTAATACACTACTGTAAAGTACACACACATCATATGTTTGTTATAATACATATAAAAAAAAACTGTAAATGTATATATACAGATATATTATTACAGCTTAATTAATTAATTATTAAAAATATTGTGTGTGTACCTCACAGTTTTGCAGAGCCAAACTCAATCACATTAGATATCAAAATGTATATTCAGTGTAATAAATCGAAGAAAACAAATCTACTCTTTAAGAAATAGGGTTACATGTATTTTTTGTAATTCCATTTCTTTTGTTTGAGAAATTAAGTTATCAATTAGTTCATTTCAAATAGTTTTTCTATTTAAATTCTGATTATTTTCATGATTATAGGAGTGGGTATTTGGACAGAAAAAAAACAATGACAAATGTACAAATTAATAAAATGTGTATTGTATTGTAAAAAAAAAACAAAAAACATTATTTTCAATTTGCGGCGATTCTTTTTCTGAAAACATAATTTTATTTCCACTTGGGAAGCATCATGTCTGATTAATGTCTCATGTGATTTGTTGAATTTGCAAACTGCTGACTGTTTAAAAAAGATTCAGTATTTACCCCTGAAATATAGTGGAGTACAAGTATAAATATGGAGGGACAGAAAAATAATAAAGCTGTAACAGAACGTCAATGAATTAAATAAAAACATAATAGTTTAAACCTCTTTTTTATTATTATTTTGTTCAGCATGGGTGTTTTTATTCAGATATTTACATCAAGAAACAAATATTTAGTAAATATAGTTCATATAAATCTTTACTTTTATTAATATAAGTGTATACATGAACACATGGTTTCAAATTACAATATACTGTGATTATAAGGTGCCAGGTGATTTAGTGTCAGCGAAATCTAATGCAGTGAATATTCTGTTCTATAATTATTTTGCCATCTAATATCAGATTTACAGATTTATCATTCTTCGTCACTTTTAATTCATTTTATTTTTTCAGTTTTTGTTTGGATTTCTAATTTTGCACCTGGATTTCTTCCGAGATTGTTCACATTTCGTGCTACACGTGACATTAAAGCTTGTTTTTTTCAAAGTTTGAAAGCGAGCGATATAATTAAGCTATAAAACATATATAATGTTACATTAGGAGACGTCATATAAGTAAGAATGGCTACACCTGCGGAGACTGGAGTGACTCCAACGTGAGATTTGTAGTTAGATTTAACTGTTTTCTCCATCACTTACTTTTCAGACAGGAGAAAGAATGGTCACTCAATTATAAGAACACTGTCCTTCAGACCACAGCGGACTGTGCAGCAGGGCACTGGGATGGGAACCTGGCCACAATGGCGTATTTTTCTGTGTTGAGTGACTGTGGGAAAATCACCCTCCTCTATTCAGACATTTTTCCCCTTCTTTTCATATAATGAGGAGAGAGAGAGACTGATGAAGGAAACAACAGAAAAAGAACAATTCCAAGCAATGAGAAAGCACAACCACTCAGAACTCAATAATACTCTCTAGAAGGGTTAATCATTTTAGGAAGGGGTCTGAAGACAAGCCTTTTTTTGCTTTAATTCATCTCTGGGGTGATATTTTTTTTCCCCTGAAACAGGAAGGGAACTGTAACACTTGACATGGTTTGACATGCTGAGCCATTACTGGATGTTCCCACACAGCAAGGAGCTCAGAAATGTTAAAACTGCTCATTTAATTTGCCCGGCCACGGGACCTGTGAGCAGTTTTGCTCTCACAACAGCAAAAAGTGTGATTGTAGGTGTTTAGAGAACTGTGATTTGAATTTTTATTTGTAAATTGTTTTTGTTTGTGCTCTTCATATTTTAAGAGTCCTGAAGAGACTTTTGTAAATAAAGTGCAAAATAATAAGAATGAATAAAAAAAATAAATTTGGGCTTCAGGAGTCAAAAGGTAAAAAGTATTAAACGGTATATGTGCACAATATTTAATCTGCTAATCTAAATGTAACATATTTGGTGCTTTAATAAATACTCATCACATTTTACACACTGATATCTAATGATAAATAATACATAAGTTGTTCCTTATTAAAATAGCTCTGGAAAGCACATGTTCAGGTAAAAAAAGTAAAACAAGTACTAGAAAATACTGTGTAAAATAATGTATTTGTCACCGTTATAAGCTAAAAAACAACAACTGTTAATTCAATAAAACGTTGATATCATTAATTGTATTGTATTGTAATATTAAATATGTTTCATTGCATTCAGGACATATATAAATGGCATTCATGACCTCTGAACAGTAATAATAAACAGCAGTTACTGTAGTTACTGTATAGTTGTTGACAGATAAACATTTAAAATATCTGCTCAAATTTACACGAGCATATAGAGAAATGGGTCATAAACGGTCTCAACTGTTTACACAAAGCAACATTTTGAACATTTTCTACTTCGGATCACAAGAATGTGGTCTTGGCAGGAAACAGCGGTGTGGAAGTGAAGGAGAAGAAGAAGGATAAGGAGAAGGAGGAGGAGGAGGAGGAGGGAAGTGAGTGAAGAGGGATTGCCTCTTGCCTCAGCCACATCAGCCACCTGCAGGAAAGTAAAAAGGTCTGCTTTTGAGTCCGTCTGCTTCACGGCAGATGATGTTGACAGAGCATGAGACAGAGTAAAGGCCAGACGGGTGGGTCAGGAGAAAGAGGGAGGACAATGAAGAGAGGCAAGTGGATTGCAGCAGGAAGGTTTTGTCTCGGTTTGCTGAGAGGGGAATCATTAAATGTACTCCTTTTCCTGCATGTGTGCTTGGGTCTGAGCTCCAGCACAGCTGCTGAACATGTACAAATGTGGCTTTTAATAAGCAGCAGCTCATGCTTTTAACTGCAAGGTTGGATTTCAAGAAGAGAAACACTTGTTTTTAAACACTGAAAATACTTTTTTTTTCTTTCTTTTTTTAAATAAGCTTATTTTTATTTTATTTTTTTACTATATTCATGACTTGGCTTGGCTTTTGTAAGAAACTACAGTGTTAGTGATATCAAAAGTTAATGGTACGTTCCATATACTTTGGACATTAGAGGTCAAAAGTTGTCACTGGGAAGTTGGGGGAACAAAAAAAAGCTCTTTACAGCGTGGCTAAAATCACACAGTACAATTTGTAAGACATCAGGCTTATGTATAAAATAAATACATTAAAAAAAAGCTATTTTTTGAATTTTTGGTATATTCACTGCTGATATCTGCAGTTACAGATATCTGCAATTCAGTTTTTACTATAGTCAAAATGACGTCACTTTTACCACTCAAGTCTATGGGGCTTGTCATTATAGATATAGAATCTGGAATTAGAGTTCAGTTGTAGATTATATGCAACTGAATTGTAGCAGCAGTGTTGGGATATCATCAGATTAAGAGACAATAAGAGCAATGCAAACGACATGTTCTGAATCATAATGAGATTATAACATCCTGAGCTGTACTGAACGTAATGTAGACGCAAGTGATACTTTGATTAATCAAGAAAACATGTCGACAATAATATGAATGGGGAATATGCAATATGTGTTTTTAGTCAGATTGACATGTGTAGAGTATAATTCAGTCATAATCATTTGAATTTATTCAACTCTAGTAATCACAGATGTGATAATCAGACTATTCTCTTTATATAATCCATAAGCAGGAATATGATTGGAATATTATAGAAGCAACTAAGTTGTAAGATTAATTCTGTGAAGGCAAATACTGACCAAAGCACAGACATAACCACATGCACAGGGATTTCACCGCTCGCACTGAGCAAAACCAAACCTGTGAGTGAGTTAATGTGATGGGGGAAACACCACATTTGTGCCATGCAGCCTTCAGTGAAAGTTAACCACAAGGGTAGACAGGCAGGTTATTGCTTTAAGCCACTTCTGACTGTGAAGAGAATTAATGATATGGACAAAGCGCTTAAGGATCCTCATAAAGTTATTAACTTGCTTTTACCGCAGCGCGTTTCAGTTCTGCCACATTTCCAATCATAATGAGGAAAATGCTCGGCCTCCAGCACTCTAGCCTTTTCCACGTACAGTCGCTTAATCAGCTTAATTCACATTCCCTTACATGTATGGAGTGATTTAAGTGGTCACTTGTCCGATCCGTGCTCAGATGGTTTTCCATTTCATGCCTCCGACTCACTGTAAATCATTTTTATTATCAACTCCTATCTCGTCAAGGCCACAAACGTAACACAGCATACAAAAAAACCCAGCACATTAACAAATTGTCACCAGTATAAGACGACCTGAGCTCCAGCTGTCAAAGAACTCACGTGCTAATGGTCTGATTAGACCACCACCAAAATTAAAATAGCAGTTAAGAAAACTGCAGTGTCGTGCATTTCATAATTTACTTAAGCTTTTGTACAAAATGGAAAACAAGTGCATGTAGAGGTGAAAGTATAAATTCTGCCAGTTTGTAAATGTTGATGTAAGCTATTTTTATACAACGTTGAGTTATTTGATCGACTATATAACAGGTTTTTTTTTTATTAGTGGTTTAGTTTTGTACAGTTCAAAGTTGTACGCTATATATAGTAGAATCAACTTATTTCCTAACTATTTAATTCACCTTAACAGGAAGAAAATCTCTGGCAGAACCAGACTCAACGATGTGCAGCCGTCTGCTTCGGCTGGTTGGGAGTGAAAGGAAAAATGGAGACAGAGGAAAGGTGGAGGACAAAAGAGGGGAGAGCAAAGGAAAGAGAGAGGCGAGGTAGCGACAGAGAGAGCGAGAGAGACCAGGAGCAGATACAGAACAGTTGCATTCATTTTAAATTATATTTTTTTTAATTTTAACTCATTGGCTGCCATTGACGTCTGCTCTTTCGTTTGGTAGTTTCGGTGTTTATATAGTCATAGAACACACTGTTTTGTGGGTGTTCGAAAATCAGTCAAAATGCTGTAAAACGCTCCTGCGCTGAAAATGGCCGGCAGTGAATGAGAAATTAATAATAATATACTCACAACTGGATCTGGTTCCTGAAGCCCAGGAGTCACAGTTACCTGCAGAATGAAGGCAGAGTGAGTGAGAGACAGTGAGGACAAGCACACACTATTGGGGAAAGAAAGCAAAAACCAAGGATAATGTCATGTAATGCTTCGAGTTTCCCAAAGCAGCCCTAAATATAAGCTTTTTCAAAAAGTATAGCCTAAATTTAAATACAGAGAGGAGGGTGTCCGTCTCCCGAACAAAACTAGACGTAAAGTTTTGTTAGTTTCAAGTTCATTCTACAACCCTGGCTTCAATTTTCCCAATTAAGAATATGAGTTTGAAGTCAATTTGAAGACAAATTGCTGAAAGTTGACTGAACTCGTTGGTTTTTGAAGGTTCTGTGTGTAAGAATTGCTGACATCTAATGGTGAGACTGCATATTGCAATGCCTCGTCTCTCAAGCACTTCAGGGAACCACGGTGGTTTTCTGATGTCAGAAATAATTATGTAAACACTCTTTCCCAACTCTCCGCTATTTCCTCTTTCTCTTTATGTGGGCGGAGCCAGTTCTCCTTTGTATAGTGAGCTGCTATGAAACACGTTGGTGCGAGATACAAAAAAGTTTTGTTTTACGGCTACAAAAATTCAATTATTTTTTATTATAATGCAATTTTACATTACAACATATTTATGTGTACTTTATTCAATTTCTCCCAAAAAAGCATTCTTAATCTTACACACAAGAGACAGATGTTGGAGCATTCATTTATTAAGGGACTAAAGAGTAAACTCTAACTCTAACTAGCGCAGAATTGTTCAGACATAAAGCTATATTCAGTAATAATGTCTGTCAGCTAACGTTTGGCTAACTTCCTGTCTGTTCCTGACCTCATGAGCAGAGCTGACATTGTCTTTGCAGGGTTCTGGCTCCTGATTGACTGAAGGATTTACCCTGTGACCGATACAGTCAAACAAATATGCTAATAGGTGTCATAATAATAAAATAAAATAAAAAGTATTTTAACTCAAGTATTATACCTCTGCCACCCAAAAAAGTCTGAGAGCAAGCTGAAGTTTGTCTGATTATGAGATGAAACCCCCTGTAGTTACAAATTATCTATAACTACAGAGAAGTAGTGTTTTCTTCAAAAATGCAGTAGGGGATACGTACAAATTGTTACCAAAGGCTGCACAAAATGATTTTGTCCCACACATGGACAACACCGAGATCTTCAACAATGACCAGGTCATTAAGGAGAGGCTCCGACACTGTCATCAGTGTGCCAGATAGAGACCGGTGGAGTCTGAATGGCCGCGGTGAAGTGCAGTGAGTGAGAGAGCAGCAGTCACTCAGCAGTCTCTCCCTGAGTGGCTGTATGTTGATAGTTCCCTTGTTATTACATCCTCAGTCAGAACTATTGAGACTTGTTTGGAACATGGCCCTCTGCCAGCATCAGCTGAGACATGAAATGTGTCTTATCCATATTGACAAACACATGATGAATGCAAGTACGGAGTGGGAAATCCCCACAGTCTTAGATAGAATAAAAACTGTGTGAACTACTGTGTAAACTGCATCTTTGTATATATATACATGTATATACAGTATATACATATATATGTGTGTGTGTACATATACATATGTGTATATACATATATACATATACATACATATATATATATACATATATATATATATATACATATACATATATATGTATACAAATACATACATATATATGTATACATATACATACATATATATACATACATATATATATACATACATATATATATATACATATATACATACATACACACATATATACATATACATATACACATATACATATACACATATATACATAAACACATATACATATACATACATGTATATATACATATATATATATATATATATACACATATATACACATATCAATACATAATTATATTTGTAATCTTTTGTATTTTAAAGCTCTTTTATCAACATTTCTAAAATATAATGTTCATTTTCCTCATTGGTGTTTATCTGGGTGATAATATAACATCACACTTAATCACATTCATAATAAAACACAAAGGAACCTCATATCAGCTTATAATAATGTGTGAGCCTTACATAATAAATATATCTCACGTAACAGTGTAATAATGCCTTATAAAGTACTTAACAGAATAGTACTGTATTTAAAATGTTAGTCAAATCCCTGAAAGTGTCCACATTTGTTGAAAATTGTCCAAGTGAATTTGAATATGTTGAACTTTTCACTCCTAAACTCAGATTTAAATCTGTTCCTCTGTGGCCCGACACAAATACATCTTGCTTTATTCCTCCCACTGCAGCGTGTCCCTGCCCCCACCTTCGTCTGACTGCACCTGTCACCTGGGGGCCTTTGCCTACATTCGGGATCAATTTACATAACCTCATTTAGCAGTTCACAAATCAGGGCCATTAAGAGCTACTAACAGGAACCAAGGGTTCTAATTTAGCTTGCCTTTCACAGTGGGGAAAATTGTTCAATTCAGGCCCACAAATAAAGATTCAGGTCTTGGCTTTGATTGTTGATTGTGACGGAAAATGTACAGATGATTAGAACAGACCCCCCCCCCCCCCACCACCCCCCCCCCCCCCTCATATTGATTTCCTGCCAAAACACAGCATGCACTGGTCCTGCACAGGGAAACCAGGGGAGACGGAGAGCGCAAAAAAAAGTGAGTTTGATGGAGACACCTGAAGAATATTCGAGTATTTAAGTAGATTAAAATGGTAAAGCTGCAGTGGTTGATGCTATGTTAATCAATTTAATCCACGACTGTAGTTTTTTACGATTAAAAATGCTGTCATTGCTGGTCTCTTCGTGCAAAGTGGACAGAATCCTTCAGACGACGGCCACACATTTGCCCTAAACGCATTTATTTGCGTCTGCGTGGCAAAACCAATTCAGAGTGTTCGTGAATAGCTCAAGTCAAGAGCTGCAAAAATTATTTTCAATCTGCATTCAATTTGGCAGAGATGCAGCTCATAGAATAAAGAGGCTGATTCAAATTTCCACTCGTTCACCCATAAACTTGGTGGCGTGGCACCGCAAACGTTGGCTTTCAGGGGGGCATTTTTTTGGTGAAGAGAGGGTGGTGGGGGGGGTGCTTAATTAATCACCAATTCAGTGCTCTCCTCACTGGTGTTCCAGACACATATGTTTGCACTTCAGGCTGTGGGACGAGGAGGAGGCTCTGCATGAGACGCATCCAGCCGCCTACAGATATTGTCTTCTGCTGTTGCAAAATATGATTGCGTAACATGAGTCATTAGCAGGTGGATAAGAGCGACACTAGCACCGGGGGCCATGGAACTGTGTCGAGGCTGAGAACATATACCCTGAAAAGCTCAGACATAGGCAGCGGCCGTATAATAGTGAGGGTCAAGTCACACAGAAATGGAAATGTTTATGAGGTATGATTCAGTAAAGTGGCTCATGTCCGGCTTTTGCTACAGCTCGTTTTTAGTCGTTTCACTTGAGGATAATTTATTACAAGTGCGCAGAGCAGGTCTATGTGGGGGTTGGGATTGAGCAGAATGGTGCTTGAAAATGCTATAGCAACCAACAAGAGGTTTGTGGGCCTTTGGTAAAAGCAACTCTGTGTTTTTAAAAAAAAAAAAAGAAAAAAAAAAAGGGAGATAGGATGGCATACTGATCGTGATATTAAAACATGACATTTTAACATGACGCTTTGGTTAAACTACAGAGAGCAGGCACACAAATAAGTGCTTGTATACAACTGCTACACAACTGTATTTTAAAGCTGCACTGCATCATTTTGTTGTTGTTCTGCCTCAGAAATATTATTTGTATGTTGTGTGTGTGCATCTGAGAATATAGGCTCTGTCAAGCAAAACTATCAGACTTGACTATGAAGGAGCGTTTGAGTGCATACAGCAGCAGCACGGTCAATATAGTGAATAATCAGGTTTTATTGAGCAGTAGAATTCACAACTTTTTGTGAGTGCTTCTTTGTTGCTTTTTCAGCACAATGTTCCTGTTCCTGTCGTGTCACCCGGAGTTTCTTGCTATTGAAATGTCACTGGTTTTGAATGTAAAGCCCCATTTCCACCAAATGGTACAGTACCTTATGCAATTATGTGCATTTCCATGGTCAGTGGTTCCGAAAAAGAACTTGACCTGCTTGGTCACACTGCAGTTCATTATGAGACCACAAGTCCACCTCCTGATATCAGCAATTTACATGAACGGGTGATTATACACTTGTTAAAAATATTTCATCTGCCCAATAAAAATAATTTGGACCTTTAAAAGTTAAGGGACACAGTTTTAAAACGAGCTCATGATTTTGTGGCACGTCTACAGATAATCAGAGAAATCCATTGTCCTTCAAATTAAAAATAGAGTCCCAGTCTGAGTCAGATTACAGCTTAAAAAAAAAAAGGAGCTGGACACCAGCCAGCGTCTTGTCCATCACTCCTTAAAAAAGGGCAACAACTGTTGTTGCTGTGCAGCCTATAGAGGAATTACTTTTCATGAACATGTAATTAATGGAAATAGACTGAACGGTTTCAAAGCAAACAACGATTCTAATTGATTAGCATTTCCTTTTTTTAGGGAGGGAAGAGGAGGAGGGGGAGGTCGAGCTCTGATTCCTTTTGTCCGGCGTCTCTATTGATTACCCTCTATGTGTATCGCTCCGCATGTGTTTTCCTTCATTAACAGATAACGGGTTCCTGATTACTCCCATCCCTGGCTTTAATGTTGCTTAATGTCTACTTTGTTCCCGTGTCATGTCGCAGGGCAGCGAGGATAAAGAGAGAGTGGGTGGGCCGTGATTGGGCTGCAGGAAGGCAATAGTGTTTAGGGACGCCGGCTGCAAGGGGATCAGTGGAGGGGTTAGAAAAGCAGAACCTTTGGGGCTGACTGCAGGCGCAGCATGTGGCCCCCCCCCCTGAGTCCGATTCACTCTCACTTACACTGCTGTTTTCTGCTAAACTGCCATTTTACCATCAACACCTGACACCCCTTTCATTGAGCTGCCTGTCAGGCTGATGACATCCCTGAGATGTACTGTGGCCTCCACACACACACACACACACACACACACAGCACATACACTATACTGTATGCTGCTCTTTGGGGATTATAGGACGTAAGCCCTTTTCTTTTCTGTCGATTTCCGTTCATTTATCCTGTAAATTGACCAAGTGAGAAATGGTTATATCCTACTGAGCAATTCAGCGAACCGGAATAAAACACAGTGGCAATTGGCCTAAGAAGAGAACTGCAGCGTTCTGCACAGAATTGCATGTTAGCTAATTGTTAATTTAAGCGGCTCGCAGTGGCTAATTATGTCAGCACAGCCAAACCATTTGCATGATGGACCAGCCACCTGCCTGAAGGCGCTGCCAGGGCAAACTATATAATTACTGAACAGCAGTGGGGCAATTTTTGACTGTCGCCCCTTTTGTGTCACATGAATTCCTCATAATGACATATTTCATTAGGGGGGCAAATATCACCCCCTCCTCCTGTTTGCCGAACAAAAGACAAAGTCTCAACAGGTCCTAATACGCGGGGGGGAACCTATTTACATCCACGTCCACACAGTATTTCTTATTAACCTGTCGTTATGTGCATCTTTGGCTGTGAGTTAAATGGAGGAGCCGTGTCTTTTCTCAGCTTGGCTCATTTCATATATAGGCTCTGCAGCGGCTCAAATAGAGCAGGGCCTTTTCTTAAAGTGATTGCAGCCTGAACTCATTAAGCTGTCAAATGTCTAGGCTTTAGGATCTTGATTGCTTATTGTGTAGCAACATTCAAGGAATTCTTTTTTTTTTCTTTCTTTCTTTCTCCCTTTTTTCGTCTGCAAAGAGACGCACCACACTATTCACGCACAGAGATGAATGGACTGACTGGTGGACTATTTGGATATAGGACGGTTTTCACAAGTTATCCCACTTTGCAGCTTTACAGGGGGCAATATATATATATGTGTGTGTGTATATATATATATATATATACATATATACATTAAATTAGATGTATTAATATGGGTCCATAAATGAGGACATTAACTGTAACCTCAATGGCTTCCTATAGCGTTAGTTTGTCTATAAATCCATCTTTAACATTGCAACATTTCCCTTTTTTTTTTTTTTTAAATAAAGAAAGAAAATAAAGTACTTGAATAACATACTAACACATTTGCACTTTGTTGAGTATGCAGAGTACCTGCTTTTTCTTTTTGTCCTCTGAGACATTTACAAGCACTTTCCTCATGATGGGTCAATAACGTATTTTCTTGATTCTGATTCTGATCTACGTTTAAAATGCTCCGGTGTTTACGGCACGTAAGTAGTACATCCATTTAAATTCCCTTTAGGTCTCGCAGTTTCTCAAAGACATGTATCTCGGGACTATTTAAAGCCTCATTAAATGGAGACGCTGTTGCTGTGGGGACTATAGAGTGAGCAGCGGGACCCGGGTCGCTCTGGAGGGTTTGGTGTTAATGGGGTTAGTGATGGCTCGTTGGTTTCCAAAGGACTCCTGCTGGTACTGTACACAGACATGACAACTCCGCTTTAGTGTGGCCTCCTGTAATTGGCATGTTTAAGGGGAACACACACACACACACACACACACACACACACACACACACACTCACACACATTCTTACATTTCAACCCTTCTGAGGACCTCCTGGGTTAATCCAGTCTGAATGATGTCAGTGTAAACACATGGATTAGTTACAACTCTGTCACAACTAAAGTTGCTGGGTATTCTGTGGATTATTCAAATGGGTGAACCTGTTTTAAAAAAAAACATTTCCACAGCTTGTGGTAATGCGTCTGCGAAAAAACAAGTTGGAGGAAGAAAACAAAATACTCATAAAACAAAAACACCCAAGGCTAACAGCTAGAAGATGAATTAGCATCATGGTGTTTTGCCGGGAATGACGTCAGAATGTGGCTCAGATGAAGAATGAATTCATGTCGTGTTCCCACTGATAATGCGCAATATACATGTTTATTCTGTTTATACTGCAAATGTCGAGTCATTTTTATAGTCTTATTGTTAACATTTTTCTATATTGTACATTCACACGTGTGAAAATGCATGTGTCTTATCCGTCTTTGCTGCTATGACCCTGTACATTTCCCCGATGTGTGAAAATAGAGGATTATCTTATCTTGTGAAAACATGCATCACAAAGTCATCTGAAGTGGGAGTAAATGCTGAATAAACACATTTCCACTGGTAAAAAAAAAAAAGAAACCCAAAACAAAACAGGATTTAACAGGTATTTTGACCACTGTGAATGAATCAGTATTAACGTGGTTTTCATACACTGTGAGACCTAATAAAGCAGCACAGTGCTGCGTTATTGTACCTAAATGGTGCTTAAGGTAACTGTGTTCATATTCAAGGACACATTTCTCTCTGTCATCTGCAAAGATTTGAGAGTTTTAGAAACCGTTAAAACCTTCACATTCACAGATAAAATTTCCACTTGGCAAAGCATTTACAAAACACCCCAGCTCTTACGGTCTATGTACATAAGGTGAGGGGCAGGGGGGGCAAATACTAGCTAATGTGACGTAAACACTGTTATGGTTTCATTCATCGTTCTGTGCTACAAAATAAAGTCTTGGCCTTGTGACCGAGACGTAACCCTAAGGTTTTGAGAGCTTTTCAAGGGTAGAGCCATCATTAGCTCATTTTAGATAAAAACCCTACATGGCAATGTGACTGTTCCTACTCGTGTTTTTATCACATTTTTCCATCTAATGAAAATAAAAATAATAAAATAACATATTATATATACATATATATATATACACACATATACACATGCGTATACATATACATATATACGTATATATATATGTATACATACGTATACATATATACGTATACATACGTATACATATATACGTATACATACGTATACATATATACATATACATATATATACGTATACATATACATATATACGTATACATATACGTATATACGTATATACATACGTATACGTATATACATACGTATACACGTATATACATACGTATACACGTATATACATACGTATACACGTATATACATACGTATACATATACGTATATACATACATATATACATATACGTATATACATACGTATACATATATACGTATACATATACATATACGTATACATATACACATATGTATACATATACATATACATACGTATACGTATACATATACATATACGTATACGTATACATATACATATACGTATACATATACACATATGTATACATATACATATACATACGTATACGTATACATATACATATACGTATACATATACATATACGTATACATATACATATATACGTATACGTTATATACGTATACATATAAAAGTATACATATACACATACATATATATGTATACATATATATATATATACACACATATACACATACGTATACATATATATACGTATACATATACATATATATACGTATACATATACATATATATACGTATACATATAGATACGTATACATATACATATATATACGTATACATATACATATATATACGTATACATATACATACGTATACATATATACATAAATATATATAAAATGTTTTTTTCTTACCGAAATACATTTATCAAATTAAACGTGTCAATATCGTATCAAACTATTTGACTTTGATGCCTACCTAATTCCACCTTTAGTGTAGTGTCACCATCTATGCAGATGATACTCCAAAAAACTGCAGGCTTTTGAGTTGTATTTGTGTTAAGGAGATACTAATGAGGATGTTTCATTTACTAAAATTAGCTTTTCTCATGTGGAGAAGATCTGTATCTTCTACATTTCTATTACAGACCAGACCTTCAGATCATATTTGTCCTTCAACAGAAAGAAAAGTCTTATGTGTGTTATAATTAAGATTTACATGTACTTTTTTGAAACTGTTTTCTATGTTACATTCTCTAAAATACTTATTTTATAATGATGCTCAACAACTATCTCAGTGAGCTCGGTCATACTTTGCCAATGACAACGTTTTATGCTGTTTGGGGGCAGTGAATGATGTACCTCGGTCTAGAATTGGGAAATCTTGTAATTTGGGCCCCCTTCTTTTTCCAATCCATGCTTCAGGAGTGATATTAAAATCAAAAACAATGGCAGCCAGCACCAGAGAAATGTTCTTGAAAAGAAACAAAGCCAAATGAAGACAGATGTATAAAATGTGCTTTGTTCATCAGAGGGAGAGAGAGAGAGAGAGAAAAGACTCCACTCAGCGAGCTCTGAATGCTGCATTTCATCCCTGCAACAATTATGCTGAAAGGTCAAGTATTACAGCATCTTGTGCCTCGCCTTGCATGCAAAGCATTTCAGTCCACAAATGACCCTCGTTTTGTGCTCTTTTCACAATGGACTGAAGAAGCAGATAAACGTCGGACAATTAAAGATTTCTGCTGCTCGCTGACAATAACATTTACCAAAGCGGGTGATTGCAGTTGCTGTGTAATGGTCCTGTTTGTAATGCATATAGATGCTGGAGCCTGCATGCTGCAATTAAATGTTTAGGAACTTAAGAAAGAAGAATGAGAGTGCATGGGTGTGTTTTTTTTGTTATTATTATTATTTTAGTTTTAAGTTTTTTATGTGATTATGTCATGTGATGTCAAATTATTTCAATTGGTTTATAAAATTACATAATGTTGCTAAGTAATGTTCATAACGTGTTATTTATGCAGCCGTTCAGCACCCTGGACAGCACCAGGTTCACCCTTTTAACATGGAGATCACACGTTTGGACTAAAATAGACACAAAAACAAGAAGCTTATCTTGAAACGTTACATTATTAATGTCAAACTATTTTAGGGCAGATAAAGCTGTGAAGCAAAGTTATTTAAATGTGCGTATTTTCTATTTTGTGTATGTATTTTTAATGTATAAATGTGTTTTCGAGCTATGTGGTTCTTATCTTAATGTGTGCTGCATAGTTAATACATGTAAATATTGTTTAAGTTATTATTTCTCTTTAAAAAAAAAGCATAATAAATAAATAAATAATGCATTACTGTAGCAATTGTTATATATTTAAAAACATTCACAATCATTTCATTGTGATAAAAGTCATCAATCTATTTTAAAGAGACGACAGTGTGAATAAAAGTACACTTTAAAATGTTCTATTAGGGAAAACATTGTGGATGATGATTTTGCGTGGATTAAATTATTCCTTGAAACGATAGAATTAATTCAGTTTGCTCCGCCGCAGGAATTAGGATTTAATTTGACCTCCTCGGGAAATTTAGCCCCAATTTTCGGCTGTATTTATTTGATATTCTATCACATAAACTGTGAATTTAACGTCACGGTGGTGGGGAAGAAGCAGCTCTGTGTGCCAAAAGCGAGTAAAAAAAAAAAAAAAAAAGATTCACCAGCACATACTCAAATATGATTACCTTGAGATTAGGGGACTAATTGCTTGGGATTCATGGAGACCAGGACACCATAAAGCCACGAGGACTTGTGGAGCTGCACTGTGGGCTTCCACAAAGGAGAGCGATGAGGGCACACACGCTTCCAACAAGTCATTCTCAACAGCTACAAGCTGCGCACAAAGACCACACACCGCGCCAAAGACATGTTAATGTAATCCCAAACTTCTCACTTCTGTGCCGAACAAAACCATGAGCCGCAAAAAAAAAAAAAATTGAAGAAAGTTTGTGAGTGATGTGATGGTGGTGAGGTTTTTGGAGTTTTGGGGGGGTTTTCTTGGCGTCTGGTGCCCGAAAACAGGACTTTAATTGATACTCGTTAAAGCTTCAGTGTGTGATTATTCTCCTCATTTACATTCCCTTCATATGAGTGGAGAGCAGGGCTGGACTTTATCACAATGAAACCTGTTATAAAAGGATATACATAGATATATATACATATATATATACATATATATGTATATATATACCCATATCTATACATATATATGCATATATATATAAAAAAGTGAAGAACTTTGTCAAACAAACAAAAAATAATTTAAAAAAAAGTTAAATATCACATCAACAATTATTATTTATCGAGTTTTTCATGTGAATATTTTCAGGTTGTTGTTTTTTTGCTGTGCTCCATATAATAAAAAATCATTTTAGTTTGTGGACAAAACGACATCATCGTTGCCAACCATCGACATTTTACGGACATCTATTACTGTATATGTCATGGTGCTGTTGAAGAACATTATATATTGTTATGTATATTATTATTATTATCGCCTTATGTGAGGTTTTGATTGTCTTTGTTATTTAGAGATTTCAATTCAAGAGTAGATTTAACATCATAACAGTATCACTTTCGGTAAAATTTACATTTTTGAAATATAAAATTCGTAGGTATTCTTTGTGTGTCGGTCATAAAGCCCTCAATCAAACCCCAGTGATCCATGTAAACAACAGGTATTACATGAGGAAGAGGCCTGTGCAGCATTAATGCAGCTGCACGAGAGCAATTTTGCATCAAACTCAACCTGATTCCTGTTTTTTCGAATTCGAATTTGGAGCTGAAAAATGAAGCCAACTGTGTCCACTGGATGTTTGACTGCCTCCATTATTTTTTACTCAGCGGAAGATATAGGTCAAGTTATCAGAGAGCGTTTGTGACCTCATTTTACGCCTAATTTAACGTTTTTTGGAACAGTTTTCTTGATATTTTTTATTTGTATTTATTTATTTCCTATAAATAAATACAAATAAATAAAGGAGGTTGATAAAGCAGATATTACAGAAAAAGTTAACAAATTTGGACCAAAAAAACCGGATCCAACTTAAATGTTTGATCGTGATAAAATGACATATTTTCGCGCGTCCACGAAGAAACAAGTTAAAAGTATAGGTCACGTATATAACAACAGTTATCACCTTTCTTTAGTCTCCGTCGCTTAGCAACCGCGCTGTTTACCGTTTAATAACAATATTATACTCGGAAAATACTTACAGGCTATAGGTCAGCTAGTGTTGTTGTTTTAACCATTAGTCACATTTCTTGATGTGCTTTTCAAAATAAAATGAAATAAAATAAAATAAAATAAAATAAAATAAAATAAAATAAAATAAAATAAAATAAAATAAAATAAAATAAAATAAAATAAAATAAAATAAATTGTTTGCAGACATTTGTGTCGGTTTGTTATTGATGCCGGGAACAAAAAGCCATTTTGTCGCTTCCTTTCATTTCCCTGATTGATTATTGATAAAGCAGCTGATAGCGCAGCCGTCAGCTGGAGTTATTTGAGAAGAATGGCGCGATGTTTGGTCAGGGATTTTTTCATCGATAAGGGTTAGAGCTTTGAGCTGCGATCGTGTTTGATGTTGTGGAGCAGAGAGACCTCACCTTTCTGACTCACACACACACACACACACTGAGCAGCGTCTCAAACACACGAGAGAAAAGAAGAAAAGGTGGAGGTGGAGAGAAAATGCACATAAAGGCTGAGCAACAGTTCACGATAAAGTGTGTGAGGACGAAAAACAAAAAAAGGAAACAGAATAAATCAATTATATCGAATATTTCTGGAGAATATGGAGGAAAAATGCAAAAAAAATGAATCCAATAATCAGTAAATAATAACGTTAAAATGTAAGGAAACGAAGTATTATTTTTGACGCACTGGTTTTTATCCCCGAACTCCGCACGTGCACTGACATTTGTCACAAAACAAAGCTTAAGTTTCCATAATTTATTAATAGGACTGAATCTGTAGTAAGTCAAATATCTATATAAGTTACAAAGAAATAAAACGTATACAAAGACCAATGAAACGACAACAGACCGGCAAATAGTGTCAAAAAACTTTGTACAACAGAGAGTTAAAATTCAAACCTTTTACAGAAATGTACACGCTAGATCTACGGTTTACATTAAATTCTATCATAAATCAGAGTCATCTTGTGTTTTCGTTTGTTTGTTTGTTTGTTTGTGAAAGGGATTGGAACAGCATCCACACGCGCGCGCACACACACACACACAGCAGTCCTGTCGTCTCTATAATGCGGCTCCCTGTTGCAGGTGCACTTCTATATTTGACTGCTGAGTCTTCTCTTCTCGCCTCAATATAATTTACATAAATAAATCCCCAAGACTTTTCACATCCGCAGTTTCTGGGCAAAGTGTTGTCTTCCATTCGAGTCTCACTTGTTTGTTTGTTTGTTTGTGTTTGTTTGTTTGTTTTTCTTCTCCAAAAGAAAAAAACAGGGTGAAAAGTGAAGAAGCGCAGCAGCAGCAGCAGCAGCGACTTCACGCGCTTTTTCTGTTTTCAAACGCGCGCATTTACAGTGAAAACTATAGAAGAGAGTCCTGGTTCAGGTTCAGGTTCACATCTAAACCCGCGCCTCTTGTCACCATGTCCTGCCGTACAACAGAGCCGAGCACTGCAGGGCAGAGCCGTACTCTGAGCCCGGGGAGTTGAGGTGGGAGAGGCCGGACACTTGGCCCTGCAGGGACGGCGGACTGGAGGAGTGCGGTGCCAGATCCGGAGAGTGCGCCGTGCTCCCCACCTGCTGGCTCTGGTGCTGCCCGAGGCCGGACGTGTTGTTGGACATGATCATGACGTTGCCTCCCTGCTGGTGGTGCGTCTGCGCGGAGGGCGTGGGAGTGTGCCCGGTGCCTTGGCACGGCTTCCCGTCTTTGACCAGCACCGGCACGGCCACTCTCCGCGGTGACTGCTGTTGTTGTTGCTGCTGCTGCTGCTGCTGCTGACAGGAGCCGCTGTCCTGCTGCAGCTGCTGCTGCGACGCCTTGTCCTTGGCCTGTCTCTTCATTTTGTACCGGTGATTCTGGAACCAGATTTTTACCTGGGTCGGGGTGAGGTGGATCATGCTGGCCAGGTGCTCCCTCTCCGGCGCCGACAGGTATTTCTGCTGCTTGAATCGTCGCTCCAGCTCGTACACCTGCGCCTGCGAGAACAGCACTCGCCTCTTCCTGCGCGGGGTGCTGGACAGAGAGCCCATGCCTTTACCCACGTCTGCCAGGGAGCTGAGGCTGCCCATGCTGCCCATGTTCATGCCCGAAGACGAGCCCATGAAGCGAGAAACTACAACACACAAAAAAATGAGGTTAAGAGACAGATATTTGATGGATAAAATAAAATATTATCTGCATTTTTGACAACACAAATATCAAGTCTTATGTATGTGTAAAATACATTTTAAACAGCAACTAAAGTTATTCTCAAAAATGAAAGACTAATTAAATAAATATAATAGGACAAGGTGCTCCGACGTATCAGACAAAGCCACAACATGACTCAGGTGTTCCTTATCCATAAATGTCAAAGACACAAAGCGCGTCAAAGTCCATTTTAATATATAATCAAAGTGACAAATAAGTGCAGATAAAGTCCTTTAAAGCTGAAGGGAAAGTGTATTGTTGAAAGAGTCAACACTTGGTTAATAAATGATCTTAAATAAACGCGCAAAGCTTAAAAGGGAATTTCTCTACAGTGCGGTTTTATATATATAGAAAAACAACTTTACGATAATTAAATATATAGATCGTTAGCGCCATGTTTTGCCCTCATTAAAAATAAAAAAATAATGAAATTCAGTTTGGAGTTTGCATTTTTACGCACAGCCATGCACTGCGCCACAGATGTCATATTTAGCTGGAAAAGTGCAGTAAAAAAATTAAAAATTAAAAACTCACTGGTGGAGAAGCGCGGGTCCGGGTTGGCTCCGTACCAGCCGGTGGCCGTGGCGCTGCCCCGCATGCCGTCCTGGTAGGAGGGCAGGTCGCCCATGTTGCCCAGGTTGCCGTTACAGTAGCCGCCCATGGCCGTGTGCGACAGCTGAGAAACACCTGCCGCGGTCATGTGGTACGCCGCGGACACGGTCCCATTGTGGCCCATGTGGTGCTGCTGCATAGCCGCCTGAGAAACCTGCGGCTGCCGGTACGAAGTGAGAGGAGCCCCCAAGTTGTTATTCTCCATACTTAATTTCTTATAGCTCTCCTCAAGGGGACTCAAGATATCGGAAACAGAAAAAGGAGTCGTATGCTTAGGGCTCATCGACATTGTTCTGTGGCTGGAGAGAGAGAAATTAGAAGGCAAGGCAATCTCTCCTTCTCTTTTTTTTTTTCTTTTTTTTTGGGGGGCCAAAGCCTCTCTGGTTCCTGTTGTCTCAACGTCGATCCTGGTAGATGAAGACGTAGAAGAGCGCCTCAAGTCCGCCTTAATTGGATGGAGTGGGAGCTCGGTGCTGGCTTTGGTTTGTTTTAGCTGGGTGCCAGGTTTAAGGCTACCATCAGAGGCGGGGCATCGGCAACAATACAAAAACAGCCTCGAGCCTCCTTTTTTTCTTCCCCTCTCTCCTCTCTCTCTCTCTCTCTCTCTCTCTCCGTGCGTAATTTCACTTACAAGACATGTGCTCGTCTCCCGCGAACCATAACAGACGCGCAGGCAAACAGCAGCAGCAGCAGCAGCTCCATGGTGAGAAATGCGTAAAAGCAGGCGCTGCGTGAGTGTCCCCGCAGCAGCAGCAGCAGCTGCAGCAGCTGCAGCATCTGGACTCGCCGCACTTGTTGCAGCGCGTGGCTGATAATAAACGCGGCTGCGGTCCGCACCTTCCCCCGGGGCTTCGCCGGTGACCACAATGCACTTTATTAACTGTAGTGATGTTTACGAGAGGCCTCTTGACGAAAGGAGGCCTGTATGTGGACTTGAGAGTTTGGAGAACCACTCCTCCAGTTGAACCAGTGACTTTTAATGGCCATGAGAGGCCTCCAGTGATTGCAGGATTGTTTGTGTTGTCGTTGCCTTATCGTCCTCCAGACATGCAAAAGTGCACTTGCGGGGAGGGAAATTGACTGATACTGATAAGTAAATAAATACACATCCGCGTGCTAAGTAGCTGCGTAAATGATTAAACCAAACCCCCCCCCCTTGTCTCGGTTTTTTCTTTTCTTCCTTTTTGATATCAATGGACCTAAATTAATGTACACAAGTCAGAAAATCTGGTTTAAGACAAAAAAACAACACATTTAAACATACAGAGATTATTGAGCAGGAGCAAGTATAATAAGACCACAGTGGCATCCCATCATTTTATCTGTATATATAATTTCCAAACATTCAAGAAGCATTACAATTTCATTTTCCGTTAAACTCCTTCAACATAAAGATTAAAATTAACTGTTTTAAATATATATATATATATATATATATATATATTAAAAAACACTCCTATGACTACTACCTGCTATATTATGCATTATTATTTCAATTATGATACATATGTCAAATGACATTATAAAAATAGTTCAGTTTCTGTATTTTATTGTAAAAATATTGTGTGTTTTTCTCACACACACACACACACACACACACACACACACACACACACACACACACACACACACACACACACACACACACACACACACACACACACACACACACACACACACACACACACACACACAGTAGAAAATATAATATAATAATACAAAAATAAAATGGACGCGTCGAGTGTGGATCAAAACACTCCATGGTTTTCTCCACAACTATCGTCATAAAGCGAGATTAGCGAGATTATGTCGGTTGAGTAAAGGTCTCGTGTGGAGTGGCAGCGCGAGCAGCAGCAGCAGCAGCAGCATGAGTGTGTGTGTGAGAGTGTGTGTGAGTGTGTTCTGCTGCAGCTTGAACAGAAACACAGCGTCTTCTGGTGGCAGAGCTGGCTGCGACTCTCTGTCTCACGAGACTCTTCAAATGCTGCTGCCTCTTGTTACAGTTATGACATTTAGGCAGTGAATAAAACGCTTGGAAGCTGTTTTTATTGTTTGTTTTTGACTTAAAATGCACGAGGATTTAGGTCAAAACCATCATTGTGAGGACATTTGATCAACTATTTGGGGATTAAGGTGTAGAATTATATTATTAGTTGATGTTATAGGGCAAAAATTGGGTGTTAGATTAGGATTAAGGATTGTTTTTGCATATAACACATATTTAATTGAGATGTGAGACTTAAAAAAATATAACATTTGAAATAAATAAATAAATAAATAAATAAAAAGTCTTTGAAAAAGAGGGCAACATGGCAGGTGCTTGAGCATCACCTGGGCTCAGTGTGTGCATGTCCATGGTTATAGGATCTCATTATAAAGCAGAGGTTTGCACGTCAGGTGCTGCCACTCGTGATTCTTTTGCCATAACTGACTGGAAACTAATGGCTGATTATTTTCTGGATGAGTCAACGAGGGCGTTTGGGTCCAGAAAATGTGTTTTTTCCAAACCTCGGATATATTATTAGTTTTGTGTCATAGAGAAGCAAAGAAACCAGAACATATAATAATATAATGAGGTGATAGCAGAGCATTTATATAAAAAAAGGAAATTTAAAGACATACTGTGTGAACCTTAACCCTATCATTGAAGTCAACTACTGTACAAACATGGTGACCTCATCTGCCGCCCTGATATAAAATGTAAAATTCTCATTCTAGGGAGTAAGAATAATTTTTAAAAAACCAACAACAATTCATGCAATTATGCCAAAAAATGAATGTATACTGGACATTTAAATCAAACTACAGTGAGTCCATCATAACCAATGAGTGTGTGTGTGTGTGTGTGTGTGTGTGTGTGTGTGTGTGTGTGTGTGTGTGTGTGTGTGTGTGTGTGTGTGTGTGTGTGTGTGTGTGTGTGTGTGTGTGTGTGTGTGTGTGTGTACGCCTTATGTTGTGGGGACCTGTTGACAAGGTCACATTATGGAGCCAAAAAGCCACCTAGTAATTATATTTAAGTAATAGGAAACCAGTGTGTGTGTGTGTGTGTGTGTACCTGATAATCCTCATGTTGTGGGGACCCTAAATCTGTTGACATGTTTTTTTGTGGCTACTTTTAACCATAAAAGGGCCAGAAAATGTGAGTTAGTGCTTTGGCTAATTTTTCCAGAATAACATTCAATATCTGGCAGTTTATTTACAATTTACTGCATGTTGAAATAGTGTATTAACAACCACTGTAGCAGATTTTGTTTTTTAAATTGGAAATTTGAACAGCGTAAAACATATTTAAAATAAAGAAAATTGAGTCTTTGTGTCAATGTCCAAAAACAGGCCCAAAAAATGGAAACTATGTACAGGTGTTTTCCCCTCTGGTGACAAAGACTCTCATTCTTCGGGTTCTTGCAACAGCAAGTTGTGAAATTACCGTAATAAACACATGTTGGATTTGACGTGCAACTTCTCAGCTTTCAGAAACAGTCGGAATTTTTAGCACAAACTGTTGCGTAATTACGGTAAGGCAAAGTGCGCGGTACGTGTCGTCTGCGATACACTACACTCTTAGAAATAAGGGTTCCAAAAGTGTCCTTCTTCAAGGGCTGAGGTTCTACCTGGAAACATTTCCTTTCCCGAAGAAAGGTTTTTTCAAGGGTTCTTGGTGACACTAATGGTTCCAGTAAGTAACCATTTTGATCCAGAGAACCCTTTAAAACCCCTTTCCTGAACGAAGGGTTTTAAAAGGGTTCTTGGTGGAACCCTCCAAATTTATACTTTATAAGGTTTGTCCTCATATACCTATGAGGGCAAGCCGAATAACCTTATATGGTTCTACTAAGCACTTTTATTTCTCAGTGTAGTCTGAGGTCAGGGTTAGGTTGAGGTCAGGGGTCAAGGTTTGATTAAGTCTGAATGAAAGTAAATCAATGCAATGTCCTCTGAAGTAAACCAGCATGTGTGTGTGTGTGTGTGTGTGTGTGTGTGTGTGTGTGTGTGTGTGTGTGTGTGTGTGTGTGTGTGTGTGTCTCACTCCTGCCTGTGTTTTGTCACAGCAGCTTTAATTTAGTTTTTTGTGTCGCTTCTGTATCCGATGCATCAATTTAAAGCGCGGCGTGCACACGACGACGACGACAACGACGACAACAACAACAACAACAGCAGCCGCCCGTATTCCTCCTATTGCCTTTCAATTATCTTTAATGAAGCAATGTTATCATATACAGCCCAAGGCTCAGTATTACAGTTAAGACAGATTGTTTGGGTGATAGCTGAGGTGCGGACGTGTAATTTGCAGGCCGTATAATCGCAGCCAATTTGAAATTACGGCATGTTTTTTTTTTCTCCCGAGGTAAACCTTGTCTATGTTTCCCTTAATTACGGAATACCGCTAGACATTCTTAATCACCTAAATCAGTACCTTTCCCCTGTTCTGGCACATGGCAATTATGGCCAATTAGTGGTAATTAGTGGCAGCTAATTCCTGAAGTGGAGGGTATGGGGCTATCGAGCCCTTTGTTAGCAAAGGCTCCACGTTGTTGTTTAAGTGATTGGTGTGTGATATAATCCAGAGGAAGGAAAAACTGAAATGTTATTATTTCACGCATTCACATGCACTTTTTTGGAAAAGTTGCACTGCAAAATAATAGTTGTGTGTCTTTCCTACCTTTTTCTCATCCGCCTTAAAAACTTTCACCCAACTTTTTTTTCATCTATTCACACCTTCACTGCTGTTTGAAATAATCTGCAGAGGAGAAGAATAAACACAAGTTAGGGAGAAAAAAACAGAATAATCTCCATGTGATTCCAAGCAAACAATAGAACATGAACAAGAACAGTAACATATAAGCTTATAAGTGCAATACACACAAGACAGTCATTTAAAAAAAAATAAAACAAAATAAAAAATAATAATTATTATAATTTTTATCCCTTAACACAGAGCGTATCGCAGGCGACACGTTTGCGCATTTGCGTTACCGTAATTACGCGACAGTTTGTGCATTCAGAAAAGTGCCAGCGCTTCCTGAAAGCTGAGAAGATGCACGTCAAAGCCAACGTGTGGTTATTACGGTAATTTAATTCGCGCTGTTGCAGAGAGCTGGAGAATCCAATGTTTGGCCTCAAACAAATGTTATTGTTTATAAGTTTTATACTGTTCACATTTCAAATTGAACATGCAAAATCTGGTGTTCGTGTACAACTTCAGTGTTTTTCGTCATTTTAAATTGTTAATACACTATTTCTACATGCAGTAAATCGTAAACAACTGCCAGATATTTTAAAGTTATTCTGGAAAAATGGGCAAAAGCACTTACTCACAGGACATTTTCTGGCGCTTTTATGGTAAAAAAAAATAAGCATCCAACATCTTTGTGGTCGCTCTGCACCCCTCCAGTAGATGGCGCCCCAGGTGACCACCTATGAATATGGCCTACATATGTGTATATATACAGTACAATTCAAAATAGAAAGCAAGATGTGTTTTAGAATATATGTGGAACATGTATCTCAGGCCACTGAATAGTTTGGTCAGTAGGGGGCAGTCAAGGGAGAAAAGGACATTGAAATAATAATAATAATTTATGATGATATTTCACCTCATTTCAAAATTAAAGTGTTTGTTAGATAGGGAAATGAGAATACAATTAATATATACATGTGTTTATGATGCAAATGTAATGTATTCATAAAGAAAATACTGTATCTCATTATATAAATATGGATTAAGCCATTGATAATGAAGAGGAACAAACATGCATTGATGTAAACTCTGTAACAAAGTCACTGTTGGTGAATATGAGTGATATGAATCAATACAAACAGTTGTTATTTTATTTTAAATTTTTTGATTATGTGGAACTTAGCTTGTAACATGTAACAGTAAATGTTAATTTGTGTAAATGTTAATTTACACCACCATGTTTTTTTTGTACAGTAGCCCACAAGGGACAAACTGAACATCTTTATTTTTTTTAGTTTTGGTGCTAACTGAAGGCTACGTAGTTGAAAGAGAACAGTGAGGTGAGGGATGTTGGTCATGAATAAACAGATGTTACATACTGTATCTTTAATCACTAAAGTTTTATTTAATTGAACTGAAATGTGTCACTGTTGTTTCATGAATCAAATAAAAGTGATTAAAACTACATTTTAGAGGAAGCAGTTTGACCAAAGACTCTCCTCTAAAAGGTCAAAGGACAAAGTGAAGTCATGGTCTCACAGCAGCTGTGGAGTTCTACACAGAACTGTTGAATGGGTGATTAGAGTGAATCGCGACCCCTGGTGGACTCACCGGCTGTCTACATCCAAAAAGACCACTCTGCTTGGCCCATGGATGTACATCCATGGCTTGGCCTCAGGAAGTTCACTGTTTCCAAAACTATACCGTGTCTTGTTCCGCCATCTAGTGGCGACATGGATCATTGACGCCACAGAAAGTGCTGAAGATGGAGAAGAAGATAAAGTCTCAATGCAATAAAATAAAAAAAATATTTCAAAACATCTGTTGTGTCTCCTCTGGACTGTACACACACTAATACAGATTAATCGGTGTTGATTTTAATCATTTACATTTTAAAATTATATTTATTTACGGCATGTTCATTCATTGTTGAATCAGTTTCTAGTTGCAGTCTATGTATTCTATACCTACATGTATCTGCGATGTGTGTCCTTACATTTTTACACATTAGTGTAATATTTTATTTTTTGATTTTAATATTTTATTTCTTTGTGTAGAAGTTCATATTTTATTTTATTATTTCTGTTTACATGTGCAGCATCTTCTCTTTCTTACAGTATGTTTTTAAAAGTGACCGAAACTGTGCTGCTTTCTCCAGTTTTGGCATCAATAAAATACATTTTAAGGAAATAAGGTCAACTTCATTCATAGAATCCTGTAAAAGTGCACTTGTAAATATATTAATTTGGACTTACAAAGAGGATGATGATGATGATGATGATGGTCCACAGAGTGAGTGTTGGAGATGGAGCAGTCACCTCAGCTGGGAGGAGGAGGAGGAGAAAAAGGAGGAGAAGAACAAGGGCAGAAGAGAAGAAGGAGAACAAGAAGGGAAGAAAGAGAGGAGGAAAGAGAAGAATGTAAGAAGTAGACAGAGAGCAAGAGAAGGATGAAGAACATACATAGTTTACCACATTAACAAACTGTTAAATATCACATTCACTGATAAGAGTTGTTATAATTGACAGAAACACGGTGAAGAGCAGGGCTTTTATTTTCTTTGAAGGAAGTGGCTCTGATGTCAAGTTTTATTTTTATTTCATTTTTTTCAATCCCAACTTCTGTTGTTGTGGTAATGAGACAAGTGTCTACTGTCTGATGATCAAATAACACATTCATCTCTGGATGTTAGTTAAAAAAAGGTGAAGTGGGCCCTTTAAGTGCAAGTTTTTGCACAACTAAACTAAATATAAACAACAATAGAGGAAATATTCACAATATTTGTGTCTAACTAGAAATCGTCATTGTCAAAAGATGTCAAAGTCACTTCCTTCAAAGAAAATAAAAGCCCAACACTGATCTACACTGTTTCTGTCAATTATAACAACTTTTTAATAAAAAAATATATATATACATTTTAAAAAGGTGCATATTTAATCCAATTCTGTAATTGAGTGTGAATTAAACAAACACAGCAGTGTCGTTATTGTTATGTTCACTCTTAGTGGGGGGGGAAATGGGGGAAACGGCCCTTTTACACAACTATACTAAATATGAACAACAATAACCATGTATGAAACACATGTCTAAGAAGGAAATGTGTGAAATCCATTGTTTTTTCCATTTCATCAAGAGGATTCTCTGCAGAGGATTGATTTTAAAGTACATGAAAGCACTTTAAATACAAATTGTAAGTGTAATATACGTAAATAGTATTCATTTCCTTCTGCACTTGTTCAGATGCCTCTCATCCGTCAATATATTTTAGCCTATAGTTTGCTTCGTGGCCTTAAATGCAAGTGTTTTCCACAACTAAACTTAAAATATGAACAACATTGGAGGAAATAATCAATAATCAGAAGAAAAAACATACGATTTTTTGCTAAAAAATGTGAACGTGCTGCAGCCTTAATGTGCATCAAATGTCATTTGGAGCAACTTCAGTCTCAAACTCCTCCTGTGGCCTGGTTTACATGGACCTCATAACTCTGCTACAAAGAGGCCCCCTGGGCCAGAGCAGTGAGTAAAACTATAGGATGGGCAGTTTAATACAAGCCCGTCCTTTTCAGACAATTCTTCTGACCAACTTAAAAAACCAATGGCAACCTCTAAAAGCCTGTCTTTGTCACCCTTAAACCCCGAGATGCTCTAAAACACCATTGTGCAGTTAAACCTCATAAATTTGTCGCAGGCACTGATTAAACATCACGGGAATTGAAACACTAAAAGATTTTGTCTCGGTCCCTTTTGGCCGCGGGGACAATGGTCCCATTCACGCGGAGACACGCAGACAAAAAGAGTGTTTAAGGGAAGATGCAGCGAGCTGAGGGGTTCGGCCAGTCCCCTCCATATGTGATACAAGGTGGCCCCAGTGCAGGGGACAAAGGGCCAGGTGACAGGGACGATGGGCTGCAGGGTCACAGGACGAGCAAACAACATTATAGTGGGCGTGAAAAGCAGAAGACCTCCCTCGTCACTGATGAAATACTGACATGGTTTTAAACACCGGAGCAGATTCTTCATTTTAACACAGAGCGATGTCAAGTATGAGCAAAAATATGATTAAATCCATTGTTCATTTTCCCCCACGAGGATTGATTTTACACATGAAAGCACTTTAAATACAAATTCTGAGTGGAAGATACGTTAAAAAGTATTTATGTCTTTCTTATCTTGTCTATATTTTATCATAATGGACATCATAGTTCAGTCTCACAGCACAAACCAAGATCGAAAGCCTCAGAATGTGCAAAGACTGACATTAAAATGAATGAAATACTCAAATAGGAATGATATTTTCTCTAAGTTTTCAGAAAAACAAGGTTCAAGAATAATAATTGTTTTGAAAATCACTGACACGATTTCAAACTCAGGAGAAAGAGAGTGGAAATGCTGCTGAATGATGTCAAAACGATGGCAAAATATGATTAAATCTATTGTTTTTCCCTTTTGTCAAGAGGATTCACTGCCGAGGATTGATTTTAAACAACATGAAAGCACTTTAAATACAAATTCTTAGACTAATATAAATAAATAGTCATATTTTATCATAATGTACATCACTTAATCACATTTCCTTCAGTCTTACAGTATAAAGCAAGCTCTAAATCCTCAGAATGTCATAAGACAAAGTGACTAAAATGATTCAAATTTGTTTTACAACGTTCAAAAAGCATCTTCACTGTCCACCTGTTCAGTTTTCTCTTGTGGGAGGTTTATATTTGACCAAGAAATCATATTTTACCCTCGACTTTCAGATAAACAATGCTCCAAGAATCAAGAATCATTTCACGTTATGTTTATGCAAGAATATCAGAAAATCGACATTAAAAAACAATGTTTTTCCCACAGTTTATGGATGAGATTCACTGTTGAAATCTTTCTTTTTTTGTGTATTTTAACTAAGAAACAGCTGTTAAGAACAAATACATCCCCCCCAAAAAAATCAAAATACAGCAAAAGCTCTTCTTTCACTGGTCATTACCTGACTTTCAAATCCTCTTCATCAGTTTTCTTACATCTGTCCTTTTATTTCAACCTGTTCCAAAACCAAGAAATCATATTTCTTTAGCCTTTCAGATAAACGGCCTCAGAATAAAGAACTTCTCTGGGAGCAGATTGTGACAGATTGACATGAAAACAAGTCAAGTTTATCAAAGAATATAAAAATTAACATTAAAATCTATGTTTTTGTCCACCTTTTATCACTATTAATGACACTTTTTTGTGTATTTTAAATTAAAACACACATGAGCATCTTCCTCTTCACCTGGACCTGTTCACTTTCTTCTCCTCTGCCTTTATTTCAGCAGAATAAACACTTATAATCACAATAAATCATATTTTCTTCAGTATTGCAGTGTAAAGCAGACTCAAAACAGCCTCAGAATCAGTGAAAGGAGGCTCATGAGCCCAGACGACAACATGTCGCTATAGTGAGAGATGTTTACTGGCCATCTATTCTTATGCTGACGCAAATCCAGGCCCTTTAGGAGTGATGTTTGCTCAGCTTTTGGCTGCATAATTAGGTTCCTTTAACATTAGAAAAGCCTCTGTGCCTCTCTCATGACCTGTTTCATAGTTTAGATTTGACTAATTACATTTAATTTAGACTAAATTATCATATTTAGTATTATAGGTATATAGTATAAGTATAATACTATACGTTAGAGCACATAAGAGGAGTAAACACTGGGGAAAATATGTGCATTAATTAGTTGGAAATCTGAAGATCCAGGTGTCTAAACTTGAAAAATTAAGCACATTATACATTAAAAAAGTATCATAGAAAATATTTATTAATAATTTTGTTCACAAATAGAAACACTTCAAACATGTAGAAAAAAAGTCTCCTAAAAGACAAAAATAACATTATTATTCCTTCATTCAGGCTATAATAATAATAATAACAATAATAATAATTATAATAACAGTGTTCCTGCTACATGTTCTACCAGCACCTACTGGGCTTTAATATTCACACAAACACACAGATACATTATCACTGAGGATAATTAGTAAGAAAGAGGCTACAACATGAAGCCTATGTAGGGGAAAAAATGGCCATTTAAAAATAAAATAAAATAAAATACGCAAAATATCAAAAATATCAAAAATAAAATGTGCAAAAATACATTTTGTTCTATAGTGACAGATAAATCTAAATGTTTAAGTTGCTGGGAATGTATTTATTTATTTGTACTCAACATTCAGAAAACATTTGATGCCATTCCAAATGAGTTTGTGCGTAATTGAAGTCATTTGAAGGCGTTAAAGTGGACCGGCTCGCTCCAAAAGTCTCTCCAGGCCAATCTGGAAGCTGCTGCCGCGGCTGGAAAGTGCTGGTACCGGGGAGGAGGCAGGTGGAGCGGGGACGGATGATAAGGCAGAGGGAAGGACATGGTCTGAGAGGACGCAGGTAGAAAACCGGCTTTTTCCGTGTCCAGAACACAGGTGTGAAAAGGTTTCCCGTCGCGCACCAGAATCGGAACCACGAGCCTGCGCAGCAGCGGAGGCTGCGCCGCGTCCGAGTCCTGCAGCAGCGGCGGCAGCAGCAGCGCTCCCTCCGCGCGGCCTCGCTTCATCTTGTAGCGGTGGTTCTGGAACCAGATCTTCACCTGGGTCGGGGTCAGACTGAGGAGCCGCGCCAGCTGCTCCCTCTCCGGGCCGGACAGGTAGCGCTGCTGCCGGAAGCGTCTCTCCAGCTCCAGAGTCTGCGCCTTGGAGAACAGAACGCGCCGCTTCTTGCTCTTTTTGCTCGTGTCTTGCTCCGAGTCCAGAGACGAGTCGTCCGGTTTGGTGGAGTCTGGAGAGGCCTCGAGGCTTCCTTCATCAGAGGCTGAAGGGAATAACCACAAAACAGGCGTTAGTCTGGGATTATACGGGATTAAAGACACAATTACGCAGTGGTTTCATCCTAATCTCACCTCAATAATGTCTAATTAAAATTAAAAATATTTTTTTCTGACACAGTGTCAAGATAAAAAAAACATCTCACATGCATTTATTATTATATTCAAACATGACTCAGATTACAGGGACTCCATATGAACTTTTTGAAACACAAATTAATTATATAACTATATAAATAACTTCCTATCGTGGTGTTAACACACATTGGTTGAATTAGGACCAAATACACCATGAAACAGTGTTAATCTTAATACTTTCAGTGTTTAAATTACACTTTAAAAACATATATTTAACACTATTTCTGAGAATTTGGTGACAGATTCTTTAAAAATGTTAAATTATCATCATAGAATCAGAACATTCGGCATCTCAACTACTAAATAAAAGCTGGTGATGGAGGATTCATCAAATCCGTGGTACTTACAGATGCAGGGGCTGCGGTCACTGTCCATCCAGGAGATGAAGGGAGAGCTGGAGGAGGAGGAGGAGGAGGAGGAGGAGGAGAAGTGCACCGGCACTGCCTCTGCGTCCTGCTCCGGCAAATCCAGGATGCTCCTGACGGAAAAGCTGAACTTGGTCGGTGCAGCCATGCAGTGTTTGTTTGTTTGTTTTTTGGATGATGGAAATCAACAAGCACTCGAAGTTAAGTCTGTCCAAGAAGGGAGAAAAAAAAAGGAAGGAAAACACGACGACGTGCAGTAAGGGATCTTCTGTCCAAACAGCAGCTCTGTGTGCGCACTGGACTTCAGTGTTTACGCAAACAAAACAGCAGGCTGCGCGCTTATAAAGCCTCCTCCTCCTCCTCCTCCTCCTCCTCCTGTGTCTGTGTCTGTGCAGAGCACCTGAATGGCTGAAGTGATGATGAGGGTGAGGCTCGGAGTAAAAAGGATGAACTCACGGCGTCAACAAAGCGCGAAGGAAACACTCGTCATCATTACAGATTCGTCCCCGTATCGTCCACAGATAATAGTGATTGTTGGAGCTGAATCACCGTCTTGGGTGGCAACTGACAACACACACGCACGCAAACACACACTCGCACACACACACACACACTCACACACACACACACACACACACTCCTCTCGTCCAAACAGCGTGTCCAGTATTTACATACAAAGTGAGCAATTAGTCTGAGAGTTGGTTTAACTAATGCGTCCATTAGAGGAGTATTAATTACAGGCGTGAGAACATGGATGCAGGAGGATGTTCAAACCTGAAACACTGAAGTTAAAGTTCATTTCAGGAGATTTAAGATGTCAAACATGAACTGAAACGTTACATTTAACGCGCAATGATGTATTTCTAAGCAGATATATATATGTAGTTTTACATACATTGGATGATGTTGGAGTACAAACGCTATTCACTCAATTTCATAACAGTATTATAATATTAAATGTATTCAACAGGAGTAAAGGAACATTGGTATAATTTTATTTCAGTGAATTGTCGAATAAATAAGAACTTCCTCTAGATGTTTGAGTATAATGAATGAATACATACATGTCATAAAAAAAGATGTGTTTTCATCACTGGAAATATACTTATATCTGATTACACAGCAGTACTTTTTTTTTTTTCTTAATTAAAGGGGACTTAAAATAAGTATTGGCTAAAAGGGTAAATTAATTGTTTATTAAATCCTTTTTAAATGTTTTTTTAAAACTTATTTCTGTGAGATTAAAAATCAAATTTAAACAAAAACATGATTTGCGATGATTTATCTCACGTCAAATATTCTACAACTCCTCCAGGATGATGAAATCACAGATGCGATCACTGAAACTAAGTTTCCATCACTTAAAAAATAACCTTATGTGTGCTTCTACACATGTGTCATATATAATAAAGCATTTATAAAGGACATTTTCTTTGCAGATTAATTGTTGGTTTGAGTTTCTGACAAAGACCGATCACCGCTGACAGGACACGATTCACCGATAATGAAGATAAATCATCGGTAATTAATAAAACAGTTGTTTTAAATCGAAAAACAGAAGGTGAGTGGAGCTGAGTGTTTTTTTTCTTTTGTTGTTGTTAAACACAAACATAAACGTAACTTAACTTAAAGTAAAAACGTTCACAAGTTGTTGTTGTTTTTTTCTTTTCATGTAGAAGTGGCTCCAACAGGTTGATGCTTCCTTTGTTTGTTTTGTCTATTAAAAAAAACGCATTAAATGCAAAGTGTGAATGTTGTTTATTTATTTATTTATCCGATATTGACTTGAGGCTCTTATCCACTTCAGTGAGGTGCATGAGGCCCGGGAGCAGAGTGCTGGTGTCGGTGGTTGTCGGTGGTGGATCTGCCTCCTCTGTCGTCCTGGGTGGTCGCAGGACAGGGAACACAAATACATGCCAACCAGCGCAGGGGAACAAAAGGAGGAAAATGTAGCACCCGCGTCCGAGACCCGTTGGAAGCATTTGTTCCAGTCAAGATTTTGCATTTGTTCAGTCCCGCAATAATGCCTGATTGACGCCCCGGCACAATGTCCTTTAAGTTTGCAGGATAAATCCGAGCTTGTTCCGTGTTGTCATGGTTTTGAATGGAGCTGAAAAGGATCTGGGACACTATCTACTGCTCTGTGTCAGACTCCAGCAAAGTCTATAGAGCAATGCGGTGGTACATGTGTGATTTAGGACGTATTAAAATCTCTTTTAGATTTTTTTTTTTTTATGTCAGAAAAAGTCACTGACCCTTGTTATTCAGCTCTCTTTTACGCATATTTTACGCACATTTACGCACATTTACGCACAGGGATACGAGTGGAAAAGCAACACTACTAAGTGCACATTTTCTGCTCTGTGATGATTTAACCTTTTCTTCTCTGACCTCCAGTGGTTTGACAAACAGCAGCGGCAGCGGATTACAGTACTGCAGGTTTGCTTGCGTGGAGTGGATAGTTTACAGAGGGCCACTCGATTGGAGAGCAAAAACACGCAAAGGCAAAGAGAAGTCACGTCCAACGAGCGGGAATTTTCTGTGTCCACAATGACCCCGAGCAGCCTCTTAATCTGTTTAACAGCCACAGAGAGGGCTGCAGCTCAGAGAGCTCTCCACTGACAAATATTTACTCTGCTGTTCAGACTCACAACCCCCCCCCCCCTCTCTCTTCTCACACTATTATACTAATGCTCACTTTTCTCAGCAGCTCAACTCAATTGATATTTATTTCATTTCACACCAGAGCAAAGATGGGGATGCAGTGCATGGTTTTCAGACAGGAAATGAACATGCACAGAAACCTTTGTACTTATTATAGTTTATCTCCACTCAGAAATGTGTTTTCTTTACTGTGATTGTTTGTTATTATTTTGATGATTGTGTCACATCATTTCATTCCAGCTCGTCATCACCAGTGCAAACAGAATATTTCTGGATGATTTCATCCTTAAATCAGTGATTCACTCTTCATTTCCATGTGAGAATGAATATTTTCTGATTTTTAAAATGAAATTAAACAGCATTTTACCTTCTCTGGCCTCCTTAATATCCTTAACACACAATTTCCTTAATTAAATAACCCTCTCTTTAACTATATAACTGGGGTAATAATAAAGGGTTAGGGAAGGACGACAATAATCAACCACACTTGCTTCTTTCTATGACAGATAAACTAACCTTTATGGGTCAAAAATCATCGGTAATCCGTCTTTTGCCTAAACCGTGTTACCATTAAACCATCTGCGTGTCCAAAACTCAACACAGCGGAATCAAACTGCGACCCTTGCATGAAAAACCAGCCCTGACTTGATTCTTATCATCACCTTTAAAGTCACAATGAGGGGCTTGTGTTTCTGCTCAGTTGCAGCATCACAGTCCAGCAGCTGCACCTGCTGCCACATGCTGTCCCCTCTCCTCTGTCCTCTGTCCTGTAAATACCATTAGCATTTTTTGGAGAGGGGCAGCGGGGGATAATTACTTTGGCCTCTCTCTCTCTCTGCTGTAAAGCAGGGCCTTGAGAGGCTGCTTGACCACATGGAATCAGCAGATTCAGCAGCATCAGCAGCAGCAGCAGCAGCAGCTGTGTGCTTGCAGTGAAAGTGTGACACAAAGGCAGGTTTGTTTGTTTGATGCTTCAAGACACAAAACCTGTGTTTATAGAGGGATTGAGATAAAAGAAGGGGGCAAATTCTGCAGCATGAACAGAATTATTGTTGATGTAAAGTGTGTTTGGAGGTGAGGAATAAAGGTGTCCCCACTCGTTTTTAAAAGGTGCTTAAAATATTAAATAAGAAGCAACTAAATGTGTGATTATTTATACACGTTTTAGTCTCGGATTAAAGGGAGAAAATCCATATGGATTTTGACATGTTGTATAAAAATAAGTGAGAAACTTCTTCACAAGTCTAAAAAAAAGTCATAGAATTTGACCTTACCTTCTCAGCTGAGGTGTTTCCACTCTTGATCACTTGATGATTTCACATCTGTATGGGGAATAAACAAACAAAATGAAGTATCATGAATGTTGTTTGCACTTTTGCAGACTGAGAAAGTACGCTGGTCTTTTTTGTTTTAAATAAAACCGCACAATTACACTTCATTTAGCAGGAATTTTGACAGAAATGCTTTAAACTAAGGGAGTTAAATCACAATAAGATCTTAGAGCTCCTGAAACTCAGAGGCAGGTTTGTGTTTACAACACCTTGACCTGTGTTTTCATGAAGAGCGCTCTGGAAACAAAGGAAACATTCAAATGAGTAAATTTACAGAGTAGAATCTGAGGATGAAACATCTGAATCCAGCTTCTCAGGACTCTGAACCTGCTGCTGCTGCTGCATCATGGGACATTTTTGAGACGTGGTTGCCCTCTACAGGTCAAACAGATCCTCTTCATGTTGAACTACATCCAACAAATGAATAAAAACAATGCAATAAATACAGCATTAAGTCATTTAAAGGCTGATATAGCAACAGGGAGTATTCTGTACATTTCAGCCTTTATTTTCGTAAAGGAGTGGTTGTGAACAGGATCTGCGAGGATGAGACGGAGTCACACAGGGTTGGACCGTAGAATTCTTTCTCTTCACTTGTGCAGCCGCTACAAATGACACGTTTACATAATGAGAAGAAAACATGAAGAAGCTACAGCACAGAACAAAACGGATGGGAAAGGTCACGTCTGGTGTATCAGGAGACAAAAACAATCAATACAGTTCTATTTGTACAGCACCAAATCATAACATACATTATCTCAAGGCACTATACGTATATATATACACATATATACGTATACATATACATATACACATATATACATACATATATACAGTATATACATATATACATTCATATATACAGTATATACATATATACATACATATATACACATATACATAAGACAAGAGGAAGAGGATAAGAGGAAAAGATAAGATAAGCCTTTATTCCCACAATGGTAAATGTACAGTGTCAAAACAGTAAAGAACATGCATTTCACATATATACATGTACAATATAGACTATTCAATCATAAAATGTTTTTTTTTTTAATGTAATAAACACCAAAGTAAATATGTTATGTAACAATATGCCCTTTCTCTGGAACATGGTGACATGTTCCATAAAGTGTAAAACATTACATTAAGACTCTGAGATATATGAACACAAAACAATCCTTAAATAAACTGAAATAAATGTATTATTTAGGTGACATTCAATCACATTCTCGAGTTTTATATAAAACTTGTTTTCTCCTTATTATGCTGGTTTTACATTAAAGAAAAGTCCTTGTTCGTTAAAAAACATTTTCATTCTGATTATTACCTTTTTATGGCGAGGTGAGAAGGGAATGTCCACCAGATGGCGCCACTGTATTTGTAATAAACAAGCTGTGTGGTTGGTTAGCAGTGGAGCAGCAGTGACCCTGAGAAGGAACACACACACACACACACACACACACACACACACACACACACACACACACACACACACACACACACACACACACACACACACACACACACACACACACACACACACACACACACACACACACACACACACACACACATTTGAACATGGCTTCAGTGCGGATTTACAATAAAAACACGCACTTTTTCATTAAACCGACAGAATTTCCGCACATTTAACTGGAGAAAAGGTAAAACTATTGACAAAAAAAACAATTCAAGGTTAAATCGAAAACAAAAGTTATTCTGCTGTCTTAAAATTCGTAAATGCAAATATTTAAAGACATAAGGTTGCTGTTTAAACACACACACATATACATATACAGTACACATATATATACACACATACATATATTGGCATATACACATACATATATTGACATATATACATATAAAATAATAATGCATTATATTTGAAGGCGCCTTTCATGACACTCAAGGTGTATATACATATACACACATATTTTTACATTTATATACACACACACATATATACACAGACATATATACATATATATATATATATATATAAATCAAGCAACCATACAGTTCTGTAGCTGGCAATTTTAAGTTAACTTTGTCAAATGAACAATTGTTTTTAAACAAACCTTCCTTTACATGACAAATTTGACAGTTTTTCTTTAAAAAAAATGTTGGAATAAAAACACAGAAAACATAAGCATGTGTGTTTTTTTTTAATACAGAATAATCCAACACCACTAATGACAAATTTGGACTTTAAACACAAGTTACAACAGTCTTTTAACTTAACTTTTACTTTAATGGTTAAATATAGAAAAACAGTGTGTAACATTGTTGTAGTTGTTGAAATGATTTTCAAAAGTCTGTATATGAAGTAAACTCTCAGACTTGCCATGAACTTGTGTTTAAAAACAATAGTTCATTTGACAAAATAAGTTCAACTTTAATTGTTTAACACTTAAAGTTAAAGTTCCCCCATTGACTCAACAGTCATTTAACTTCTTTAAAGTTTAAATTGTGTTATAACTTTCAAGACAAACTAAGCTCATTCAGATGGTAACTTTATTTTGAAAGAACTTCATTCATTGAAGTCTGTTTTTCTTTTTCTTGGTCCTTCTAACTTGTATAACTTCCACGTTTGAGTCGTTTATTTTCATGATGAAATAAGACAAATATCTGAGGCCTCGCGCTTCATCACCGACAAACATCACAGTCGTGTTTGTTTATGTGCATCCTGAAGCCTTCAGTGCGCGCGCAGTATAATCTAATCTAATCTAATAAAACATGCGCATAAGAATCGGACCCTGGTCCACTCGAGCCTGACTAATGACAGGAATGTGTGTGCACTTACACTGACGAGGAAATCTAATATAAGAGCAGCTATGACTCAACGGCTCCTCAGGTCTGCAGAGCAGCGCGCGCTGCGGTGCGCACGGTGCGGCGGTGTGGTCTGCATCAACACCCCATTTGCACTTCTCCGCTTAAAGGAAACGCTGCGTTAAAAAAAAAAAAAAGGCGCACGAAGGTTGCGCTCTGTGTCTTTTTTCTGTCTATAGTGTCCTCGGGTCGCGGGGACAAAGAAAGGTCCAAATGAGGGCGGAGTGAAATATTTAATACTAATGGATGCCAGGTGCCAGACGCACACATGTCAGAGTGATGTATGCCGAAAAGTGTCGTAAATATAGAGACTCTGAAACACGACTACACACGTCTTTAACCCGCGTTCGTCCTCATTAAGGCCGCACTAAAGTTACCGCGCCACTCAGCCTGGGAGAAGTGCTAACCTGCAGAAAGACTTATTATGGGCTGTAAAGGTTAAAGGGATAGTTCAGGGGGGGGAGGTGTGTGTGTGTGTGTGTGTGTGGGGACAGATACAGTAGACACAGTATCACACAGGAGAACTGAGACATGATTGACACTTTGGGTGTGGACAGGGACAGCATTGAAATGGAGTTGACTGGAGATGGACACTGTTGTTTTATAATTTTCGAGTTAACATGACCTGTAACCACATAGTCCAAGATTAAAGGTGCATTATGTAATAAATCTAAAGCAACTGGCCATAAAATCCTCCTAATATGTCACAGAGACTCAGGAATAATGTTCATATAACAAACTGAACTCACCAACAACAACAGTACAGAAAACATATTTGCATTAAAAAAATATTTTGCAGACTGCAAATCATTTTTATGTTTTGAAATTATGTTTTGGCATGTGGCGCCACCTACCGCCGTCTACCAATCATTGCAGTCAGTAGAGTCTCAGCTGCCGAGCAACCACGGGTTGCCAGTAACGTCAGAAAATGAAACCTAAAAGACCTCTGTATTTTGAATTTGAGTGTATTAACCGTTTTTTGGCCACATTCTTACACATGGCACCTTCAAGTATGATTGATGACCTTTCCCTATAGCACCACTAAGTGGGCACAGGAAGGAACAGCAGTCATGTCTTCTGGCAACAACTACATCTTATTTTTCCTTCTTTTACCAAAATGTTTAATTCTTTGAACAGATTAAGAAAGAACTAAAATGTTTCCTTCTTTATTAACTTTCATTATGGGCTTTGCAAAATGCTCAACAGCGCCCCCTGAAGGCAGCTCCTATAGCACCTGGACAACAATTTGGTATAGGCTGATGAATCATGATGTCACAACAAAACGTTTGCCATTTTGAATGATGTGGGTCTTTCTTCTGTTTTGGTCAATTTTACAAATCAAATGAAATTCACACACAACGTTGTAGCTATGGCAACCCAGATTAAAGGCTACAACACAACGTTTATTATCTTGTGTTTCTTCTGTGTCTCATAAAACAAACCTTTTAACACCATCAGTGTAGTTTTTTATTTTTTATAACATTTTATCAAACAGCTGGAGGGAGGACAACTTCACTGTAACACTGATTTGCAGAGCTACACTTAGAAAAGTCCTTAAATGAGTTATCCCTAACCTTAACCTTTCATGTCTAACCCTAAACTTAACCTGACCACAATTCAAAACTTAAACTAATTCTGCCTCATTAGGACCAGGTCTTGGTCTCCATGAGGACGACAGGTCCTGACAAGGTCAGAGTTTTTGCCAGAAAAAAAGCTCCTAAAGAGGGCGCAAATACAAGAACGCACACACTGCACATGCCGCTCCTGCGTGTTCTTGTATGTGTCGCTTTGTGAGGACCAAAAACCTTATAAACCAGTGAGGACATGTTGACAAAATGAGGACATTTTAGGCAAAGTGAGGACATTTTAAGAAAGGTGAGGAAATGTTAAGAAAGGTGAGGACAGTGTTGTCAAAGTAATGACATTATTGCCAAAGTAAGGACATTGTTGTCAAAGTGAGGACATTGTTGGAAAAGTTAGGACATTGTCAAATTGAGGACATTGTTGGAAAAGTTAGGACATTGTCAAATTGAGGACATTGTTGTCAAAGGACATTGTTGTCAAAGTGAGAACATTGTTCTCAAAGTGAGGACATTGTTGGAAGAGTTAGGACATTGTTGTCAAAGTGAGGACATTGTTGGAAAAGTTAGGACATTTTTGGAAAAGTTAGGACATTTTCAAAGTGAGGACATTGTTGGAAAAGTTAGGACATTGTTGTCTAAGTGAGGACATCTTTGGAAAAGTGAGGACATTGTTGGAAAAGTTAGGACATTGTTGGAAAAGTTAGGACATTGTTGGAAAAGTTAGGACATTGTTGTCAAAGTGAGGAGATTTTGGAAAGTGAGGACATTTTAAGAGAGTGAGGAGATTTTGGCTGGTCCTCGCAAAATAAATGGCTTTTTGGGTTTAGGTTAGTGTTAAGCACTCAGTTGTGATGGTTAAGGTAATGACCGAGACAATGTATTGTCTATGAGGATCCTCACTATGCGCAAACGTGTGCGCGCGCGAGCGCCTGTGAAACCTGAAATCCCCGCGCGTGCTCGTAATAATCTGTCAGCAGCTTGGGTTAAATTTCCCGCAGGATCTGGAGTGGGAACAGTTTTTCACCGCTCTGCTGCTTTTCCTGTGCGCATAATCTAAGCTGCGCTGCGGATCTGCGTCAATTTCTGAGTCTCATTCAAGTTCAACAGCCACATGTGAGATTATGTCATTCTTTTTTTATACATATAAAATTAATGTTTAATATTTGGACAATAAAGACTGCGAGAGATTAAATTACTTTCCATAAAACAAGTTGGGAAACTTCCACGACAGCATTTTTCTCAACATGTTGGCCTATAATAATAATGTGTGTGTGTATATAATACATATAATTTATTTTTTTAAATTCAACCCCATTAAGTCGTTATTAAGTCAATTATGTCGGACTATTTTATAGAAAGTTGGGCAAACAACGGCCACATTTTGTTTGTTTTGTTTATAGAAATATAGTTTAAAAAAAAAAGGTTAAAAAAAAGCCATGCATTCAAATTAAAAGTATAAAAGGTAACATGTAGTCTTTTAAATGTGTCATTTAATTTTTACTGCTCGGACAGCTCGTGAATCTCCTCTCGAGATCAACAGAATTACAAGTGTTATTAAAGGTCAAATCAATAATAAATAAATAAATAAACAACGCGTTACTTTGTGTACTAGTAAATTACATTTTCGACCAATAACCTGAATAAACAAACTCTGTGAAAACAAAAAGTCTTTAAAAAGTGAAATATTATGGAAGTGAATCCACGTGTAACCAAGCAAAGCTCATGCAATAACCTGACAAATGTAATAAATTACACATTTAATACATGATTATTTCACCGCTTTTCTTCATCTTCAGTTGTATAATGATGAATTACATCAACATCAATGTTGTTTGTTTAAGGAAAAAAATATCTAAGCAGTTTAAGAGAACAACAAATGACAAGTTCAGGAAATAAAAGTGAGAAAATATAAATATTGGTGAAGCGCAGTTAATGAGCGAAATATGAAGCAGAGTATTTTTGTTATTGCAGAGTTCTGAATTATCTTAATTTTTAGTAAATAAAACCATTTTATATCGTTTATTAAAGTTCAGGTTTCGCAGCGTTTTTCATTATAAATATGTGCATTTTATTTGGTGACTTATGAGGACATTTTAACACTAATAACTGAAGAATGTTTAGTAGAAGAAGGGGGAAATCAAACAATCTAAAGCAAAAAAAAAAATATATATATATATATATATATATATATTGGTTCCTTTTATTGCAGCTCGTGCATAATTATTATTATCATAAATATTTGATCATTATAGATTATAACACAGGTGAGTGAGGAGGTGAGAGGAGGAGACTTTTATATCCAGACTCCACCTTTTATTTTATTTTTTGTTCCTCGTGTTTTCACTTGAAAAGGTGGTTGAGTGAGGCACACGCACGAGATACTTCACATGGGAGTGTCATATTAGGTGTGTGTGTGTGTGTGTGTGTGTGTGTGTGTGTGTGTGTGTGTGTGTGTGTGTGTGTGTGTGTGTGTGTGTGTGTGTGTGTGTGTAAAAACAACGACCTTGCCAGAAACTCATTTCTGAGGAACAGGTTGAATTCAGGATTATTTAATCTGGGAGATATAGCACTTTGTTTTGCTGTTAAAAGTCAGTGCAGTGTCCTCAGAAGAATAGTTGCACAAACTTGTGTGTGTGTGTGTGCGGCGAGACAGAGAAATGTAAGAGTGGAGCCGTCATGTGATTTATTGAGATTTATAATTGGTGTGTTTAACACGAGCAGACAGTTGGTTGTTATTTAACGTCTCACTCATGTTTGTGTTATTATTCCTAGTTGTGTTTTGTTCAATCACGTTACAAATTCACCTGGAAATAGTGAAATATCGATTCATTTAGTTTAGAGTTAGGCCTGAACTTCTTCTTCTTCCACAATCTTAAGTCAATGATGCGTTTTCTACCCATTAAAAACAAATAATGATGGAGCTTTCACCTGAAATAGAGCTGGAACAGAAGAGTAAAGCAGAGATTTTCTCCAGGGAGCACACCTGTAATCAGACACAACACAGATTAACACAAATAATCTCGAAATATGATGCAGCTCAAATCAGCAAGTCGTTACACGAACAAAAATATTCATTCAAGTTAAAAAATAAACATTGTATGTTACTTTATACTTTTACTTGAGGACGTCAAATAGGCTTTGAGGCTGCAGGGTGTGTGTGTGTGTGTGTGTGAGTGTGTGTTAATAATTGTTATTTACAAAAATGTCCGCCAAGGATCAAATCACATGCGTGTTTTTCACCGTCTCATCTGCCTCGGCATGAACCGCGTAATCCAGACTAACACAGCTGGGATTATCAAGTGAACCACCACCATCCCAATCCTGATGGTGTTCATCTTGACCCACTGACGCGTCTCCTGTACGCACGCCACGTGACAACCACAGTGGAGGCGCGCGTGGACGGCTGTGAGCCATAATAATGCAATTAATATTATTACTCAAACCAAACGCTTATTAATAAATAATACAATTATAAACAACGTTATGTTCAACAACCAGGTGTAAAGTGACGCCATCGTCGCGATAAACACGTGTTTGTTTTTGTGTTACGGTGCGTCACGTAGGACATTTATCATAAAGATAAGTGATGGGGGAAAAATAAGGAGATGACCTCTGACCTCTCACATGCTCTCGCCACGTTGACCTCTCGTTGTTTTGGGCCTCCAGAGAGAAGCTCCTCAGTGGAAACAAGCCGAGCGTGTTTCCCACTTCCCACGGTGAACATCACAGCAGCGTGGGCAGGTGAGCAGACATATAACACATTTATAAATAAATAAATAAAACATGCGTCCACGAATACTGTACATACAACCTGTTTGTATATGTAAACAAAATAAGTGCATTAAAAACGCTGATTTACATCTCTTTAGAAGAGAGATCTAATCTGTAATCTGTGCTCCCATTAAATCATGCAGAGTAATTTCTGTATAATTTAATATATTTATTTATAAATATTATTATTTATTAAAAGTTTGATTAATTTAGTTCTGTAAATCATAATGTAAAAACAAATCTATTTAAATAATTAAAATAATCTGGTAATCTGATGCTGGAATTAAACTACTTGACTGGAGGTTTTAAATTTAAATTTAAATACGATTCAATTGGGGTAAATAATAAGTTAAAGTCTGGACAGATCATTTAACGTCACGTGTGTACAGTTTGAGGTCAAATAAAATAAAATAGGAAAATAAGTATAAGGAAAAACAAACACTATGACTTAAAATAACTTGATTTTTCTCATTGAACATCTTTGTTTTCATGACACAATGTAACACATATAACGTTTATAACCAACGTCACCTTCTGTGTTTAAATGTATAAAGTTAAATTTACTTAACCTCTTTTAAAGGGCAGAAGGTCAACTTTCGATTTTTAAGTTGAAACACTTTGTGTTGCACTGTGAGTATAATGAGTTTACTTTTCAGTAGCACACACACACACACTCCTCAGCTGTGTGTGTGAGCCTCAGTGTTTAATCTCAGCAGACGTGTGTGTGTTTTTTAAAACAATACATCCAAAAACTGGTTGTGTGTTGGTGTTTACATTGACGTTGATCCCTGTAGGTCGTTGTGGCCATTTTGAAAAAAAAAAAAAGAAAAGAAAAAAAAGATGTGCAGAGGGTGGAGGCGCAAAGTTATGGCGTGTGTTTGTTCCTCGTGTCGGGAAGCAACAAATCTTCCTTATTGCTTTCAAATGGGGGCTTTTCTGTAGCCGGCGCATGTGCGTATCAGAGCAGGAGCGGAGGCCGCAAATGAGTCCAGATAATGTGCCCTTTTTTATATTTTACCGTACGAGTACTCGTGTAAAGGTTAAAGTATAATGAGTCATTTCTTTATCATACATCAAGTCTAAAAACGCGCATATCCTGAGCGCTTGCTGTGCGTAATTGGGCAAAATATAAGTGCAACAAGTGGCCTTGTCCGGCGCAAATCAAGAGGTCTCGTGCCAAAATGGAAACAGATGAAATTATCGTGATAAAAAATATACAATTACAGTGTAATGTTTGTTTCATAATCTCATGGGCAGATAAACTATTTGTAAAAAAAAAAAAAAGCCGCGTGTGTTTTCGCGCAGAAGTGGATGCTTGACGCATAAAAGGCGTAATAATAATAATGATTTTTTACAAAGTGTCATAATCCTCCACGTGCACGCGGGCAAACAATTTACCAACACCAGGTCAATTACGTTATTTAAAACTAATCAGTCACTGCCCCCCATTTCCTTAATGGTGCCATTTAAAAGGCAGAGGTGAAGGTTGGCGTAGTGGAGCGTAAAAGCCACCCAGAGTCAAGTTTCCCGCCGTTTTGTTTTCATAGTAGAAGCAAGCTTTTATTTTATTTTTTGTACTTAAAAAAAAAAAAATAGATTCGTCAGATGAGATTTCATGTGGAAATGTCAGGTTTTTTTTGCAGTGTGACATTTTTTCCTTGTGATGTTCCGGATGTTGTGTTGCGCGCGTCATTGTTCCTGTGCGCCATATCTAAAGTTGATCCAAGATCTAATCCCACAAAAAATCTTGATATGGCTTTCTACTCACCCCGTCTGTCTCAATAACAAACGCGCTCATGGTGGTATGTCCCCAGCTTCTGCATGATGGAAGAGAGCGGGATGAGGAGGAGGAGGAGGAAGGAGGGAGGGAGGAGGGGGGAGGGGGGAGGTGTCCCTGTGGACTTGTCATGTCAAACTTTTCTGCGCCAATAGAAACTTATTTCCGCGTAATCTCGGAACTCTTCGGCAGCGCGCAGCCAATCGGCGGCAGAACAGAGTTTGGAGGTCCGGCCTCCAGACTGGAGCAGATTGAAATGTAAGTCTGTCTCCAGCGCCGTCAGGAAACAGATCGAGAATTTTGTCCCTCTTGTTCCTCCTTATATCGCACAGGAAAAAAAAAGGTTTTCTTGGACGCGGGTTTTTTGGACAGTGGACACGCTGGACGCGGAGCAGGATCCACGCAGGAGGCACAAACCGGACACCGTGTTCTTCATTTGCGGGTTTAACACTATGGGTGAGTTCAGTTTTGGATCGTTTGTTTTCTTTCGTTCTTTCTTCTTCTTCTTTTTCTTGTCAGTGATGCAGCAAATGGTCCACTGTCCTGCAGAGAGGAGGGGGAACATGGCGAGGACAGTGTCTGTGTGCGATGTTTATTGTTTCCAGTGTTATAGTTGTTAATCCAGAGTGCACGAATTAGTGCACGCGTCAGTTACGCACGAGTTATTGACGGTGACTCCCGAACATTTGAGTAAAGTTTCGTGCAAAGCAGCGATAACTGAGCGGAAACTTTGCATGCACGTGATAAAGTGTTTAAAGAGGGCGCTTTAATCTCGGAAGGCACGCGTACATGTTACGTAAATTACACGACAAATGCGGGTTACTTTTGTTATTATTTTTTGGTATAATTAAAATAAACTGTTTAACAACGATACAGGAGGATAACATGTCATGGATGTGAGCAGAAATCTCACTGGGTTCATGTGTGTGTTTGTTTTTGACACCAGAACCAGCCTTCGGTGAAGTCAACCAGCTCGGCGGTGTGTTCGTCAACGGCAGGCCGCTCCCCAACGCCATCCGGCTCCGGATCGTGGAGCTGGCGCAGCTCGGGATTCGACCCTGTGACATTAGCCGGCAGCTGCGCGTCTCTCACGGCTGCGTCAGTAAGATCCTGGCCCGGTACAACGAGACCGGTTCCATCCTCCCGGGTGCCATCGGAGGCAGCAAGCCGAGGGTCACCACGCCCACCGTGGTCAAGCACATACGGACATACAAGCAGAGAGACCCGGGGATTTTTGCCTGGGAGATCCGGGACAGACTACTCGCAGACGGGGTGTGCGATAAATTCAACCTCCCCTCTGTGAGCTCCATCAGTCGGATCCTGCGCAACAAGATCGGGAATCTGTCCCAGCAGGGTCAGTACGAGCATGGGAAGCAGGCGCCTCATCCGCCGCCACAGCCAACGTTACCCTACAACCACTTATACTCGTACCCGACATCCAAAGTGCCCACTCCCCCTGGCATGCCCACGCTTCCCGGACACATGGCCATGCACAGGATATGGCCTTCCTCGCACTCTGTGACTGATATTCTGGGGATTCGGTCGATTACAGAGCAACAAAGTAAGCATGGCTGCACGGAGGGCGCTCACCTCTATTTCTCCCACCTTTGAGGGGCTTTTACGCACAAATGTGTGTCTCTCTGCGTGTGTGTGTGTGTGAGAGAGTGTGTGTCTGTGTTTTACATTTCACAAGAACACAATCATTTAATCCCGTTAGTTTCTTAAATAATCCCGTGCGTATTTGTGCCATTTCACGCCGCGTCACAAAAATGTGCCCGAACCTTTAAACACAAACGGCTTTAAAGGACGAGTAAATGATCCTTAATGCTCTGAAAGCTGCTGATAGTGATTAGAGGAGCGGAGGCAGTGGACATTAAGAGGCGGATGTGGAACACTAGAGCGAGATTAAGTGTTTTTTTACGGGAGATTTTCACTGTTTGAGGCCTAGAACTAAGTCTGCTACTGCTGCTGCGTGTTTGTGTCACATGCAGGTAAAAAGGCCCACATCAGTAACTCTGGCTCGCACAAAGACCACGACTGTTGTGGAAACAGTGAAACGGGATCCGGCATAAATCAGTGTTAATGGTCGGCTCGGTTGTTGTGACAGGGATTTTCTGTTTTCCAGAGGTAGAAGAAGAAGTGCTGTCACTTCTTACTTTAGTCACTCCTGCTGCTGCTGCTGCTGCTGTTTTCAGGATCCACAGATCTGCTGCTGCTGGACAAGCTATAACACAAAAAAAAATACATGAAGATTTAGATTAGAGAGAAATCACAGGGAGAGCAGGAGTGTGTTGTTCACTCTCCTTATAAACATTGTGTGCATTTCCAGATGTTTGTGGCAGGTTAAACGTTTTTACGCATACATTAGTGCGCATTTAAAAGCATTAGTTCTTCTAATATACATTCAATATGTAGAAAAACAGAATCTTTCTCAGTGTAAACGCTGCTGGGATTTGATTTAATAACCAATCACACACTCAAAAGGGAGGGGAAACGGCGGAAGTAGATCTCGTTTTGTCCTTTACTTTAAAGACTTTAGTGAAGTGAACTCGACCCACCACAGACTGATGTTATCTGCAACTGGGCCTTGATCTGATCCTCAGGATTAAGCATATATATATATATATATATATAAATATAATGACTAGGATTTTTCCACAGTAATTAATGTTTTCAGTCATGAGCAGGAAAAAAAACATAAGAGATTAAAGGTCAAATGAAGATATGATCTATAACCTTCATGTCTTTAAATACGCATGAACACGTGGAAGTGCGTGGAATAATCATTTAATGTGTTTTGTTCTGTTACGTCACAGTTTCATTTTATTTACTTATGACTAAAGTTCTGTGACATAATCAGCGGCCTGTGCTGGCTCTTCATTTTTATTTTATTATTATTTTTTACATATCTTTATTATTATTATTTGATTATTTGCTCACCAGTTAGTGGCAGTGCGTCCTTTCCCAGCGCCAAACTTGACGAATGGAGCGCAATAAACCGGACTAATCCACTATAGTCAGTGGCGTGGTGGATAGAGCGCATTTAGAACCTGACGCAAAATACACACGGGTAAAAAATATATATAAATAATTATCTTTCTTTTTTTTTTTTACCTCAACTGCACAAAAATGGTATTCGTGTTATTCACATAATTTTAAATAATAAACTCATAATTCAGTGGCCTGGAAATGTTAGCATTAACGCGCTCCTTAGCCCTTACACATATATACAATTATTAATATATTTTATGATTTAATTCTGGCTGTATTTGGTGTGACCACTTCCTGTGCGCCACTGCTGCTTTATATGAATAATTACGTGCAAATTATAGTGTTATTAGGGGATGAAGAGGTTTGAATAGTTTCACTTATATGCACCTGATTTTTTCCCCCATGTCTCTCCTGTTCATGGAAACATATATATATAATTTTCCCGCTAAATTAATTTAATAGTTAATTTGAAATAAATTGACTTGAGTTTAAATTATATGCACAATTTGACCCAAGATATTGTTACACACAGTGTGTGTATATATACATATACACGCTGTGTGTGTATATGTATATATAAAAAAAATCAAAGTGCATATTTATACAGTAACGTATAAAATAATTAAGAAGAAAACATCAATAAGTAAACCCATGATAAACACAAATTATTAATTATCATGTTATACAAAAATGATGGATATAAAAATATATGATAAACCTCATTTTAAAAAGTTAAATCTTCAACAACGTGACTATATTTCACTGTACACAGTTATGCCGACACAGCACAGACCTTATATGATTGTGTATGAATTAAACTACGATAATTAAAAAAAGAAAATATATATAATTGTACTAACAAATAATAGATACATGTATTATTTGTCAAGAGTCAAATAAAAAAAGAAATAAAAGCAGCATCACAATCAACTCGTTTCACACACCGACAATAATTAAAGGATAATTCTGGTATGTGCTTTTTACAAATAAAAACTTATTTGTTTTTACAACAACTAAAGCAGTGTGTTGACAGCGCGCGCGCGCGCGGGGTTCTCATTTTTGACAGGACGCGCGCTTTTTCGTTCAGAAAGAAAAAAAACGTATCGACTTATTTTTGGCCACTTTGATCAGTTCCACAGACAACAACAACAACAACAACAACAACAGCACAAGTGAGGCATTCATTAGAGAAAACAACAAGACCATAAATGACAGGAGTTAATAAAGAAATAAAAGGAGGGAGGACGAGCACAGTCATGTGTTTGTCAGACTGAGACATTAAACACAGACATGTCGTGCAGGGATCGCGTTAGAAGACAAACAAACAAACAAAACAACAAACCACCAGTTACTTACTTCCTAATTTCAAAGTAAGAGTCGTGTTTTCGATTTCGTTTGAACAGCTGGAGGCACAATATCTATATATATTCCTTTTTCTAATGACTGACACACTTTCACTCCCTCACACACACACACACACACACACACACACTAACTTGGACCAAGGCTGAGGTTTGCTGCAACAACAGCAATAAATATAATAAATACACAAATAAAACAAACACAAATTAATTAAATAAAAACAAACACAGATTAAAACGTTTTTTGAATTATTATTATTATATTAACTGTTCAGTCCTCACAGTGGCTCCAATGTTTACCATTTTAAAATAAAAAACATAATAAATATGTGTACAAAGGTATGCGCGAGGTCTCACTTATAAATATCATAAATGTGGTTTCAGATTTTCGACAGAAACGCGTTCGACTGCTGACGTCATTTCTGCGATTTATTTCAAATGTATGCAAATGAGACCAGATCGTGGACATGTGGATTATTTGAATAATTAGCCCCAGGTCTATTGTATTGACCAGCTTGGTTTAGAGTCACAATCAAGCTCTTAATAATAATAACAATAATAACAACATTAAGTCAACAATAGCAATACAAAATAAAAAGACTATAAAAGATCTCATCACATTTTCCATGTATGATTTGACAGCAGCAAAACAACATTCTGTTTATATTTAAATTCTGTATTATTATTATTATTATAATAAGAAGAACACATATTTGTATATTTGTTTTAAATCATATTTATACACATGAGGTTATTAGATTAGTAAATAGTATGTCTAAAAAATAATAAGTCAGATAATGGAGGTGTGTGTGTATGGATTATGGGCAAAGTGATGATATAAATAAAAAAGATCTTAAAGGGCTAAAAGTCAGTGGAGCAATAATAATAATAAGTTGTGCAATGACCGAGCTCAGTGATGACACACCAACACCCACTCAGACACCCACAGTCACCCGACACACCCACAGTTACCCACAGTATCACACACACACACACACACACACCAGTGGCAGTCATTTTTCATCCCTGTGTCTCTGCCAGTCGAGCTGCTGCTGCTGCTGTTCAACTAAGTCAGAGGAAGAGAAAAGGGATCCTAAATGTAGAGAATAATTGTCAGTAGTCGCAGGACCACCCAGGACCAGAACTTCAGCCTCTCTGTTCAAATGCTTTGGTGAATTCCTCCAGTTAAGTGCTGTCGTCGTGCCAGAGGAATAGCAAAAAAAAAAGAAGCCCATTCATGCTTTAAAAACTCCACGCTCGCCTCTCCTTCTCTATCATATTTCCCCCTTTTTTCCTGCCCTTTCACTCTCAATCTCTCATGACATCTGTTTTGTGGCCCACCAACCTCCCCCTCGACCCCCCCCACACACAAACCCCCCCCCCCCCCCCCCCCCCCAACCCCACTCAGTCTCCCATCGTCTGGCGTAGTCTATCAACGCCGCCGCCGGTGAAACGTCCACTTTTTGGGGCAGAAAACAAGGCCCATATCCAGACAGTCTATCTGTGCATGTATGAAACACATGTTTAATATGTTCTGAGGCATGAGAGCACATAATTGATCATCCATACTTTCATCAAAAATTGGAGGGGTGTGGGTTTTTTTTTTTTTTTTATGTGGTGGCTGTGAAGTTGGAATTCAAGTCTGCTGTTTAGAATTCAACCGTCACTTCTCCTTTCACTTTTACTTCAGCTTTTTTTCCATTACACCTCAGCTGCTTTGTGTGTGTGTGTGTGTGTGTGTGTGTGTGTGTGTGTGTGTGTGTGTGTGTGTGTGTGTGTCCACCTGGGTTAGAGTCACTAAGTAATAGCAAACATTTGAGGGCTTTCCTTCCAACAATCTCTCATCTGGCTTTCAGAGGCAAAATATGTATTTGTTTCGCTAAAAAATGGGGGCTGAGCAACGATTCAATACGCATCGATATCTAAACTAAACAATACTGATTTTACGATATAAATTTTTATCAAATAAATTCCCCAAATAAACCACATTAGAGTTCGTTTACATCGGCCTGGTCGTCTCCCTGCAGTGGAAACACACTGGAAATCACATTTATCCGAGTGCTTAATTCAATTTGTGCCACGCTTCCTTCCTTCATTCATTCATTAAACACACACCAACTTCTCAAAAACAACTTCCTGTACAACTCAAAAAACAGCCAATCACCACCGTCTGTTAGATCCTGGTTAAAGACAACGCTGCATGCTTATTGGCTCCCTCAAACGGATGAGAATTACTCCTTGATATCGAATGAGAAATCATTAAAAGTTTGTTTTTGGTTTTGTGGACGAAACGAGACGTTCAATTACATCGTCATTTCCAGGTTTGACAAACACTGATCCGACATTTTTTGGAGCAAACGATTAATCGATGATGTAAATAATCGTTTGTTGCAGCTCTATTTCTGATTCAACAAATTTGAACATTGGACCCTTTAATCCACGCCCCCCTCTAATCTGACTGTGCTCTCTTCCGCCCACAGACGCCGAGTGGCTCGCCCACAGCGAACAGCTCTGCCACAGCGCCCAGCACGCCTCCCTACCACCCTCCCACCCAAGTGTCACCCTACACGGGGTCCAGCGCCACCACGTCGGCCTGTGCGACCGGAGCCACATGGCGGCCGGCCAGTGGCAGTGCTCCATCGCCCCGCAGCTGTGACACCGCCGCCCCCACTGGCCTTCAACAGCGTGACAGCAGGGGCGCGACGCCGTGACGTCACAGCCCGCAAAGACTGACGGGGGGAAGGAGCATGGAGGTCGAGAGAAGACGCCACTTCTGCTCCACGTGGCTTCATTTCAAATCCCACCGCCTCAGTTCTCGCAAGGGACTCAATCCCCGGAACTGTGTCGTCCTCACTCGACAAAAAAAGAAAAAAGAACACACAGTCAGGCCAAAGACACAAGGAATAAACAGTTTTTTCTTTTTTTTTTTTAAACTACAAACGTGTGAAAGAACTTGCAGGACAGGTGTATTGAAGGACTGATGCATGACTGCTTCTTCATCCATCAACACAATCCCTCCCAGATTCTTTACTGCAACAACTTCTGCTGCAAATGTCTTTGGGGCAAAAGCAGGGGGTAATGTATAACTTCCAAGAATAAGCAATGACAGAAGAGGGGGGGGGGGACAAAAACTTTTGCATTTGTGTTTTCAGGGTGCTTATATATTGCTTGTGTGTGTTCGTTTTATGCTTTTTATGTTTTGATAAAAAAATAACTCGTCCTATGGTGCATTGTGTTTTCCCCCGCCTCTCTAAAAAGAAAATGTAGCCTTATGCAGGAGCTCCGTGCAGGGAGAAACGTTTATTTATTAGATTAAAAAGGTACGTTGAATGAAGTGCAATTGGCCTCGCGAGACAGCACGGGAACCTCCGCACACGTTTAGACAAAATTGGCTTTCGGTCTAGAAGCATTAACGGTTGACAAATGTTGCACAATGAAATTGAATGTATCTTATTAAATTGTTTGGCTGTAAAAGTGGTTTTCATGACATTTGCCAGTTGTTATTTTTTGGAGGGTGGGGATCCTGAAGTGCTTTGTTGTTCTCGACACAGATCACACTCACGCTCGCCTGTCTGCTTAAGTCAGGGGTATGAAAATGTATCCTGGGCCATTTTGCATGGAAACAAAGCCCCTGTGTCACAGTACTCAGTGCAGGGGGGAATTCGTCAGGAATGGGCTCAATAGTGTCACCACTTCCTAAAGTCAAACAAAGTAGTTACACCACAGCGTTAGGGCTAAAAAGATATTGTATTACATTAGATTTACACTTTACATAACAGCATTGGGCTGAATAAGAAATAACTTTTTACCCTTTTTGATTCAGGGATAACACTAAGGTTTCACTACATCACTAAATGAGTGTTTTATATGGTTGGTGTAGATCAGCCAGCAATGCATTACAATATAAGTGTTTCACTGGTACAAAATATAGAAAATATTGATGATATAATGAAGTAATAAATTATAGTGTAATAGTATATAGTATAATGAATTCGGTTAATTTAAAGTAAAGTAGCAAATCATAGTTTGAATTAACTGAATTCAATTGTGACAAAATAAGTTTGTTTTTTTAACCACGTCAACCATTTTCTTTTTTTATTCCTTTTAAAGTTTGAAAATAGATTCAGGGAAAAAAAAGCATCAAAGCTCTTCTTCCCTATATTGTAATTTCCAATCATTTTAAAACCGCTTTATTTGACAAGTCGTTTTTCATTTGGATTTCAGCGCGTGTGTGTGTGTGAGAGACGCCGTAAATCTGAACATCACCGTTGCGTTACGACGCGAGATCGTACGTACGCAGAACCACAAGGGGTCATCAGACATGTGACCCGAACGCGAACCTCCAAGCAGCCCAACTCAACGTGTTCATTAGTAAAAGAAAAGCAAACATGGCTTTGCTTAGAAATGACATGCTTGCAAATTGATGCAAAAAATACTTTTCGTTTTTTGAGGGGCGAAGTTACGGGTGAGCTGCAGCGGAGACCAGAGATTAAAAGCTACTCGGTGGCAGACTGACGCCACGGTAAACGCAGCTCACCTGCTCTTTTACCTGCAGCTGAGGGTCGAGGAGGAGGTTGTTTGAGTGGTTTCCACTCCTCCTCCTCCTCCTCCCCCACGTTACAACATAAACATGTCCCTCTGTGTGCGACAGTGTCAACAGTCCTCCACCAACGCGAGAGAGGCCTGATTTGACTTGGAAAGCACTGTTCCCCGCATCCAGTGGTCACGGACCGTTGCTCAGGGTTCGTAGTGTTTCTTTTGACCGTACGTGAACCACATCACAGAGACCTGATGATCATACGTTTGCTGTTACCAGCCAGGCCCCTGCGGCCACCACCTTTCAGCAGCCTCCACCATCCTCCATCCATCACGTACTCGGCAAATGATAGTTAACTATGAGTGGCATGAAAAAGCTGCTCCATTTTCTCTCACTCACTCCTTTTTTTCTTTCTTTTTTTGTTACCTCAGCCTACACACAGGGCCAAACAACTTTTCCTTTCAACTGCAGCTACATGAACTGAGCAGTCTTGTTAGTCTCCTGTGACTCATACAACAAAATTAAAGTGTGGTCGTCTTAATTGACACCAGGATTTTAAAAAATAGGAACACTGTGTTTTCTAGACAGGAGGAACAACTTCACAAACGTCTAATAAGCCTCGTTGTTGTAGCCTAATGTTGGTCAGCTTTATGGAAAGCAAGGTCTAAAAAGACATAGTTTAAACATGTGCTTATAATTAATGATGCCGAGTCTGACTTCAGTGTCATATGGTTATCTTTACTTTTCCACATGCAATCAGAAACAAGACAGCCATTTGCAGAGTAACACAGTGCAGAGTCGGCGGAGGCAGCGCCTCCCGAGTGTTTCTGCTCAACGGACAGTTTTAAAAGAAGCTGACAGCGGCCAGAGTGTTTTCTTAATGCCTTAAAACAGCAAGGCTGTGCAGACAGGTGAGTTAAACCTCACGCAGAGGACAGAGAACGACAGAAGAAAGAAATCAGCCGTGCGTGGAAAATCACAACATGTCTGGTTCCGTGTCTGTGGCGTGTTCACGTGTGTGGCTTCCGTGTTCAGTAGCACCATTGTCCATTTTAAAATACATTAATCAAATGTTTTAAGGGTGAAGACGAAAAGGAACACACGGTGAGAAAATTAAAACAACCTAGGACCTTTTTTTTTTTTTTTTTCTTTACCACTGATTAATGTTCAGCGTAGTGTGCAGGGAATCCAGGTGAAGGAGGCGGCTCCGTCGCTTAGCGACCGGCAACACAAGCAACACGTTACAATCTGTCAAGACAGAAACAGACACATTCAGCGCCTCCATTACAGAGGAGGAGACAGGTTAGACGCTGACAATTCCATCGGGTCTGGGAACTGTAGATGTTTGTCTGTCATCACGGGCTCCTATAGGGCAAGAAACCAAGAGAAACTCTCTCATAAATGACAACTGTCAAATGCCAGTGTGGCTACAAACTAGATGAAGGTGAAGATGAGGCGTCATCTACACAAAAACAGAACTTTCTAGATCTTTTTCACAAATGACTTTTAACGCTGTAGTATACCTGCCAGGCCTGTATGTGGCACTGTAAGGCATCCGCACGAATGCAACTACAACAACAGAGAGAGAGAGCATGAAAATACAATCACAACAAACTGAGCCAGAATGAACCAAGCCAGGGGCGAAAATGAACTCCAAACATAAGAATAAAACGGTGCCAACTGCAAAAAGATAGCGGACCGTGAATGCAAGGGTAAGAGAGAGGTGGACATCAAAACATCGTTATTTCCCCAAAGCTGCGTATTAGTTAGCAAGGATGACATTTGCTGGTCACTGAAATGATTCTTAGCTGATTATTAATCGATTACCAAATTAATCGTCAACTATTTGGATAATCGATTTGAAACTTTTTTCATTATAAAAACAAGATTTCTGATTGTTTTAGCTTCTTAAATGTGAATATTTTCTCTTTGCTCCACATAACAGAGAAATCAATGAAACGGAATCATTTTGGTTTGAGGACAAAACGAGACATTTCCAGGTTTGAGACTGATCAACGTTTTCAGACATTTTGTGGACCAAACGATTAATCAAGAAAATAATCCACAGATGAATCCATTACGAAAATAATCGTTAGTTGCAGCTCTACCCAGACAATCTCTTTCTATTTAGTTCTTAATAAGTTTTCTTAAAAAATATAAACCCCATTGACATAAATTCCCCCCAAAAAGTAGCAATGCCAGGCCTGTATGTGGCGCTGTGATGCTGCCACAGAAATACACAAAAAGCAAAGAAGAAAACGAAGAGCATGTGCCCGTACAAAACCCAAATACAAGAAGACGAAAATCGGGACAGTGATTTCAACAGAGAGGCGGGGCTATGACCAAACTTGCATATTGGTCGTATTCATGAAAACGCAAAGGGTTTTTTCACTTTTAGCGCTCCAAAAACATTGGTTCCGTGTGAATAAAATCTTTTGTGGCTTCTCCTAAAGGCATTGTCGTGTACTGGCCCACAGAGAGCAGCCACTATGCTCTGCAACAGGTGTGTGCTTTTGCATATTTGTGCTGAGATCGACGTACAGGAGGCGAGCATGTGTGCGGGATAACAACCCCCGTCCTGTGATCGCATTTGAATTTCTTAAGCTTGTTGTTTTAGTTTGTACTTAAGCTATGCTTAGGCAACGACATATCCACCGCCCGCCGGAGAAAAGACTGACACTTGGTTGGCTAATGCAACCTCTTCTGGCTGACAGGCTCTTGAAAAACAAAGTGCTCAACAAGGAGGAGGAGGGTGAAAAAGTATTAACGTGAAAGAGGCTTCAGTGCCAAAAAAAAGCCGAGATATTTCCAGAGAAGAAAAACATGCGGCAACGTACGCCGACGGTTACAGGACACGGATGTGGTGAACAATCCACGCCTAACACACACACACACACACACACAAGGAAACAAGTGAGGAGCATCATTTTCATTGCTTTAATTGTTTGTGTGCGTTATCAACGCATGCATGCAACTTTCATCAAATTCTAAATATTTTTTTTAACCGAGATTAAAAAACAAACTTCATAATTGTCATAATTCATATAGAAGTTACATAAAAAGGAACAAAAGCAACAGGCCTTAACATCAGCGTATAAAAAAGGCCTTAAACACTAATTATAATGAAGAACTACAATAGGCATCTTTGGTTTATTTTTGAAGACTTGGTGCCCTTGTTGTGATCACAGTATATATTTTCCATCTTCCATGAAGATGTGTACGAGTAGATATATATATGTGTGTGTGTGTGTACAATATACATACATATACGTGTTAGTAAATGGCTTTAGTGACAGTGTGGACGGTTTAGTTCAGGACAGGAGGTAAATTTGAAGGGGTGATGATCAGTTGTCATGTTCCAGTTTTGTCAAATTATACTGTATTATACAGTAACAGTATAATTATGATACATTGCATTTAAAAGTATGTTTTTAATTGTGAAAATGTTTTTTTTCCCCTGCGCTCAGACCTTTAGTCCATATTTGGTTTTAAATGAGCAACAGTCAGTTGAAGGTCAACATGACTCATAATGAAGAAGAAGAAGAATCTGCTTCATCGGAATTATGAAGGCGTAGTTGGATCTGATTTGACTGACAGTGAAAACAACCTGAGGAGAACAGCACGTCAACTGTCTGATTTTAATTTTAATGTCCATCTTTCACTATTTTAGGACCCTGATAAACACTATATTAAAAAACAGAGCCCTTAAACACTATTGTTTCAGTCTTGAAAACATTGGAACCTGTTTTATGTTGAAATGTGTTTTGCTCAGTGCTTAAAAAAAACGTAGCTGTTTTTTCACTGCAGAGCACATTGGATAAAAGATGAGAGTTTGTTCTTTGACAGTTAGTAGTAGTTTAACGGTCATAATTCAAGGTGAACAATCTAACAAGTTACTAATTCAGGTCAACGATATTGGAATGAAGGCAGAATCCATGAGGCACGTGTTGGTTTCCTTCCATTTGTTTTGTTACCAGTTCTTGTTCAGCCACCCAGACACATATTCATAGACCAGCAGCATCACCGCTCCACCTGTAACAGAACATACAAGAGCCAGATGAATCCATATCTAGGAAAGAACGAGTAGGTGGTTTCATTCAGTTTCTCAGGTTGTATCTATTAAATCTCATCTAGAACTGTATAAATAAATAAATGGTCACTACCATAAACTTGTATCTTACCTGGTCCGAGCCTCATTATCTTGGGCACCAACCCCTTGTATAGTGCCATATATCTATTAAACAGAAATAGGACATTAATGTACAAACACAGAGCATCATACTCACAATCCAGACAAAAATGTGTAAAATGTAAAGATTTCAGTTCGAGTATATGCTACTGTTCAAAAGTTTGTGGTCACCTATACAATTTGTTTTGTGCTTTCCAATAAAAGTTACACTTTTATTCATCAAAAGAGTTGCAAAATGAATAGAAAATATAGTGAAGACATTGACAAGATTAGAAATAATAATTTTTATTCAAAATAATAATTTTGCCCTTTCGTCAAAGAACCAGCAAAACAGCTGTGCTAACATTAATTGCACAAGGGTTTTTCAAGGGTTGTCTAATCATCCAATAGTCTTCTAAAACACAATGTACCATTAAAACACTGGAAATGTGCCTCTATACACCTATGTACATATTCCATTAAAAACCAGACGTTTGCAGCTAGAATAGTCGTTTACCACATTAACAATGTATAGAGTGTATTTCTGATTCATTTAATGTTATATTTATTGGAAAAAAGTGTTTTTCCTTCAAAAATAAGGACATTTCTAAGTGACCCCAAACTTTTGAACCGTAGTGTACGACGTGCTAAACCATGGATTATGGAGCGTCACCATGTGCATTTTACATACAGTTCTGTGGTACCTGAATTGTACTTTTTTTTTTCATCTCTTTATAATATTAGTTATTAGAAACTTAGCAAATTCCGATTAGGTAAATAAGGTATTTTTTAGGGTAAGATTTACCAGCTACCCAGTGGTAGCTTCATAAATTATTACATTTACCACAACTTTATTGCATGAATAAACTGCACAAACTAGTGTAATTAAATTTCAGTCAAATTAAATTTATTTTACACAGGATCTTTTAATATGTTTGAGTGCTTTTACCTTTACTCTTTACAATTGTCACTGGATAACTTCTGCACTGTGGTATTTCCTCCTCTGGTATATAAAGTGCACTCATGCACTTGCATGTGAACGTGCGTAGGTGCTGGGCTGTGTAGGGCGAGTGCCTCTCTGTCCGTCTGTCTGTCTCTAACAGCGAGCGCTGGCGTGTACCTGCCCCTCTTAATGCATTCAAGGTGATCGGTGGCTGGCGGCCTCCGCCTCGCGCTCCCTGTCCTGCTCCCTGCCCCCGCCACTGACGGCGTTAATAAGGCTCGACCCACTTCCTCCCTGGCCCTCTGTCTGATTAGATTGACCTGTGGAGCGCCGCGCGGCTCGTTAGGGTCTGCTTAACGACGTCTCCCATAGGGACCACTAATTAGCTGGGACTGTGTTGTGTTAGAGCAGGGGACTGGATGTGGCGGAGAGGGGTCCGCCCTCCATGCAAAAAAAAACAAAAAAAAAAAACCTTGCGACGACAGTGCCGTTCCTGGAGCCGCCCCCAAGGCTCCTGTGTCCACTAACTACTAACATGTCGCTGGCCCTTGTCTCGTGGAGCTGCATGGGGGGAAAGTGGAAAGCCCAGGGCGATTGCTAACATAACATAGATCTTTTCCTTGAAGCTTCCATTTAGAGCTGTCATTCTGCACGGCTTAAAAAATATGTTAACATTTACTGTACAACTGACAGACTGCAGAAATGTATGATCGCATGTGAGGGAATGCAGCCCGGAATCTAGACTACAGTCACTTATTTGGTTCCACAGCTGTGCATCAAGTTATTCATGCAATTTCCCTGTAGTTGGTTTAGGAAACTCAGAATGAACAGTGAAAACCTGCTCACCTGCTGCTACATTTGTCTTTTCTTACTGCCAGCATGAAAAATACGTGGCTCATTCGATCTTGGATGCATGTTAAATTTTGTCTCACTAATCCCACCCCATCCTGCTCGTTTCATACCCTTCCTCCCGGTACACAAGTGCCATGGTCTGGAAGCAGGTGCGGTACTTGATCTCCCCCGGCACAGGCTGGGGTCCCTGGATGCGACTCTTGGCCACGTCGAAGGGAATGTTCACACAGGAGGAGATGGTTCCAGACACGAGGCCGATGGTAAACTTCCTCAAGAACTCAAGGGTAGGGTCCTTGTAAAAATGGAAGAGACGCAGTATTTAAGCAAAGCATGTGCATGTGAACTCTGGAGAGGGGGCACCAGGTGTTAAAATCTGCAGCCACGTAACACAAATAAAGAGAAAGTAAATACAGCATCGTGGAGCTGACAAAATAATATAGTAACACTTTAGACACATTCACCATTAACTAGGTGCTTATTAATATGCATATAAGTCACATACTAGCCGTTTATTAGTAAATATTAAGCACGCATTAACACCTTATTTAGGAAAAATCTTAATTAATGTCGTAATAGAGGTAGTTATGTAGAATAAGGCACCTAGTTAATGGTGAATGTGTTCTCTAATCTAAAGTGTTACCATTAATACATTATGTGCATATGTATGAGAGTTAACTTGAGGGGAGCATGGAATTGTGCATATGATTGCAAAGCTGCCATGAAAGCCCTGATCATTTTATGGTAGCGGGGGGCAGATTAGTGCTTCCTGACTGCGGTGCAGCGCTCTGATTGGCTGAGCAGAAGCACATGTTCTCTGGGGGAGCCAACACAAGAGGATTTATAAACAGGGTTCATGCAGGCAGACTGGGGAGGCATATGGGGACAATTTAGGTAATTGGGCTGTGACTCGGCACAGGGGTATTACTGTACCAAAGAAGCCCAGACTCAGAGAGCTCTGACAGCTAATTGGCCAGGATATTTTTACAAATGACAGCAGCCTCTCTGGTCCGGGCCTTTCTCAAGCGGGCTGGACACCCTGAGAGCCGAGGTAAATCAACAGCTAATCCCACTTCAGTTTTTTTTTTTTCAAGTGGGATGTGGGGAAGGGGGTAACATGGCCGCAGCTTAAGTACACCCATCAACCCACTTCCTAACAGCCTTAAGCAAACATCTCCTCACACATTCACTTGTGAAGGATGGCAGTGGGCTATCTGCCTCCTCTGTACTATTCAAATCACGATATGAGAGCGCGCAGGGCTATATTTGACTACGGACACGTTTGAGTTGCAAGCTCATTGCTCATGTTGCTCACAAAAGAGGCTTTGGACAAATGCCACCATCACCTCAGCCCACAATATTTATCCTTCTCTGCCTCAACAATGGCCGTCGTTAGCCTCTCACAAACAGGATCGGCTTCAATCAACGTACAGTACATACCGATGGAGCGTTCCCAAAAACAGCAGCCACAATCTGAGAATAGAGCTATTTGAGTCATCTAGCCACATAATTATCATTCAGAGAAGATGACCACTTGGTTTCTCTGTGCATTGTGCGTCACTGGAAAAAATGTTGAAAATATAGAGCAGCCTGGGCTCCCCACTGTAACCTTCCCTTGAAAAATAGTGCCGTTGTCTGCTTCCAATTAGTACATTGGAGTTAATCTAATGCTCGAGTTTGTACATGTGGAACTGGCGTATGGTAACGTTTCCATTAAACAAAATTAACTTTTGTTTGGGCCATCAGGCCCTGCCGGATGTGTAATCTGAGATTTCGGGGATGTTATGAGGAGCAAATAGGCGAGGTATTAGCCGAGCTGATCTTACAAGCTCCGGTCTGATTTTTTGCTTCCTCTTCACTTTGGCAGTCGAGGAAACTAATCACATCGTCAAACACTTGCTATTCCCCACTGGCAAGGTGACTGTGACACACGTGTATCATGTAGCCTCGGGTAAGAAAAAAAATGAGAGTAGTCAAAGTTGCATACATCAAAGGTAAAAGTCAGAGTGGGTGTATGTCACTTGGCTTGGATTTGTTGCTTTTGTGGGCACAAAATCAAAGCAGAGCTGGAGGTCAGTGTGGTCATAGGTTTTGATTGGCATATTACCGGACTGGTGGGAATAGCATCCTTCACGTTAAAGTAGAAGCCAAAGTAGATCATGTTGAAAACGCCATGGCGTCCAAGTGTTGATGTTAATCCCTTATTCAGACCCTGCAGTCCGAAGCCGCCCGAGTTTATGATGCGTCTGGCTTGAGCAAATGAGGAGGGTTGCTGTTTTAGAGAGAGCAAATTCAAAAAGAAGACATGTCAAATGTGAAATGTGATTTTAATAGACTGTAATAAGGAGTATTTTATGACTATCGACCTCTTTGAAGGCATCTCTGTTGGCCTGGAGACTGACTTTCACCACCTCGAATGGATTGACAACAACTGCCTCAGTCAATCCTGCACCAAGACCTGCTGCAGACAGAGCCTGTGGAAGAGACGGACGTGATTAATAACAGCCGAGAATGTGGAGAGAATATTCAAATACAGACTGACAGTGTGTCTCGGCTGCGAAAGCAGCAAAGTTCCCCACGTCTTTGTTTGGTCTGAGATTCTGTCACTCCTCTGTCATTGTTACCCTTTGACAAATGTCTCAAGACAGACAGGACACCTGGGTTTGTTATCGTTTGAGAAAAATGTCAGGTGACAGAGAGCAGGGGGAGAACAAAAGGCAGAAGAATGCGAGAGAAGTAGCAATGCCTTTATGATTAATCATTCAAGGGAGTGAAAATGTAAAAAGAATCAGTTATTTTCTAAAGGTTCAGACATAACTGAACATCACCGTCTAAATTCCCTTAAAAGCAACAAGGTAAAAGTTTCCTGTAAAGCTGTGGACTACATTCCTGCGATATCTTTTTTACATTTGATATACTATATTTCATATAGTTTGATATGTGCTAGATTTTGGGATCAATAAAATCTGTCCACGTCTCATTTAGTGACATTCACCATCAAGTAACTACATTAACTATTAATAAATCTACATTCATGACAAGTATTTAACTTATGTACATGTATTTCCATGAGGCAGTATAAATATGTGAATGTAAAGTGTGCGCATGTGTGCATGGAGAGCGAACAGCGTAATGGGAACATGTCAAGAGCCCGTCTCTTGCTCATTACTCTTCCTGGCCCTTTATCCTGCTGTCAGGGCCGCGGGACCCATCCTCTCAGACAGGCCCTCGTGATGTTTACACAGCCAGCCAGCCACGTTTTAATTCCTTATTTGTGTTATTACTGTGTGTGTCCTCATTAATCAGAGTGAAGACATTCAGCTGTGCCATGAGGTACAACTGGAGAGGGTTTCAGAACCAGTCTGTAATTGACTCGCCCTAATGATCAGATGTGATTACACTCCTTGATACACGAGGGCCCCTCTGGGTGGAAATGTAGTTTGAGGCACTTGAAGAGGACACAGGAGATAGTGAGATGGAGGGCGGAAGAGGAGAACATGATGGATGGGACAGGTAAACATTTCTCGACCAATGGCTGAAAAAACAAGCTGAAGATATGCGCCAGGACAGGACGCCCTCAATGCTCAGTTACAGGTATGCCATCCATCACCGTTGACACTTGGCTGCCACCTGAATAGATGTGTGGCGACCGCACCTTGGAGACGCAAGTCTGTCAAGTTGGAAACTTTGACTCAGTGTAACTGATACCAGATTAGTCAAGTTAGATGGAAGGACTTGTGATGTTTGTCGCCTGTGGTGAAACCAGTCTGCAGATTGAACAAATGCCAAGCAAACATACAGTAGAGCCCATTTGTTAGGGCAGTGTGGTTAATAGAAAGGATTGAACAAGATTGTGTGAGCCAAATTGTATTTATTCATTTATGGCAGCATCTTGCCAGATTATGATTGCCTGAAGGATCAGCAATATGGATAATCGCTTGATATTTTGGTTGGCTGGATCACTATTACAGTGATTTCCCACAAAGAAGCTTATCAGATGAGTTATAAAGTGCGGTGAGCTTGATTTAATATCACCAGTGATGTATTTTACGTGTTTATTTTTTTTATCTAACCAGATAAAAGATTTATTTTTTATTTAACCTTTATTTAACCAGAAAAAAGACCCATTGAGATCAAGATCTCTTTCACAAAGGGTGACCTGGCCAAGAAAGGCAGCAGCACACATCATATTTAATAAAAAACAGGGAAATAACACTTACAAAACAAACACTGAAATATAAAAGTGCAACTAGATCAAATTTCTTACATGCACTTTGACTGATAGCTCCCCATCAATAATGAATCCCAGGTACTTATAACTGGCAACCAGCTCAAGAGCTCCGCCATGAGAAGTTCTAATTTTTCCCATGGGAACAGATGAATTTTGAAAAAAAAAAAAAAAAAAAAGCATTACTTTGGATTTTTCAGCATTTAAAACGAATTTCTCCAGATGAATCTGCACTGCATCAAAAGATAGACTGCAAAAATGTGAATGCTTTGTGCAATCAAGTGTGAACAACAGTAAATTATCAGGAATCATCGGCATTCAAACGGTAGAAGGCATTTGACGAGTTTGCACACAGATCGTTAATGTAGATCGTAAACAAAATGGGTCCTAGAACTGAGCCTTGAGGAACACCTTTTGTGACCTCAAGAAAGGTGGAACTTACTCCAGCCATCTGAACACATTGTGTCCAATTTGCCACATAATATTCAAACCAAGTGGCAGCTTGTGTGGAGATGCCATTTTTGATGAGAACATCGAGCAAGAGATTGTGATCCACAGTGGCAAATGCCTTTGACTGAGTCTGCTGTGCTCTGAATATACAGTTTTTCTCTTTAGTAAAGAGTTGTTGTTGCACAATTATCTTCTTTGAAGAATGTTTATTGTTATTCTCAATAAAACTGACCAGGGATTCAATATCAATAAGTTTAGAGTGAGCACACATGTTGCTTAGCTGATTCATACAGTGTGAGCTGTGGGCTTTTGGTCGTGCAGAAAAACACTTTTGTATGTAATGACTTAAAATGATCCAACAAGATTCATTAAACTAGATTTCCCGCCCAGCATTTATATGCTTCTGCTGATACCAGACTCCTATAACATACTGACTTAAAGGAACATGATATAGTAGAGGACACAGACATGTTTTGTGATGCCATAGAGATCCTGAATCCAAACAGAGCCAAAATTGAAAAGGAACACAAGACATTCTTGAGACTCACATGAATGGGCCAGATGTACATATGGATAACTCGAACACATAATGCATCTGGCTACAGCCGACCGTGCAGAGGCATAGCCCAGCTAGTCTGCACTTTATTATATTTGATGTGTCATTTCAAATCCACTCTGATGGAATACATATCCAAATTAAAACAGTCCTGTATTTGCTGAATGGACTACACAGATTAAGATGTGATTTTTTTTAGTGCCAAGTAGGGCTGCAACTAACAATTCTTTTCATAATCGATCAATGTGTTGATATTTTTCACAAAAATTGCATTTTCCCAAACCTCAAAATTATGATAATCTCAAATGTGTTGTTTTGTCACTAAACCAAACTTACCCAGTTTTGATCATTTCTTTGTTATATGGAGCAAAGAAAGGAAATCATGGAGCTTGTTTCATTTATTAAAAAACACAAAATAGTTGAAAAAGTATTAAGTTATCAATTTAGCCCTGTTGCCGAGGGGATCTTCCCAAGGCTACAACCATACAACCCAGTCACGAAGAGTATGTACTGGGAAACTTTCATATGTGATTCTATAGCAAAAAGAAAGTGAAGTTTTTAGGGTTGTTTTACTAATACCCTTGTGTTTAAAGCTTTCATTCGTTAAAACAGGTAGAGGAAACTAAATTCCACTCAACTGTTTTTAACTGAAGTTGGTTCACGGACTATTATTAGTAACCTGTTTTACCGTCTGTGTTACAATTGGATGTGTTAGTCATCGGGGATGCTGTCAAATGTGCTTAAATCCTGACTGAGTTGTTATTGTTATCCAGGCCGTCTCTACTTAATCCCCATTTGATATTGATTTATTATAGCACTTCTAATGTGAGAAGGCCATTGGTTTAGGTGACTCAGATGTCTTTAAGTCAAATTTGTATGTGACAAAACAGTCTGTCTAAATCCGGCACAGAAATGTGAATTAATGAATAATACATTCTGCAAATGTACAGATGCATTAAGCGAATTGGAACATGAAGTAGCAATGAATACTGTACACTGGCAGCAACGTTTACATTTACATTAATTGATTTGACTGGTACAATTATTCTTGGCATTAATCTTTGTCTCATCCCCCTATGGCAGGAGAGCTGAAATGCTGATTTTTGAACATGTTTCCTGTGTTATGTGAGTGAAAGTGTACTCAGGTGTTTCTGTGCCTCACACTTACCAAAGCAGGAGACAAAGGGGTGAAACTCAGCAACTTCTTGTACTGCTCAAAAGTGAAAAACTGCAGAGGAAAGAGCAGAATAAATGAGCTGTCAAAGTCACCGTGCAGTCATAAGCTTAAGCCTGTGCACACGTACACACCCGTATACACACATACACGCAAGGACACGCTATTAAAAGCAGTTACCTTAAAAACACGCATGAGGAAATGTGAACCTCTGGAAGCTTTATATCGGCTTAATGAGAACAGGAAAACAAAGCAACACTTTAAAAATTTAGATCTCAGTGGAAAGCAAAACATTGATCTGTTTAACCCAGGAAAGGCCCAAATGCCAGCAGATGAGCTGTAATTTGCTCTAATTCTTCTCTCCAGACATTTCTCACAATCAGCCATTAGCAATTACCCCATCTTCTCAGTGTGAGCGCTTATTAGTTCACACGCCCTCGTCTCCAGCATCTCATTACGAGGCAGCGTCATACCAAGAATCAGGCCTCTGCGGAGCCCAAACCTGACTTACCCCCGTCACCGCATTACACAAAACACTAATGTGAACGGAGACGAGCAAACAAAAGACAAGGCTCATGGAGAAAGCTTGCTGTAAATGCTTGTGGGTCAATATTTGGTATTAGGACTGAACAAACGGGTGAGGCCGAGGGTGTCATGAGTTTAATCAATCATGTATATGCACCATGTTGGTTTTCATAAGGCAGTAGAGTAGGTTGCATTAGCTTTGCAGTCAGGGTGTAATGGTTTACAGAAACCTTGGTTTGGTTTGTATATTGGTTGTGCAACAATAATAAATTAAAAAAATGGCTCATGTTCAACGTTATTCCACTGACATTACTGGAACAAACGATGCCAACACATCAATCAACAGGTCTACAGTGTGTGAAAACTGCACAGCATCAGCATGTATTGTTCTGCATTAATGACATCAGCAATTCATCAAACTTCAAGTTTTGGATTCATAAATATGCATTACATTGATTAAGAAGAGTTCATTTGTATCCAAACCTTCAATGGTTCGATTTGTTGTTTTTACATCATCACCAACGTAAAACAATCACTGGTTGCTCACTCCCCTTTGAGCAGGAGCGAGGGACTAACTTTTTTACTCACTCAAAGTCTTTAAACTCACATTTACACTCTGCATGACTGCATATGTGACATCCATAAAGTGAAAATAAACACACTTCACACACAAAAAAACCCCCAAAAAACAGCAAACACTTTATCTCACCTTGACTGCCCTCTTTGGTGTCTCCGCCAGAATCGGAGGTAGGATTCCCTTGTAAAAGCCAAATATGCTGCAAAGAGACAGAAAACAAGATTATCATCTACACAGTTTCTACTGTGACACTATTGATGTCTCCCAGGTTCTCAAATGTTAAAAGAAACTCCATGTAAAACAAGGCCAATTACCCATTAAGAAGCCCTTAGCACGTTCTCAACTATGTCACAGCAGCAGTCCAGTCTTTGACAACAGCGAATATATGTAGTTAGCAGGGACTTAAAGTAAGCTCAGGAAATATATTGCTGCTGTCTGGCAGCGTGACTACCAAGAAATATGTTCAACCACAAAAACCTCGGTAAACATCCTCTGCAGGAATTTGTGAAGGAAATGACTGAAGAGTTTATTTCAGCATTTCATACCGGACGCTTCAAAACATGGGTAGCTGTATAATTTTAGTCATTTGGTAAGTTTGCCTTAAGTAAATCACACATGCATGATTTAAAGCATACTTAAAAGCAGGAAAAATGATTCAGTGAGTTATGAATATAGAAACTCATGCCTACGTTTAACACGAGCTGTGTATAGGTATACTTAGAGTCAAGTTACATTGTTAGTTTTTCTCAAATGTACCTGCTATAAACTGTACTAATTTGATATTTCAGAATTCAGTACAAAAATGTTAATCCTATAATGCTTATAATGACATTTCAAATGTTAGTTTATCCCTTAACTATGTAATTTGTCTAGAAGAAAAATCTATTAACCTACAGCGCAAACTACCAGCACACAGTGAGCAACGTTTACACACAAGGTGTAGGTTTTCCGTTTTGCCAAGTTGACAATAAGCATGTTTTTCGCATACATTCGGAACAGCATACAAGTGCATTTCTCTCATTGTTCAACAGGGTAGAATAGAACATTGTTTTGAACTTGTGCAGTTTGTAGAACAGCAGAGAACAGAAAATATGTCCCTTTCCAAAGAAAACTTGATACAGAATGCAAAATAATAAATATTTTGAGAGACACTGCAAGAAGCCCTGTATAACAAGCCACCAATTATGGATTTTCTATTCTGTCTCAGCACTTTGTTGGAGCGTTGGTGTTTTCCCTCCACTTTAATTTACTTACAAATTTGAATTCACAACCCTATGGAGTTGGGCAATGTTGACCTTTGCCATGAGAATGTAATGTAGTATATTTGAAGAAATTGCCTAAAAGCGCTTCTGCGATGCGTTCAGATGATCAAACATGATTTGTGTAGGTCACATTCACCTCGACCAAGGCTCTTGAGATATCTAGTTCATGTATACAAACGTGGATGGACTACCCAAAAAAAAAGCCACTGGCGGTCATGAGTAAACTTCAATGCATTTGTGGTATCAAGATGCAGGAGATTATTTCCAATGGTAAAGTTTATTTGATTTACGGAAAGTGTGGCATAACTGACTGCATCCTGTGAACAGAGGCACTCAATCTGTTGCAACATTCCGTACAAGTCAACAGAGACGGTCTCCGAGCATGGACGGTCCACTGTAAATCACACCACAAATTTTTTATAATATTCAGGTCTGGGGACTGAGATGTCCATTCCTGAACGTTGTATTTGTTCCTCTGCATGAATGCCTTCGTAGATTTTGAGCAGTGTTTAGGGTCGTTGTCTTGATGAAAGATCCAGCCCGGCACAACTTCAACTTTGTCACTGATTCTTGGACATTGTTCTGCAGAATCTGCTGATATAGAGTGGAATCCAGGCAACCCCAACTTTAACAAGATTCCCAGTCCCTGCACTGGCCACACAGCCCAACAGCATGATGGAACCACCACCCAATTTGAAGGTAGCAAGTGTTTTTCTTGGAATGCTGTGTTCTTTTTCCACCATGCATAGCGCCCCTTGTTTTGCCCAAATAACTCAATTTTAGTTTCATCAGCCCACAGCACCTTATTCCAGAATGAAGCTGGCTTGTCCAAATGTGCTTTAGCATACCTCAAACGACTCTGTTTGTGGCAGGTGCAGAGAAAAGGCTTTTTCTGCATTACTCTTCCATCCAGCATCTCCTTGTGTAAAGTGCGCTGAATAGTTGAACGATGCACAGAGACACCTTCTGCAGCAAGATGATGTTGTAGGTCTTTGGAGCTGGTCTGTGGGTTGACTGTGACTGTTCTCACCATCCTTCGCCTCTGCTTATCTGAGATTTTTTTCTTGGTCTGCCACTTTGGGCCTTAACTAGAACTCTGCCCATGGTCTTCTAATTCCTCACAATGTTCCTCACAGTTGAAACTGAGAGCTTAAATCTCTGAGATAGCTTTCTGTATCCTTCCCCTAAATCATAATGTTAAACAATCATTGTTTTCTGGTCATTTGAGAGTTGTTTTGAGGCTCCCGTGTTGCCACTCTTCAGACAAGATGCAAAGAGGAGAAACACTTACAATTGGCCTCCTTAAATACCCTTTCTCATGATGGGATTCAGCTGTGTATGGAGGTCAAGGGTCACTGAGGTTACCAAACCAATTTTGAGTTCCAATAATTAGTGCTAAAAGTATTGAAATCAATAAAATGACAAGGGTGCCTAAATTTATGCATGTGCCTCATTTTGTTTAAATAATTTTGCCAATTATTTCACTTCTCAAATATCACTGTGTTTGTCTCCTATATGATATATTTATCTGAAATTTCTTATCCAAACAACCAATGATTTATAAAGGAAAATCATGAACATTTACAGGGGTGCCCAAACTTTTGCATACCACTGTATTAATTATTAACAAGGTGCTTACTAACATGCATATAAGTAGCATACTAGCCCTTTATTAGCAAACATTAAGCACGTATTAACACCTTATGTGGGAACAATCTTAATTCATGTCATAAAAGAGGTAGAATAAGGTCGAGAATAAAGGGCGAGTATGCTACTTATATATGTTAGTAAGAACCTGGTTAATGGTGAATGTGTTCCCAAAATATATGTTGGGACAGAGAGGACAATGTGGCATAACCGACTGCATCCTGTGAACAGAGGCACTCGATCTGTTGTGGCAACATTCCGTACAAGTCAACAGAGATGTTCTTGGTCGATTGGGTCCCAGTGTAAATATTTTTGCTGTGGGCTCGTTTGTACACCAAGCATAACTTGAGAAGGACAGGCCATTACAGTTGCACAGAACGTGCACAGTAGTGGCCAAAAACTGCAGTGAACCAAAAGTAATTATCAAAACACTGATCATCGAGTGACAGACTCGGAGCTTTGGAAAAAACATCAGCTGCTGGCAAAACAGTCGCTACTTGATCAAGTCTATTTTGATTTTTGAACCTAGTCAAATAGTTTTGATTAAGAAGTGAAACAAAATGACCAGATAGAAGAACAGTTTGAGAATAATGTTTATTTCTATTGGTGGTAAATCTTCTGTTCTTAGATTTACCACAATCATTCATCATAGTGATTCTTCAACCAAGACACTTGCAGGTGACAGAAAAAGCACAAAGACGAACAAATTGACATTATCCAAAGGTCGAATGAGGTGTGACCGACTGTATCCTGTGAACAGTGGCACCACTCCTGTTGTGGCAACAATTTTTACAAGCCAACACAGATGATCTCGCTTGATTGGAACTGAGTGTAAACATTTTTTTACTGCTGGTTTACACTTCCGTAGAATATAACCTGAGAAGGACAGTGAGGGTGCCAGTCCAAAAAACTGCAGCGAACCAAAACTCATTATTACAACACCTGTCATCGGCTGAACCAGTTAAGAAGTCAACCAATGCCATCAAGACCTCAACTGACAGGAGTGATACTTTAAGCCAGAAATGAATTCTTTGTGTCTTTTGTGTAAACAAGTTATTTAAGTCAGACGGAAGGCCCTTCCCTTAACTCTCTATGCCCATGCAAATAGTGGCCATAGATTCCCCGGGTGTGGTCAGGCTGGGGAGCCACCAGGTGACGAAGGGAGAGCGAAATATGTTACAGAATGAAAATGGCTTTCCGAGAGTGGCATTCATTTGAATTCTAATTTGATTCCCAATGTAAAGTACACACAAGGTCCCTTTTTGGCTTTCCTAAACAAATGGCTTCCTGACCGGGGGTGAGGGGCCTGTGTACAAGGTTGATGTGTTTTTGTGTGAATGATTTGGCCTTCATTTACATAAACCTTTCCTTTTTTAACAGCCTCCATCCACTGTGGAGGAACAGGAGGAGAGGAGCACATACTGTACAAAAAGACACATTTCATGAAATAAACGGGCCAATAATATCCATCAGACGGGGTGCATATGTAAATGAAAAACAACAACATTTGCATTAAAAACAAACTGGATGAAATGATTGTCATCAGCAGAATTCTGTGCAAATTTTCACAGCTCTGTCATGAGAAATATGAGCTGCCCCAGGGAACATTTCAACATGTAAACAACCGGCATGCTTCATCTACAAATATTTGCACTTTCCCAGTGACTACTATAACCTTGTCACTGAAAGGAACAATGAGTGGGCAGGAGTCACTGAATACAGACACAAATACGTCTCTTAAATACTTTGTACTTTCATTTAATGATCCAATATCCTTTATATACTATGGTCTTTTCCTGTGCACGTGTGAAGCTTTAACCCTGTAGTCTCTTGTGGCCAAATCTCATTGAGTGGAAAGACCGGCCACTCAAGAGACAAGAAACACGGTGGGAGATGCTCTACTTAAGGTGCTGCCAAGCCTCCAGGCAGATGTCTGGTTGTATTTCAGATTTAAAAACTATGACGGCAGCAAGGAGATGGACAAAAGCAAAGCCATATGCAAGATGCTGTTTGTTTATAAATGACGAAAGTGAAGACTAATTTATTGACGTGATGGGAGGAAAATGGGAATAATATCTGGGGTATTTGTTTGTTGGTTGTGTTACAGTAAGACAGATCTTTTTTTTTTTACCTGTATGTGCTTAATTAAAGCAGCACTTCAAACAATTGCAATGTACAAATGAATTAGTGCTGGGCACGTTAACGGCGTCAACCGTTAAGTTTACCCATTGTTAAAATGAGTCTCTAAAGTAACACTAAAACTTTAAAAACAGAGGCACACATACTGAGTACACAGGTACGCTGGTTATTGTAGAGCTGCTCTTTTCGTTTAACAGACCACTCCAGTTTGACTGTAGGTTCTCTAAAGGAGCTAACGGAGCTAACTGGTAAACGGTGCCTGGCCTCCGGTGTCACGGCACATAAACATGGCGTCACATGCGTCTTTTTCTGGTCAGTCGTAATGGAAGCGCGTCACGTGTTAATGTGCGTTAATGTCTAACTAAATGTAAAAAAGCAACATCTTGGGAAAAACAATGGCTGTACCAAAAGTATCAGGCCACCACCAACTGACTTAAGAGACAGGAAGTTAGTTGAGCATCCTTAGATAAGCTCTGTCCAAAGTTTACAAAATTCTACACCTACGACAACTTTAAACCTTACTAACGAGCACCGTTACTTGAAATGCAACATGTATCATCAAGGCTTGAACTTTCCATTGAACCTGCCTGCTGCTTCATATAAGCCACACCTCTTTCTCCATAGCTAAACATGTAATCTGATGGACAAGCTTATATGCATTTCTTCTCACTTCCAGGAATGTATCCATTTTTTGCATGGGTGATCCCAGCTGGAGTCGACCCCCCCCCCAACCCCAACCCTACAACCATTAATTCCAGGCATTTGTCACTAATCTGCTGTACGAAGGCTAACTGTAATGAAAGTGTCCTTTTCATAATACCGTAGCCTTGCTTTTGGTCCTGATCCAGTCTCTTCATACCACACTGGTGAAGAATGCTTGAGAGTAAAGTCTTTTTGTTTGCCTCCAGACGGAAACACTTAACACATGCTTGTGCTGGTGCACCCACATGCAAGAGAAGAAGGAAGCGTGGCCAGTAAGGCAATACCCAACCTTGTCTTCATGCGCGTAGCTCTTATTGTCACGCAACTACAAGATTTCATGCCACATTTTCCTGATTTAACACCACTAGATGGGTTGTGTAATAACAGCTTTTGTACAAGCAAATCTCTAATGTCTTTCTACAAATCTGGCAAAATCTGTCTTTGTATAATAAAACATACATTTAATTATCTGCAAAGCTTCAGAGCGTCAAATAGATGGGGTCATACATATTTCCATGTCTTTCCTCAGTTTAATCACTGAGCTTGAAACTGAGAGCTCAGGTTTCCTCCCTCATCGCCTCTGTTAGAGTGAAGCCTGGTGTTAGCTCAGTCCTGCCATGAGCTGAAAGGAAGTGTTTATTTTTAATAATAATTCTACAACAGCGGGGCTTAACACTATTTGTATAAATTATAACTAAGTGGTTTGGCCTGGAGGTAGGACTCAATGTGCTACTGGGGAGTGATTACGGCCTCAACAAAAATATACCTTTAATGATAATTGGTCGACACTAAGTGAATCTTCTGTCTGTCTGTTGGGACACATGCCATGGCTCGATTGTATGTGTGTACAAGCCAAATAGCTGTCATAGCTGATGGTGTTGACGCTGTGTAATTTGGCGGCCATTGTGTCGTCAGATTTCTCGACAAAGATTCAAGCGGACCTACTCCCAACGGGCACACCCAAAAAGTATGCATATACGCGAGCATTAAGTTTCACGCCGAGTGTGTGCAGGGTGAAGACGGCACGGCTACTATTTCAGGATATCTGTGTCTGTTGAACCGCAGCCAAGAGAGGATTCACAACTGTCACGAGTTGGCCTCGTGCTCACACCTCGCAGCAGCATCGACTTTATATCCCCTGTAAAGCTGTCATCTCGCCGTAAAACCAAGCAAGTGGCAACTACTTTCTCCTACGCCTGCACTGTCTCACAGACCTGTCACATGGCAGGCAGAGGCGAAGGAGGGGGAGGATGACCGTCTTTCGTTGGCTTTGAAAGTTTAATATTTCTATGTGTATTCTTCTTCAATGAGAGGAATAAAGAGTTGCAAGGCCTGCTGCAAGACAGACACTTTAAGACAGTTGGCTAAAAGCAAGAAACACCTTTAGCTTTCTAATAAAGCAGAAGGAGGAACAAAGTATTCCTTCCATTCACACAGGAATCAAGAAGGTGATTTTCCACTGATTGAATTTGTATTTTGCTTGTACAGAATTAATCAATAAATTAATCGGTTTGACGCCCTTTTCATTATTAAAACTTGAGTACTGATTGTTTCAGCTTCTTAAATGTGAATATTTTCTTCGTATATTTGCTCCACATAACAGAAATCATTAAAACTGAATAATTTTGGTTTGTGGACAAAACAAGACATTTGAGAACATCGTAATTTTCAGGTTGGATCAAAGTTTTTTTAAACATTTTATGGACCAAATGATTAATAGATTAATCGAGAAAATAATCGAAAGAGTAATCGATTATGAAAATAATTCTTAGTTGCAGCTCTACTGAAGAGGTTTTGGAGAACATACCCCTCATTACGGATGACGGTCCGAAAGCAGTCACCCAGACTCTTGTAGCTGTGAGGATCACTCGATCCCCTCTGGATCTGGAATCTGAAACAAAGGAAATTGACATTAAAGCTTCCATCAACATTCATTTCACAGCTTTGTTGTTACTGAAATCCAGAGCTCATTTATTTCCTTGATTTCCCTCTACCCATTAGCCGTTTTTACTTCCTCTGCTAAAATGTGAGGCTCTTACTTTTACCCCCAAGCATAGCAGAGAACCCAAACATTTATTTAACCCAACCAAACCAATTAGCCACCCTACTCCCCTGGTCTGAGCCTTTTGTAGCAAGGTTTTCAGCCACTAACATGCAGGTGAGCCAATTGTAAGAGCTCTTGAGTTACGTGTAAATTTTTAATATGATGGAGCCAGTCGAAGGACTTTGTTATAGTAAACATGCCGGTGCCTCCCTAATAACGACAGCGGAGCTGTGTGTAAATATTTTACATGAGAAAACTAGCTGAAAGTCAAAGAATGAATATAAATGGTGCTTGTTAGTGATAGAGTTTCCAATAAAGGTACACTAATGGTGTAAGTAGAGATATAATTACATTCATCACAGACTCTAAAAAAACATGAATGAGAACAAATGGCCTGATAAGACGAGACATAGACATGAGACTTGATATTTTGACAGAGGGACTAATGAAACAACAAATAAAAGACTTAACAGGGAGACGTGACAACTTGAAGAATTTATGAACATTTGAGTGAAGAGAGTAGGAGGTAATGGGACAAGAGAAAGATTCCCTCCTCATATGGCTTCAACTGCCAGGTCACAAGGTCAGCAGTAAGTCGTCCATGCGGGTGCCTGATGGGGCCATAAAGAGCCCCTGGGCTCCAGTGGAGGGGGAGTTTAGTGGGGTGAGCGGCCTTTCATAACAGATTAACATCTTAGAGGGGTGTCCCTCAAATCCTATTTGGTGGATTCCCAAATAGCTTGTAACCCGTTCCTGAAAACCAGTTAAAACAGCATAATAAATAGATGTCTGACACCATATTAAAGAAGAAGAAACGAAGGACTTCAGGTATGAGGGGATGGTAGAATAAAGGGTACAAAGGGGACTTGGAAGATTAAAGACTACTGGGACTTGTAAACAAATTCAAATCTGGCTTAATTGAAGGCATACGATGCTGGGGTCAAGAACGGTAGAGACCCTGTCCACAAGTCTCCTTTCGCCTCCCTTGCTATGTGTGCCCCGACCTGAACCGGCCCTGAGAGAGTAGAGTTGCCAGGACTGTGGTCCGGTTCCAGCCCCCTGAGTCCACTTGTGACCCTGGGGTCACCTCATTTCCTCATGGCCCTCTACTACCCTGCCATAAAAGCCAGAGACCAAACAGCATGGCCCAGGGAGTGGGAGATAATAGGGAGGACCAGAAGAACTTGGGCAGCAGGGGAACTGTAAGGCCCCTGGCTAGGAAGCTGCAAATGTTTCTTTTCACAGCAACCAACAGTGAGAAATAAGATCCAAAGTAGTCTTAGTTAAATGTCCGGAGTAATTGTACAGACAAATAAAGCTCAAGTTTCATCAGGCCTCAGATAATAAGCAGAAATACAGGTCGGCAGAAGAAAAGAAAAAAGATGGCCTCCATGGATGCAGCAGATTCACTTGGCCTTGGAGTCAAACGTGCAGATAATGAACTCTTCAGATAGAACTCAAGGAAGAAAAGAAAATCCCTGAAGGTTCTTGAAATCACGAGCCAAAGCTATTTGAGCTAAAGCATACTCCGAGGTGATGATATCTGTGAGTTCATCAGTCCCCCCCTTCCTTCCTTCCCCTTCCCCATATCGCACTCGCCGTGTGTTTGTGCTTTACAGGCCCCTGAGCTACCTAGGTGAGGGTGAAGGTGAGGGCAGGTTGATGCTTCTCTGAGTGAGACAAGCACTCTGGGGTAAATAATCCTCAAGACCTCGTCCACCTGACCCCTACTGCCTATAAAATACAAATCCAGGGCATCCACACAGAAGTCAAAAAGGTAAATGAGGGTGGAGAAACTCGATTGCGCGCCATTCTTTGTATTTTTATGGACAGCAGCGCAGCGTTTGAGGGCCTTGCAAGGCCGTGTCCGCTACCAGACCCCGGTGGTAATGGGCTCAACCTGGGGACCAACAAGACAAGCTGTCACCTCAGAGAAGATGAGATGTTGAGGTAAGGCTCATTAATGTTGGTGTTAAAAATGCCTATGGGGAGGGGGCGAGGGGGGTTAGTAGGTTGATCAAAAGGCAAAAGCTTGATGGCCTTACTTTTAAAAGGGGTAAGGTAGGCCTTTTAGGAACACTCTAAAAAAATATGTCCCATTAAAAATGAGGGGTGTAGCAAAATGTATTTTGAATTTAAGGATCTAATATGGGCTGATGTGAAACCGAATTTATAGCTGTTCAGACAACTTGACATAAAAAAAAAACTCCATAGGAGACGTAATGACCATCTACAATAGGCAGTTTTTATATATTGTATCTGTAAGTGCCATTCAAACACTCAAGGTCGCTTTACATATTCAATTAATGCTATTAATTATATTGCAGTACTTGAAATTTTGTAATTTTCTCTGTCCGTAAATATTTATTTACACGTCGCCTCTGTGTTTGAATTGGTTGCTACATTGATAGCATTGAAGATTTCCTCATGCCGTCCCAAGTAGAATTTCAAGCATTTCATCAAAAGAGGAGAAAGATTAAGTCACCGGAGGAAGGGATGAATTGTTCAGTCTGAAGTACATGAGACAATTTGGAAGGCAACATAAAGAAAAAATCTATTTTTTACAGCCAGACAGTTAATTTTAATGAGCAGGATCATAAAAATGGTAAAAGTCCATTGCATTGGTACATGAGGTTACGAGCACATTTCAGACCTAAATGGTCCAATATGGCAAACGCAACCAAACGGCAAAACTGTGCTTCAGGGTCACTAAACATGTCTGGCTGCTGCTTTACCCACTCGCCCATTGTTGACAGCCACCGACTGACCCACAACTGATGACTAACAATAACTGTGTAAAAATACAACAAGTAGTATGACACTCAAAGCATTCGCAATGTGTAAAACTCACACAGGAGGAGTCCAATAAAGACAGATCTTTGGAAGGAAGGATAATGCCAGAGCTTGATCTGGGCCCAACCATTTTAGTTTCTCCACCACCACAAATCTACTGGACCTGGGACATCCATGGTTACTGAGCAAGGCTTTGGTGGAGATGAGAAAGAAAATGTTCTTTTGACATGTAGATGACATCCTCTTGACTCCTTTGATTGTCTTTGGTGATGTTGGGACCAGTTTTCTAGTCCAGATGTTTGCTCATATACCATGACCTCTGTGACCTGTGATCAGGCTGCATTACTGTGGAAGAGCAGGAAAAGTGGTACACAAAACAGCGTGGGGACAGGCTAGGCAGGGTCCAGGCCCGAGACGGAGACTCAGATGTTTTGAGTATTACTTCTGGTTGACTGATAGATCACTCTGTATGTTAGAGTGGACTGGAGCAAATTTAGAAAGCCACTAATTCATAAGTGGAACGGATAGGTGGAAAAAATGAGCAGTCTTAGCAACATTTCCAGAAAGTGGTTGCATGGCAGAGAGGATTTCTTGGGTGTATAAACTGGGGTCTCTAAACCTCTGCCAAATGCTGTTAACTGAAATTATGGTGCTAATGTTAGAGCTGTAGTTTAAATTATAGAACGATATAACCATTTGTCCCCCACAAAATCCTTAAGAGAGCAATTTCTTTTAGATGGACTAGATTTAGTCACAATTTCAATATAGGAAGACACAAATTAATGGGTGGTTGATGTAAAGAAAAACAGAGGCCATGACGGATGACGGCAATGTAGGTTAGGACTATCTGGTGGTTTTAGAGTGTCCAGACCAACAACAGCAACATCCACGTTGATGTGAGGAAGGATTGTTGAGACTCCACTGACAGCAAGTAACCGTGGACTATGACACAGCGCGCTCCAGACAACAGCCCTGCATGTTTCCAGAGAGAAACCCGAGAGTTTCAAGAACACTGCACCATCTCATCGGAGTGCTGCTGCAAAAAAACACTTGGGGTAACGCACCCCAAAAAGAAAGTGATTCCTTTGCATCAAATCTATTTCTACATTGGTAAACTGGTGAGTTTTGTGGTGACATCTACATTGATGATTCATGGCTGAGGTTCTTTTTCCTCCATGAAATCTTTCACCTATAGAATTTTTTTTGTGTTTTCCATTAAAAGTCTCAGTTTTATTCATCAACAGAGTTGCACAATGAATGGAAAAATGTTTTCACAGCAAAACTGTTTTCAGCTGTGCTAACAAGTGCACAAGGGTTTTCTAATCATCCAATAGACTTCTAATGCGATTAGCAAACACAATGTACCATTAGAACACTGGAGAGATGGTTGCTGGAAATGGGCCTCTATACACCTATGTACATATTCATATTATGTATGAAGTGTATTTCTGATTCATTTAATGTTATATTCATTGAAAAAAAGTGATTTCCTTCAAAAACAAGGACATTTCTAAGTGACCTGGAACCTTTGAACAGTAGTGTACCTGACAAGGCTTGTTGCAGGTTGTTGTGGTTTGCGTAGCAAAACTTTACAACTGCAATTATAATACATAAACAGGTAACTGTGGAAAGTCTTGGTCGACACTGGTCTGTTGTACCACAGAGCGAGTCTGTCTTTATTTCACCTTCTTAAGTTAATTTTTTGAAGCTGAGGAAACTAAGGAACTTGGCAGGGAGAGAGCCAAACAGATGTTGTATAAAGAAAACATGTTTTAACAAAGACATATCCTCCTGCAGTCAACTTCAGAAGCCACTTCCTTGTTTAAGATTTCTTCCCAACATTTTTTGTAGAGCAAAAGCAAGACCCTCTACATGTGCGAGTACACGATGTACAATTTAATTGTTGTAGAGTGTGCATATGCACGCCACACAATTTGGTGCAGGAACCATGCTGAGCCCTTAAGTGTCTGTTAGATAAAGTTAAAGCTCAAGTATAGATGACTACAATTACATCAACCAAGCACTATGCGTAAAGGCAAGATCACATGCTTAAAGCTTTTAATGAGCACACAGTTCTAATGTAGGAAAGTGCCACACAACCCTCTGCATTGGCTGGCATTTGCTGCACTGTTTTTGCAGCGGTGGTCTCAGTGACAACTCTCTGCTTAAATTGAAAAAAAAAAAAAAGCCATTCAGGTGAACCTAAAACTGCGAGCAAGAGGTTGGGAAAGGAGCAACGGTAGTTGGATAAGGGATGTACAGACGGGCATGTGTGAGTCGGAAAGAAAAAGATGGGGCAGCAGGGGGGCAGCGCTGTGGTTTCAGCACAGTCAGGGTCTAGTGAAATCAAAGCACACAATGCCTCAACTCTGTAATTAGTGCACTGGAATGTGAACCCCTTCAATGATAATGATTACAGGTGCTCCAGTACGACACATACACACCGACATGCACATCTGCGCTTTATGTCTTCCTCTATCTATAGCTGAAAATTTGCAATCTATTTGCGTCTGCGAGGAACATGGCCCCAACATCTGTGAGTAACTGCAACAACATCTGCCGCAACATTAAAAGTAATGGTCAGTGTGTTTAAAGTTTATATTTCTGGCATTTTGTTTTTGTTAGATGTCCATAAAGGGTGAGAGGAAATCAACGTTGCAGTTACTCGGTTATCACCAAACACCGCTGGGACCACCGTGGCGCCCCCTATTTTTAGGTACCAAATTTTACATTACGCCATAAATTAAATTTACCAAATCATTATATGAAGCAGTGTGTGGTGTAGTTTACTATATGATACAACAACAGAATAGGTGGAAATAATTTTTGATATCAATGCTTTTGTCTCTTACGTTTTGATTTTAGATTTTTTTTTTTGAGTATAGTTACAGCAAATAAAACTCTAAAAGTGGTAAAAAACTTTTCGTTTTTATTTTGCTTTCTGCAATATCTGTTCATGGTTAGTCGTGTTGTTATTGGCCAGTTTAGAGCAACACTGCAGAAATGGCATAGTACTGTTTATAGGCAGAGGTTGAAATACAATTACAGTTGATCAAAGGTGCGAAATTAATTGCAATGGGATGTGAATTTGCACCAACATTAATGCTGCATCAGGGTTATGAAAGCTAACAAAAACTTAGTCTAAAACTAAAACCAGCAGTGAAAAAAATATTTAGTTCACACAAAAAATAAAAACTACAATGAACAAAGCAAAACTAACTAATACTAAACTGAATTGGAGAGAAATTCAGCTTTGTCTCAGTTTTTCCAAAACTTCATTCTGGAGCGCAGACCATTTGAAGTTTTACTTTTGATTTACCTGCAGGTGTTAAAGGTTAAAGAATGCTTCCTTTTCAGCATGTACAAGTCAAGGCTTTCTCTTAATACCTGAAAAACTAAGACTGTGCTGGATATACAAGCCCTTTCCACGTGTAGCGACAGAGATTATGAGGTGTGGATCATTTCACTATTTATAAGAAATGTGAAGGGTGGAGTAATTGAACATGGTCATTATAATGATGATAATAATAATAATAATGCATTATATGACTGGGATTCAAAGGCATCATGTTTAATCCTCTCAAAAACGCTCATCAGTTCTTCTCAACTCCTCCGTGCACTGAAGCGATGCACGGTCTAAGCTTGGGTCGTCCGCTGTGTGCGCGCATGTGTTTGACTTTTACACACAAGTCTTGCCCTGCAGTCTCGCAGCGCCGAGGGGATCGGGAGCCGGACTTGACGACTGCTGACCTGCCTGTTCCTTTACAAGGAAAGATCAGCATTCAGGGCTGCTGCTGCTTTGTGCCCTGCTGTTTGAGGGTTGTGTCAGGGATTCTTCCATAAGTGCAACGGGGTTCACCAAGCAGTTGGGGGGCGAATGGGGGGTGAGGCCTTTGGCCATCCTCAGTGTTGTCACACGCTCCCAAAAAGACGGGACATCATCTGTCAAAGCTCTCATCAAAGATCACTTTCAAGCCCCCCAAGTGGGACACACTTTCATGCTTGCTGTGACCAAATGGAGGTAGCGTTGCCATGGCTACTGCTGCGAGCAAGGGCCACGACCAGGTTTTTCTAATCAGGCTTGAAAAGGCTACTGGCAAGGCTTTGTGGTTTTGCAGCAACTCTGACAGGCATGTCATACAATACAATTTACAGAATTGCATAATTCAATACAAATCTCCTAAAACACATGTACAACAGGGATTTAGAACAAAACACTACATAATCACTCGACAAACTACAAATTCAGAAGTAATGGTAGAAGTTCAAACAATGCATTCCACATGATGTCGATGACGTTGTTCCAAGGTTTATATTAACAAAAGTTGTGGGTGATTCAAACAACAGGCTACATGAAATGGCCGCCGACAAAACTAAAACCACATAAGACGGAATGTGAAAACAGTTAATGTTCAGTGGGAGGGGCTAAAAAAGGGCTGGATGATGAGTGTTTAATGGAGAGCGAGGAATAAAAAAGGATGACAAGCGGCGGCGAAATGACGCAACGAGTGCAAGAAAGACAAACACCAGAGGGAGAAGAGAAGTGGCGGAAGACGGGCTCATTAATGCTCTATGGTGCTTATGATGGCACAAAGCGGAAAACTGTCGGATGCAGACATGAAGGCTGGGTTTCGCTCTTTCTCGAAAAGGAAGGTAAAGTGAGTGATGGGAAATTTCTTTCAGATGAGCCCCGAGTATGTTTGCACATGTATGTGTATAGGGGCGGAGCTCCGTGTAACAAGATCTCGACATGAAGGGGAAAGGCGGGCTCAGCGCGACTCTCTAATGAGAGGGAGAACCTGATCAGAGTCAGATGGGGTGCCCCGAGCGCACAGCCCCCTGCAGAAAATGCCGCTCGACACCCTTTGTTACCTCCAAGTGAGCTGAGACCAACCCATGAACCATGTAACTAGGTGGTTTCCAGGTTAATGAAAAGCTGTAACTCCAGTCCCACTGTCTTTTCTGCTAAACTGACGATTACCCTCGCTACCCCACGCCGCACCCTCCACCATCAGCCCCACATTCCTGCCTCAACCCACAAGGAAAGAGTGAGGGTCAGGGGCAATTAACCGTTTACTTTGTGTGAAGTATGCTACATTTACATTTTAGGCCGAATATGATCCAAAGTGACTTTTTTTGTGTGTTTTTTGGATTGCGTGTGTTTAAAAAGCAACAGAGAATGAGAAACAGCAGATTTGAAGATGGGTAATAAATCGTTTTTCCCAAAATGTCAACATACTTCTTAATTCTTCAACATACCACACTTGGTTCAGTATATTATTCCTGAACGCCCATGATGACACCCCACTGTTTTATGAATACTCAAAGAAACGAAACATTAAAAAAGGCACGGAGTATGCGACATGTTCTTGATAGTGGTAATGATTAAAAACAAAATGCTATGTAAAGAATTGATCAAATTCATTTAAATCTAACAAGATTATCAACTGCATCCACCGGCTTAAATTAAAAAATGGCTAAGACAAAGTTCTACAAGTTAAACTCCATCACAGCGATGAAAGAGGTTGTAAGTCAGTGTGTGGGGAGGTGGGCTCTGCAGGAGTCCCTCAGATGTAAGATAGATGTACTTGTTAGTGAAGGTGAGTAACAGGGGTCATGGCTCGACTGGTCAGCGAGCACGCCACGGGGAGTGAAAGTGAAACAACAAAGGCAAAAATACACACTGTGAATCATTTGAAAAGCCTTTCACCTTTAGGTTCTATATGTAAAAGAATGTCCAGCGTGGGCAAGTCAAATATTTCCACTATTCTCTTGTTCTGAGCCAAATATTTGTCATTCGGGGATTTCCACTCTTATTTTCTTTCTTTGATTGACATCGTACAACGAGAGCAAATTTTGCGCTTAAATCATGCTGAAAGTTTCATGTCAGCATCTTTTCAAATCACTGGAACTCAGCTATTCTTTTGTTTGGCAAAGCAGTTGACTTGGAAGATGAGTCCGGGTTTTTTTCTTCTTTTTTCTGAAGCAAAACAATGTCAAACAGTTATGTTTTAAATTCATGACATTATTCGGGGACTGGAGGAGAATCCGGACTACTGAAGTCCCAGCTTCTGCCTCTTGGAGACGGATAAAACCTCATGACGTAAAACATCGCTGAGGCAGGTACACACTTTGGCAAAGTTTACTTTCAAAATAATAATTAGAAAAAAATGAAGGAAAAAAGGGAAGAAAGAAACAGGAGAGGGAAAGCAAAAAAAAAAAACCCTTTGATTCCAAGTTGGTGGAAAAATGTAAATTTACTCCAGTTGCTGTTCAATTTGGACCAGTGGACATTAAAGCAGGAGCCAGTGCCTAATAAGAGCCATGCCATACACACACACACACACAGAGAGAGAGAGAGAGACCCACTGGAAGTGTGTCTGCTTCTGACTCTCGGCTCCAAGGCTTCTGCTAATGGATTTCAGCTCCTCAGCATCCCAATTAGCTGGTATGTTTGCTTCGTTTATGATTTCATGTGTGGATATTAAGTGTGTGAACATGCATGCACAGAATGGACACACGCGTCGCCTTTTGTGCACGCTAAAAACATGATCTAAATGTCAATTAGAAACAAACCTATTGTGCAGTTTGTTTACAAAACAAAAAAAAGGAGCATGCCCTGAGCTGAGAACCAAAAGGAATCAATTTGCACCTACTCTCAGCAACAGGACGTTTATCAAACGTGAACACATGGCAACGCAAACAGCAAAACAAACAGATAAACCTGTCCAGATTTAGAGCAGCTTTTACCACTTTTTAAAGGAAGAGCATTACAAAGAAAATAGTAGAGTGCACTTTTAACCCTGACCCTGTGTGAGGACGGGCGACGGAGCTCAAGACTTACCTGTAATAAACCCCGCCGACATCTTGGCACGTGACAGTAAATCACACCGTGTGCCTTCAAAGTATCAAATATCGCTTGATACAGCGTTTGCTTGGCCCTGAGCTTTTATCCCTGCGTTTCCTACTCTTGTGTTCTGGTGGTGGTCATGCCTTCAAAGTGCAACCATCTCACTTTTTAAAGGCACACTGGGCAATTTATTTACCAAGAAACTGCTGCCATAAATGACAGAAAAAGCAGTACAATTTACTGACAAGTAGTGAATGGGGCAGGGGGGGCTCAGAACGAAGCCAGAGGTCTTGGCTGGGCCTGTGAAAGACTATAAAGCTTTAGTAGTAGCCCACGACCTGTTTATGGCTGACTGAGACACTGTGGTGTGAGGCTCTTGATCACTCCGCCACTCAAGGCTACTGCCGCTCTTGCGTAAGGAGGGCGATGCAGACGGAAAACAAGACATTAAATGCAGCAAATGCATGCATAGCATCAGACGTCCTCTGCTGCAAGTCCATGTTTCTGTCTGGAACTTTTAAACACGGAAAAAAAAAGAGGAACAGGAAGGAAATGTCTGGTGCTCATCTCTTAAATCAAGTTATAAAGCTTAAAAAAATGATTTGAAAACATAAAAACATCAAAACGTTAACATTGTGTGGAGAATGAATGGGTAAATGATGCATTTCATTTGCCACAAAATGTCTAATGCTCGTGGATTTGGTGCCCATTTGTGTGTGTGTGGAGAGAGCGGGAGAGAGAGAGTCAGGGACATAAAGAGCTGGTATGTGCGGAACTCCACTACGCAGACCCACTTACCCACCGAGAGGATTCGTAGCAGATGTGAACTAAAATGGCTTTCTCGTTAGTCGCTCATACCTTAGGTTGAGTTACAAAAACGATGAGAAAATGTTTGTGTGTTTGTGGGCAGAGTGTGCGGCTTACCTCGTCTTCACCACATCGAGGGGATGCATCAAGCAGATCTCTACCAGACCTAAGAAGTAAAAATAACCAGGATCAGTGATTTTAATACACCCAATGACATGTTTGACGTTATAAGCATAAGAAACAGGGTTCATATGACGACTTAAAAGTACAAAAAAAAAATAGTATCTAAATCCTCCTCATTAAGGTAACTTAACATCAAGACTAGACAGGAGCAGCGGAGATGCTAAATAGGAGCTGCATGAGCTGGGACTCAAAAGGTAATGTTTGTTCACAACACATCTGTTCACAAAAATATAAACTACTGAACAAAAACAGATTGAATGCCAACAACATGAAAGCAACAAACAGCATATTTAACCAGAAATTGTGTTTCTCTAGGCCTACTATAGTTGAATTTGTCAAGTCTTCTTCAAAAATGAGCCATTTTTTTTAAAGATTCGAGTGTATAATCACTTAAATTATCATGTGTTTTGATAGCCTTAGAATAAGCCTTTTCCTACGCACATTAGGCAAGGGTCTTGCTTTACAGAGGACGCCATCATGGGCCAACACGTTGCTACAGAAGCCCAAACAGAAGCCTTTGAAGTGGAAGCTTGACTCTGACCACATAAATCCCACACTTGAACCAACAAAGAATAAGGAGGAAATAGCAGAGGGAGAGAGCATTTACATCCTTTGTGGTATGAGAAGGCCACCGTAGATCCCTGATGCTCTTAGGAATCTGAGTCTGCAGTCTCACCATCAGATGTCTCAAATTCTTACACACTGGACCTTTAAGAACAAAAGAGGTCATTTTGTGTTTTGCTCTGTTGTTGGACTGTAGAGCTGGTGTAAGGATGGGGACTGAGAAACTTGTACCTACACCTAAATAGTGTCGTATATTGAAGCGCTGATGTTGACGTGTTGAAACCCAGTGGAGTGAGTGAAATATTGTATTTCACTTGAATTGATGCTGATAATATACTCAACAAAAATATAAACGCACAAACTTGCAATGGTGAACAAAAATAGAATGTCATGACATTTGCTCAGATTCTTGATGCATTTGTTTACGGAATGATTTGTTTTGCTCAAAACCAGTAGCCAGTGTCATTTGGCCACTCCTATTGACTACAATCTCAGATTGAGTATTTCTACTCACGAGAGTCACGGAGCATGGCAGAGTGGTGGTCAATATGCTTGACCAGTACACAGACACTCTGTGAGAGACCGCGGCCAGCTCACGAGTTGGGATGTGAGCTTGGAGATGTTGGTGGAAAAGAATGTCCAGGAGAGGTAGTTCCAGTTTCAAAAATGGTCTCAAATTATTTATTAAATAATGAAATGTGCAGAAATGGCAATAGGCTATTATTTGTGAAAAAAAAAAAAAAAACACTTTTAACAAAAAAACACAAGTTCAGGCATAGGGCACTCAGCCAATCAATTCACACAGAGCAGAACATAGAGCTCTACCGAGCTTTACGTTCTATGAGCGTTACAGCTGTGGAAACAACTGAATGTGCATCATTCCACGTTCATTCCAGGCCACGATCGACAACCTGGTGATGTCCATGTGTGGCCAGTGTACCCCTCTGCGTGAGGCTAATGGTGGACACGCGTTATTGAAGTTTGTGAACTTGGATCATCGACCCCCATTGTGTTCTTCCTGCCATTACTCCAGGACTTTTGTTTTGAAATTGATCCTAATGCTCGCAAATTAAAGCCACTTTTTGATAAAGTTGTACTGTTATTTTTAGGTATCTACTCTGTTTTATCACATAATAACTACACGTTTTTCTTTGTGCGTTTATATTTTTGTTGAGTGTAGTTGTTGCCTCATGACTACAGCTTGTGTTAGCTTTCCTGCTTAGCTTATAAACTGCAGAGAGACAGGGCAGAAGCTTTAACTGCTTTGGGCTGATAACCTTTCATTTTACAAGCGCTCAAATTGATCAGGAGGAGTGGACATCTCATCTCATAGCACCAGGGAGTTATGTGTGGAAATCTCAGCCAGATTATCACTCTGCCGAATTTAAGCATCAACTACTCCAGTGACTATTGGTCTTTTGAGTCCTGTTGCATCCTTTGCTAGAAAACGGCCCCGAGTGATTTGATCCAATGAGATCTTTCCAAAAAGATCCTTGCGAGCGACTATAACTTCCAACATTTTAAACAGCTGAATCCAACCGACCATATCATCCACGCAAACCTGATACATGAGCAGCGTGCCAGCAGCTGGAGAATCAATGCAGCCGAGTGATGATCAGTAAAGGACTCTGAGGTCTGAAACACATGGTAACTGTATGCATCTGTGTTGAAAAGCCACTGCTTTGGCACAGAGGCCCTCTGACTCAATCAGATTTTTTTTTTAACTTGCTATTCTCACACTGCATCCTTTCCTGGTGCTCCAAGGGCTTCCCTTGCAGATTCCACTGTGTGTACACAGCTGCCGTGCTATATGGGCTCTTTCTAATTTGCTCAATTAAACATATTGTCTATAAAAGAGCAAAGTCTTCTGGGGTTTTTCCAGGGAAGTAATTATCAGGTGAAATACCACAGAAAAATTACTTTGTCTACAGTTGCATCTTAATGTACAAAAAATAAATTAAATGCAAAATAACTGAAGCAAGCTAACAGCAGGAAAGAGTCAAACAAAATTCCATCTGCTACGGCTCAGTTGACATGACTGCGGTTGTTAATGATACTGCACTGAAAAGGTAAATACAAGCCTGCATTGGACATATCATTTTCAGGACTTTCTATTAGTGGGCCAACAGTAGAGATGAGTTGCATCAAATCTTTCAGCACGTAATCAGATTGCATGATGAAACCTAACCTGCCTGTCTGCTTGATCGACCTGTGCAAACAAAAGATGCTGGAAAGTGACCGAGCGTGCTCCGACAGGCGATTAAGCGGTAGGAGAGGTTTCTACAGAACTCTCCAAACAGCATAGCTGGGCGCTTCTAGTGAGGCAAACAAAGACGGGGACAATAATAAATAAAGACATTTCTACTGCAACCTTGTACAAGATATTCACAGTAAAGTAAAGGATTCACAATACAGCAGAGAAACACATGCTGCAAATGTTGATTTGGGACAAAAAAAACAACATTTGTTGGTAACTAATTCACAAATCTTTTAATCTCTCCTGATCTATTTGGATTAGACTCGCAGGCAAAATAATGTTTTCAAAGACCCACAGGCTTCACAGTAGGAATGTTGTTAGATCACTGTACAGGCTCAAACAGCAATGTTAAAAAACAAATCTAAAGGCAGAGATTTCATCCAGTGGCCATTTTCGTGAGGATCATACATTTGTATGGTTATGTTTAGCAACAAATCCACATACGAAATAATGGAGGGGTGTTTGTAATTACTCTTTACCCTTGGAAATTCTTCTTTTGCGTTTTATGGCAGTTGGCATGTGTAAAGTTGCGTTACCAGCCTCCCCATTCTCTTCCTTTTTCCCATGGCGAACCATTGTAACTAAATAGTATTTTCTCAATACATTTTTGAGCCTTTATCGCTATGTGTAAAGTATGTAACTGTAAAAAAAAAACCTCATTAAGTGTCTACATAAAAAAGGTAAGGGTGGAAACAAGTGAGCTCTAAAAGCGACAGGTTTCCAAGTGCCCAACATTGTTTAACATTTTTGAATAATTAGTCTAGATTCCGTGATGAGTTTAGTGTGTTAAAGTGTATGGGTGTGTTTCCTCCTCAATCTTGTTAAGTATCGAGTGTCTAACTGCAAAGATATGAGGTGAACGTCAGGTGGCAAATGCCTGTTGTGTTGTATATCTAAGATGGCAGTTGCAGATTAAGTGATGACAAGTAACAAATGCAAAACTCAGCAGTGTTTGTTTGAGCATCTGTCAAACGCCCTTGCAGATGACACACCTTAAGAACATCTGATGGCAGATGAGACAACAGACTGTAGGGGTTTGAAGAAAAGCCCAACAGGAGAAACAATACGACCATAATCCTTAATTGACCCGCGTGTTACGGATGTCCCGACCACTTTTTTTGTGTCCGATACCGATAACAACAACTTGAGTATCTACCAATACTGAACTATGAAGCTGTTAACGCCGCATCAACGTTGACGCATGACACGTTTCTATGGTGACCGACCGGAAAAAGACACATGTGACGTCATGTTTACGTGCCACGGCACCGGAGTCCAGGCACCATTTACCAGTTAGCTCCATCAGCTGCGGTAGCTCCTTTATGTCCGTTTAGCGTGCCTACAGTCACACTGGAGCGGTCTGTTTATTAAACTAAAAGAGCATTGCTACAAATAACTGGCGTACCTATGTACTGCGCAGGTGTGCCTCTGTTTTTAAAGTTAATGTTACTTTAGAGACTCATTTTAACAATCGGGAGTCACGTAAACATGACCTCACCCGTGTCAGTTGCCACGGAAATACGTGATGCGCCAACGTTGGTGCCATTAACGTGCCCAGAACTAAATCATAGTGAAGCATACGATATATATATAGGATTATTGGATTGTATCGTATCTTGCACTGTCATTTGTTGTCTTGTGTTTGGAGTGTCAATAAAAAGTAACTAAAGTCAGTCTGAAAAGACAGATGGATATCACTAGAACACATCCTGGTTTCACACACAGGGTAAAAAAAAGTGTTAAATCGACAAAACAAAACCTATTTTTTACTAAATATGCACACAGAAACGGCACGAAACGTAAACAAACATATTATTTCCCTTTCTTTTCCCTGACTCAGTTCATTCCATCTCTGTTTTTTGGTGCAACGTACAAATATCCCCAGGATATTTCTCAAAAAGTATGATGTGATACTACACTTCCTTTAAAAAAAACAACAAAAAAACATACATCAATATAGACACTTGTTAAAGGATTATCTTTAGGAGTAAGATAAATTAAGTAGAAGTGAGATGGATAAAAGGGAAAAGCTAAATGTTTTGTTGGTCCTTAGTCAAAACTAACAAAGAAGGATTTTCTGTGCTGTGCATGTAAACATGCAAGAGTGATTCTTTTTTTCCATTCCAGGGAAAGTGAGTGTCACTGGAGAACAATGCTGTGCTGTGGCCTGTCACTCAAATTACAAAAAAAGAAAAAGGAAAAAAAAAGCTAGAGAGAAGGGCGTTTTATTTATACAAAGCATGACAGCAGCACAAAAGACGCAAGCTGTCCAAGCACTGCATTTTGATCTAATGAGGCTATGCTTAGTGGAGCATTTAATTACCGATATTTCAGAAGGTGATTGTTTTCTACTCCAGCATCAATGGCTGCATAGACCCTGCCATTTATTACAATCATTTATATTCATACAGTCATAATCTGTGAAGTGTCATGGAACCATTTTGTGTCAAGGCCCGAAGACACCACATGTATCATTTCCACAACGCCACAAGAGAGGCAGATTCTTGCACCACTGTGCCCCCAGTGCATCACGCTCATCTAACTCCAGCTGTCAGCACATACTACCGTTTAATCATAGAGCAGAGCAAGAGTGAACCCACACGCTCTCGGGAGCACTTCACACCCCCACCATAGCCTCTGATGCACATGTCACAAAGCACGCTGCCCTAAAACCGGACCAATCTGTGAGCTTCATGTTTATTTACTCTCGCAAATGAAGTCTGGCCTCTCTTCTGTTCCATCCACACTGAAACAGACCGACTGAGTGACAAAGAAGCACCGAATGGATGCATTGCTGATGCTTTTATGTTACCAAGAAGGCTACATTAAATGAACCAGATTTTTTTTATTTTTCTATAAAGGATAAGTACCTCATCTATTCACATTTTTCTGGCACACTCTTCTAGAGATAGACTGATATTTTTTTTTCAGGGCCGATACCAATTCTGATAACCTGAAAGGCTTTTGCGTGTCAAAATGCCGAGTGCTAATATACAGTACAGACCAAAAGTTTGGACACACCTTTCCATTTACTTGAATGAGGAAGTGTGTCCAAACTTTTGGTCTGTACTGTATATGTTGCACGTTCCCAAGTTCGCATGTTCCCTCTGCGACTGCCGATAATGGTCCAGGCCCATTGTAAGGCTTCAAGTGAGTGGGTTAAATGGTAGAATAGGTCTAGCTCAATTCATCTTAAGATTTCTAAAGCAAATACACCTCCTGCACCTGCAAGAAGCAGCGTCATATCACAGTAACCTGCCACTTAAATGATGCCTTTGCTATGCGGCAGCAGTGAGTGACATATTGAGATGTTCCAATATTTGAAGGTCCTTTTATTTCTGAATCACAATGGCACTGACAGGGCTTGTCATCCACTGCCATGTCGAAGGCGCTCGCTCGAGTTAGACACAAGCACTAATTACTAAGAAGAATCTGGACTGCAACCAAGACATTCTTACATTATTGCGTACATACTACTAGCCTAATTTGCCACGTGCATTCTACTCTAGGTGTGGCGTAGGGGAAACAAATGAGCGTGAAGATAGCCGTACAACATTGGTTGACTTTTCAGTTACGATCCTGAACTTTTCCTTTAGGAGGAGAATTTTGTATTATTCAGTTACACAGATACTGTGAAGTAAAATGTGTTTATCTTGCGATATATCACAGGATCACTGTATCATTGTTACTGTAAGCAATGCATCTCTTTTTGTGAGTTTTGTATCAGAGCCCGACTTCCTTTTGGCACAGAGCTGACGGCATAAGTAGCCTTCTGACATCCATGAAAACTGCTTTTGTTTCTGGTATCAGATAAGGCATTATCTGTATGTAACATTTGGCAGAAATGATGAGGCTACGTGTTACAGAATATAATATGAAGGGTTGCATCAATTCATATTCAGTTTTGAGTGAGTGAGTCTGTGAAGAACTAGTCACCTAACTTGTTGGACTAAGTCTGCTATCGCCATGGTCATTTGATGACGTGTCTTCCACAGAAAGATCATACATCACGCAAATGATTATCATAGTTGTTTTTGGCTTGGGAATGCACACAGTTTGCTCCCACGCAAAAAAGTGAGAAAGAAAAACAATAGAGTGCCAGGGAGCGATTGCTCAATGGGTGCAGGTGTCATCCATCATGCCGAGACACACTGAACTACTGATTCCCAGCAGCCACAGGGAGAGGGTCACTGCCACAGGAAGCGAGACTCTCTGAGTTAAATAGACAAGTGCATGGGAGACATACTGGCCGCTAATTTCACACGCTAACTTGACCCATTCACTTAATTGTAGTTTACCCTGCATTTTTTTCACATGTTAATAGGTTTCTTCATCACTCTCATTAGATGAAGGACTTTTCTCCAAGTGCATTGATTTTTTTCCATTTATCAATAAACGGCATAATCCAATTAATAAATTAGATATCAGTTTACTTTTCAAAAGATCGATTTCATGCTTCTAAGAATTTGTTTTCATATATAAGCGAATCATGATTACAATATTACAATTATTGTATTATTATATTACACATATTTTATTGGATGGAGAAAACTAGAAAAGCTCCACTCAATATATTGTAGAGCCAACTTGTAACGTTTGAGAGGGCCGCTTATGAAGAAACACTGAAAAACAAAAGCAAATAAAACCAAAACAGAAATAAAAATGGCTGTTAATTGTTTTGTAAAAATGCTACCAAACAACACATTCCGTGGTTTATTGAATGCCAGAGTAGAAAAGCATAGCCTGTTCTGCGGTTTCAAGGCCTGACATGAGAAATCAGAGCATCATGATGACAGAGCGTCACCTCACAGGCCCACTCCGGTTTTAACATGAGCTCCTTGACTGAACCTGCAGGTGATATTGCATACCTCCATGTCCTCCATTAATACTTCTCCAAACACATCTGGAATGCTAAACAAACCCCAGCCGAGCTGCTGCTCCCCTGCAATTTGTCATCAGCAGCAACGAAGCCAATGTGATATCCATCAGCAAGTACTCCGATTTAGAAACTCAGATTTCAGTTTCTTTTAATGCTTGAGCTGAAAGGATGAAGAACGTTGGTAGAAATAAATGGGGCAGTAAATAAAAAGATGTACAAATAGAGAAGATAAAGTCCACATTAGCGCCGACTTCACTTCAGATAATATCCTTGGCTGTGTTGATTTTTGTTTTTCGTCTTTCATAACAATAAAGGTCTGTCTGACTCAATTGTAGAGAATTAACACGTTACTTTATTAAAATATGAACCTAAATTGACAGGTGATGATAATCTCACGCCCTTGGAAAATACTTGAGGTTGGCAAATCTGGGAAATAAACTTGACATAAAAGGTACCCAAATAACATGAGGCTGGCTGACTCCGGTCAGGCCAATAAACCATAGTTACTACCAAGTGAGGCACACGATGGCATTGAAATACGGTCGTGGAGCCAAACCTGTTTTTAAAGCAAATAGTCGGTGCAACAATTCCAAACTGATCACATTAAAGTTGAAATGGAGTATAAAACATTCTGATACAGTAAACGGCAAAAGCAATCTGTCATAAGAGCGTGTATATTACCTTACTTGGGGGGGCAGGGGTTTGTGGCAACGAAAATGCCTGTAATTCCGATCATAAAAAAAGTAATGCCATTAATGTGGAAAGAGACAACCATTACTAAAAGTGATTTATGCTCCAAATCCAACTCTGCTCCTTTGTCAGCAGTGGTTAAATCTATTCTCAGCAAATTAGTCGGAAAAAAAAACAGCAAGAAAAGAGGGAGGGTTGGAGGGTTTGGGGGGAAAGAACATATTATCCCGATCTCCTAAAGCAAACACAAGTGTGGAGGAACTGATTATGTAGGAATTTACATATTTATAAGGCCTTTTAATGGCCCAAAACATCTGGAAGCAGAAGGAGACACAGCGAGGGAGAGTGAGCACTATTAATCACAGATATCGCTAATCAGACTTCCTCTCTCGGGACGCACAGAAGCATCTCGGTTAACTCCCCAAACGCTCCCTAATTCTGCTCATGAAAAAAAAGCTCAAAAGGGTGCTTAGAAAAACAAGCAGGGTCATCTTTAATGACAGTTTTTTTCTTTTTATGTGCAAGCATTCAGAGGGGCTTGGCTACTGGTGCCGCTGTGTTTAACATCGCTAAGTGTCGATGATCAGAGTTTCTCCAAAAGTATATATACTAAATGTCTTGGGTGCTATAACTGTGTCATGATTCTGAAACTATATTTGAACTATGTCAGCTGGGAATGACACCAGGGTCTTTGAAAATAGGGATGGGTATCGGTCAGTATCCAAAATCACTGCATCGGATATCGGACAGATTAAAAATGTCAAATCCAATACAATCCTATATATGGCATGCTTCACTATGCACAGACTGTAAATTAAAAAAGAGCAAAAACATTTATAGCATCATGTTTGGGCTGTTTATTTCTTATTTTTGTTGCACAGTTGGAGAATGTCTTTTGAAATGACTCGGCACAAATGTGACGTCATAGTTCATAAATTGTCTAAAATGACTGTATCGGAATAATACATCGGTATGGGTAGATACTCACGAGTTTGTGATATCGGCGTTGGTATCGGACACGGGTATCGGGATATTCCTTTTAGAAACTGCACATTGGACGTCGTTGTGTAATGGCATCAGACAAACCAAACTAGTGTTCAGCGATGGCATGGCATGCTTTAGACAGCAGGTTTTCGTGGAAGATGATTAGAACTAACGATTATTTTCATAATCGATTATTCTGTCGATTATTTCCACGATTAATCGCTTGGTCCATTAAACGTCAGAAAATGCAAAAAAGTTTGTCAAACCTTGAAATTATGATGATTTCTAACATCTTGTTTTATCCACAAACCAAAAGGATTCAGTTTTTAATGATTTATTTGCTATATGGAGCAAATAATCCAGAAAAATATTCACATTAAAGAAGCTAAAACAATCGGAAATCTTGTTTTGTTTTAATCATGAAAAAAGCTTCAAACTTATTATCAAAATAGTTGATCGATTAATTGTTTCAGCTCTAAAGACAATGCTTTTGAGAATTTAGCATATATGGACAGGATTATTTTGAAAACCAGAGGAAGAAACCTGTTTTCAGAAATAGCCACCTATGTGTGGACTGGGCCCCAGACAAGTATAATTAGTTCAGGTTGGATGACAACATTTAAATGGATTTTAATCATTCATTAGGGAAAAATGTATTCTAAGGGAAACAAATCCCACAAGAGGATTGTTTTATGGAAGGAATTTGATTATAATATCCCCAAAAAGTCTTCTGACAGAAAATTGACGTTTACTCATCATCCACGGTGAAATGGAGCTCTTAACGCGGACATGTTGCATATCCTGTAGAGCCTCTGCACATCCTATTTACACATCAGTGACTGACAATGCATGACTTGAGATAACAAAGAGTCTGGCGAGACGGGAGCATACATACATTTACTTAACATGATCTGGTGGCCAGTTCTTATAACAGCTGGCCAACACCTTAATCAAACCAACACATTGTCTGGCGTCTTTATTTTATACTCTTTACCAAATAAAGAAACTAAACTTTGCTGAATATGCCAACATATCCTGATGTATTGATGTTTCAGTGGAGTTTGCCGTCTCCAGTTTAGATTTATCGTTGGAAGTCATGCGTCATAGTGCATTTTTTTCCCACTGGCAATACACAGAGACAGCTCGGGTATGTCCCTGTCTGTCAAACTTGAGATGAACTCTGCGATACTGATGGAAGTGCATGGGTGTGTGTGCTGATGACTAGGTCAAGGTCTGTGCTGCCAGGAGTTGACTAATGATTAGTTAGTGACAGACTGACAGGCAGACCGTGCCGACAGTGCAGCTGTCAGTGTCAGAGCCTCCCTTCCCCATTACTGTCACTTGTTTTCTTCACACCTGTGGTCACATTTTCTTTTTCTTTTAAATGCCTTCAGATGCAAATCGCTGCACCAGCAGCAAGGAAGTGGGCGACAGGAGGGGGAAGCAAAGGGGACAAAATGGATGCAAAACCTGGTGTAACTGATGTTTGAGAGGAAGTGCTCCGTGACATCTCAGGCGGATTTCTCGCACGACGATAGCTTTTTAAACAAATAGTCTCCCAACTCCTGCGGGGACACCTGTCACCATCTAAATAAACCTTATAATCCCTGCAACAATGGCTGGAGAGACTGAAATGTAGATGGACAAAAATGACATGCAACATGCAGTAGCTGCCAGAAACCAGGGGGTCACGACCTACGGCTAATGGGTAATGAGACAATTTACACAACTGCAACTGAAATGTTGCTCTTTCGAGTTCGAATATATATATTTATATCATATATGCACATATAAATATACACATATTAATATATAGATACACACATACATATATACACACGTATGCATACACATTTTATTAGAAATATGAAGTTACAAGCAAGGAAAAAAAATCAAAAAAATTTCCCTAGTAATGATTGTCTGGATTGTCCCATTAAAAACATGTATTTTATCAAAATAAAATGGGTAATTTGGGTTTCAATTTGTGTGTGTGAAAACCTATGACTTGTCCTCATCAGTTCCAGTTAGTTAGGCGAAGCACTCAACCAGAAAAACGTATACATTGCACACCGACATTGGAAATCTGTTTTTTTTTCTTTATCACAGACACATATCTGGCTCTAGTTTCAACACTTACGGAATGTTAGCAGTTTTTTTCACACGACATCGCAGCCAGTTACTTAAATTACTATCTGCCTCTACAGGCCTTTCATAACATTTGCTAAATCAACTGCTGAAAACATAAAAATCAACAACCTGTTATCAATCAACCATGTTATCATACTAAAGTCCACCATAAAGACATTACTGATGATCCAAAAACAAACAGCTTACCCTCATTGAAATGTTTGAACAAAAAAACGAATTTAACTTTAGCAAAATGTTTTCTTTTGGTAATTTAGCAGTGTAAGTATGAAGTGTTTTGAATTTGCTACAACTCTGATGATGCTTTTCGTCACTGACAAAATATCTGAAATAACTTTAACTATTGACAGTTTAAGTAAAACTAATGACATTGTTTTAATGAAACATTTGAAATGGCAAAAGCACTTGTAGCTCAAGCCAAGATTTTTAATTTACAGAGGCACAAAAAGACTGACTGCCATCAATATAACTGGTATTAGTATGAGGGGGGGGAAAACAATAACTTTATATTAATATGAAATGAATGATAGTGTTAAAAAACATTTTCAATATGTTCAAACATTTGGAACATGGTCGAAAATCTCATCTAGGACTACAAGATTGAAAACCGCTGCAGTATGGTGTCATTGAACGTACGCAGCGGACATCGAACACAAAAAACCTCTCCAAATTTCAACGCTTCGATGTTGTAAAATACTATTTTTTGAGCTTGCACAGAGCACAAGGAACGATCCATTATGGTAAGCCTTTACATGATGCTGCTGAGTGATGGGAAGCAGAATGGTAAATGGGTTGTAAGTGGACTCTCCACTGTAGACACCACAATCATTAACCTCACCACCGCGTCACCACATCACTATAACATAATCACCACTATTGACACGCCCACGTAGCCTATAACCCTCCAGCCTTCAGCCAATTCACCTTGTGTAAACAAAGACTTACACCTCATCCCATCCCCAACTCCCAGAGGGGAGAGCTGTGTCATTACTGTCACCTAGTGGACAGTGTGGAGACGAAGAGAGATGAAGAGGGAAGATGGAAAAGACATGTCAGAACCACACAAACGATGGCTCAGAGCCTGAGCGAGCGAGATTTGATGTAATATGCATCTGCAGCTGCTTTTTGTCTAACAAGAAAAAAAAATAGTATAATGATCACTTTTGAATAACTGGTTTATCCAAATCCAACCACAAAAAATCATGGTAATTATTCAGAATCCTGTAAAACAAGAGAGACAAATATGGCAGAGCTGACCACTTGACCAAAACAAGAAGCTCACCTGTGTCCATAAAAGCTGATAATAGAGCCAATAATTAGGAGAGAACAGCAGTAATGGAGTTTTAGTGCGGCAGTAAATTCTTTAATTAGTTGTTAACACCCTCTGTCTGTATGGATAAGCTGAGGCTTATCCCCCCCCCTCCCCTGGCAGGGATGCTCAGGCTGACCTTTAGATTCAACAGACTGTTGAGCACCTGTACGTCAAAAATCGCACACCACTGGGGAGGCATCTACAGTTACAAAAGATGAAGTTTGAAGGCTGAAAATACTTTCGGGGTAGAGATCGTCTGTGGGCCTCGGCTTCTTGCCACCTGGAAGAAAAACTCTTGCTGGCTGACGTTTCGGGATGCATCATGGTAGGGACGTTCTCCAAACATACAATCTTTTGCGGGTAAAGAAAAAGGGCTGCAAGGTAGATAAATGCAAATGATGCAAGGACTGAAAAAAACCAGCGGACATTCCTGAGGAGTGATACGATCTTTCAGGCCACAAAACTATCCAACGGTAGGAGTGATACAGTAGAGGAGAGAGTGAATAAGCCGACAGGGTGGTCCGTCCTTTCTGTGCTGGGTTGGCTGATGGACGTAAGAAGGGGAAAAAGGAGGAGAGCCACAAGGCTGCAGTAGTAGCAGGGGCAGGACCTGTGGCAGCAGCAAAAAAGGGAAGAACCCGCATGGTTCACTCTTAAGCCGGGGCAAGTTAAAGGCAGGAAGCCATTACCAATGTGTAAATGCACTCAGCCATCACTGCTTAAACACAGTCCAAATATGTGCTCCAGCACATGAAAAAGAGCAGGGTGTGGGAGGAAGTCTGTTCCATTCAAACCAAAACAGGCCTTTCTTGTCCCCTTCAAATAAAAGAATCCAGGACAAGTGAAGGCCCCTGCACACGTCGAACAGCTTCACACATTATTGTTGAAGCTGCATCTCTTTCCAAACATTGCGTAAGCGCAGATGCACGCCCCGTGGTTTGGGTCTGATGAGAGACGGTGATTGTGTTACATACAGCGAGTGGTTTGATGCAATAATTATGCAATCAGCAGCACAGGTTTGTGTCATGTCTATAATTTATCAACAATATTTGAAATGGAGTCATTAATTGTCGCAGACGGGCGGGCTTAATGGCTCGCTGTGTGACAAGGCATATCTGATGGCTTTTGTTTAGGCAGATGGCCCTGTGCCACGTCGCTCACCCAGCACAAGGGAAACCAAACTTGAGCTTAATCACAATACAGGCTTTGCCCATGGCCTATCAGTGCTTTTTTTAAGCCATACACAAACAGATCTCCAGATAGGGGGAGCAGATTCAGAGAGGCCCAGTTCTTCCACACTGCATGCATTGAAATAAAGTGTAAGCAAAAAAAAGGAGGGCAAACTGCAGAAATCAAGCAAACATAAAACAAACACAGTGTTATTCCTGCAATCTGAGGCGGCTAAGTCAAGATTTGTATATGCGATCGAATGTCACTCAAGCTGGAAATGAGAGGCAATGCTCTCCAGTTGTTGTCATTACAGAGACAAACCCTGGAGCTGCTCCACTGGCGCTGAATGGCAGAATGGCTCTCTCGACTAACTCGGTGTCCGAGGTGATGCCGAGAAAGGTCAAGCAAACATTCTTTGAGTCCATAAGTCTCCGATTCATCGCCAATGGAGCAGAGCCGTGTTTTGTCTCGCAATGGCGTCAGATTATAGCCTTGGTTCTTTGGTTTCTGGCTTTGTGAGAGACTTATTGCAGGTAAAAGAACCAAAGATCACAGCAGTACAGACGCAGGCAGCTGCATTTAGAAAGAACTATTTCGAACCTTGAATGTAAACTAACGGAGAACTGCTGTGCACGAGAGGTAACCTTTGTCAGACACTGTCCAACAGATGAGAGAAAAACAGAAATGCTGAGCTCGACTGGGTTACTTTCACATGTGTGGATGCAAAATTGTTAATGAAATTCAGAAACACGCAAGAGAAATAACTCCATCATCCTATAATTGAAGGGGTCAAGATCTCCTCATTGGACAAACTCCAACTGAACCATGCATAAATGTGGTGGTTGCTTTTATCCTGCGATTTGTCAGAAAAAGCTGAAATAACTCCAAACTGTCAGTGGAATTATAAATGAGAAGCAGTTTTACGGAAAAGGGCGGAAGGTCTCAGAATAATAAAAAATCAAAAAGAGACTTGAGAGGCGCTCCAAAAGGCAACATATCATTTAAAACATTCGATTAATAAAATGGAATAATGTTAGAATTCAAACAAGTATTTTTCAAGTTTTAACGGCAGTTCATTTACAAAGAATAAACTCAAACATGCTGGTGAACTCTTGATTTATAGATTTCAGGGATTGTTTTTAAACCAGTTTTTTTTTGTGTGTTTGGATATGTAAAGGTTCATAAAATTAACAGATGACACCTTGGCTCAGACTCCCCTGCAATGTGTGTGGGGGCTCCTGTGCAGGAGCAAATCAGGTCTTGGGACAGATCCTAACATGTCTTAAAAGGATCAGTCAGTTTGCTTATGTTTAGCCATCGCTGAGGCCAGTTTGGCGACAGCAGTTGCATGGCCTGTGTACATTTGAAGCAGGAGCAAAGCGCTGCGGTGTGAGAGCAGCGAATGCTTTTTGGGCACCGGCTTTGCTATGACAGATGCGGACGATGAACTCTTGACACCGGCTCGACCGGTTTATGTTCAACATGTGTGTGTCCGTTACTGTCTCTGGTTTCCAGAAGGCTGGTTAACTGCGAGCGTAGGTATGTGGCGCGGTTCTGTGTTTGTCTGCGTGGAGGCCAGGGAGAGATGAGAGGAGCAGCAGGATCTGCAGCTATCTGGGAGGTTGAGTGTAATGACACACGGGGGACAGATTAGGTTCCTGTCCATCAGGAAGACTCTGATTTACAGCCACGCTGACCAGCCCGGTCCTGCCCTCCACCCAAAGCAAACACTCACAGAAAACACCACCGCCTCTGTGTGGTGGCAGCTGGCGGGCTATAACACATGTTGCATTTGGCTACATCGCTCACGGGCCACGTTTTTTGATTTTAACATCAGTGCGACGACGGTAATTGTTGAAGTGCTTTTGGAAAAACAACTTAGTCGACTTTAAAGTGAAATTCATCGTGCAAGTGCATATGAGGAAATGTCTGTCCGGAATACATAATGCTGCTGCTTTAGCGCCTATACCTCCCAAAGAACAGTAAAAGAAGCGAGATGGACAGATCCATTAAACTAGACGTCAACCCCAAACACAACAATGATTAATCACACACTGCAAATTATAAGCACCTGTATGAAGGCAAAGGCCTCGCCCACTGTCTGACTACATGCTTTCACTCTCTCAGACAGCCACTTTACCACCTCCCCTACCCCCGCTGGCCCCCTTCCCTTCCCGCTGATCCCCCCTCCTTCACTCAAATCAAAAAGGAATAACTCTGCATACCTCTATGAAATGATAGATTTTGATGTTTGATCGATTTTAAGCGTTTTTCATTGTTTTAGCTTCTTAAATGTGAATATTTTCTGGTTTCTTTGCTCCACATAACAAAGACATCATTAAAAACTGAATCATTTTGGTTTGTGGACCAAAAAAAGACATTCGAGAACATCGTCATATCCAGGTTTGACAAACACTGATCAACTTTTTTTTTTTAGCATTTCCTGACATTTTCTGGACCAACAATTAATTGTAAAAATAATCAACAGATTAATCGATTACGAAAATAATCGTGAGTTGCAGCTCTAAAATTAAATATGATACTTTGACAATTTAAAAACTGTATATATAGCCGTCTTATCACAAAAAAAATAAAAGGTTCAGTATAAGAAACAAGACATTTTGCGGACCAAACAATTACTTGATTTATTAAATAAAAGAAAAATAATCAACTGACTAATGAGATGAAAATGATGGTTAGTTGCAGCCCCGTATGTTTATGTATGACACAAACACGAGGTATAAGACATGAAGTATTTGTTGCTTTGATCATAACAAATTAAAAAAAGCTTAATTTATTGCTTTCTTCAACTCCAACGCACTTATTCACTCACTGAAGACGGTGGACCCTGAATTCATTATGCTAAAAAGCCAGTCCCTGCTGATAGGCACACAGGCTGATGTGAGGAAATGTGAGTTTGATTAATGTGGCTAAAATTGAGCTGTGCAGACTTCTCCCCAGCCCCAGTTAAAGGAGTCGCCTGCCATCAGGCTCAAACACAGGCACAAAGCAGCAGAGCAGGCTCTCAGGCCTCAGCAGACTTTCTCTCTCTCCTGCCACACTAAACAAATGTGGGCCCTGCCTTGACCTGGATTTATCTCACTGGCACACAGCGCTCTAAATGAAAACCATATTCTTGATAGCTTACACAACAAGGGAGATGTGCTTTGTGTGTTTTTGTGTCCATGTATACATATATCAAATAGACCTGGGCTGGGCTTGTCTCTGTCCGGGATGTTCCAGTGCTCTTAAACTAGCCAGAACACAGCGGGCAGGCAGGAGCAACAAGGTCAGTGAAGCAGACTGTATCGTGTGCTCGTCCCAGGAGAAGGACCATCTCACGAAGCACAGCTGGCCCAAAAGAAAAAAAGAAGCAGCAACCCAGGAAATCTCTCGCCCTGAGAGAAATTAAGGGAGCGTGCCCCACCACCGCACATCTAGAGGGTCTAGAGGTGGAGAGGTAGAGGGGGAGAGGAGGGAGGGGTATAGAGGGAGAGGAAGGGGGGGAAAGCAAAGCTGAGCAACTCAGAGAGCCCCCAGGTACCTGCCTGTACAGTCGCCTCTCTCTAAATGTTTACTTTGGACCAGACTGGCGGCCAACTGGTTGCAATTGACCCTCTACCAAGACGAGTTAGAGAGCGAACATGAGACTTTTCCTTCTGGGAAAAAGATGGAGGAAAGCCACACGCATACACGAACCCTAAAGCACACACGCAAAGATGAAAAGACAAACACAAAAACACGCAAATTGACGCAAATAAAACCCATCAAAAAAAGCATCAAATAATTCAAAAAAAACAAAAAAACACACACAAAAGATTCAAAAATAAGTAATAACAGCAAACTACACAAGTCCACCTGTCACAGGTGTTAAATCTCTGGTCTGCTGACACTCAGACTGGTGGTAAACAGAGTGGCTGGCACACGGGAACCAGCAAAGTCAGACACGTCAGCATCAAAAAAAATAAAAAAAATTGCACTTTCCTCCAGACCTGGAGCCCTGCGCTCTCTGCCATCCCACATGTTAACTGGCCGCTCGTCCACTCAACAGCAGGGAGCGGCTTGGACGTGATGGAGGAAGGTTGAGGAGAGGAGGCCTTCTGGCCACATAGACTAAATAAAACCCCCTTAATCCTCATAAACTGCTCCATATGAGTATTACATCCCTAACTCGGCACAGGACTTCCAAAGGGGAATGGAACTCATTTCGTGGCTAAAGCATTACCAGGATTCCTGCAGTTGATGGCTGGCTTCTATAATAGGTTACGTGTTCTGCTGAGGCCGCCTCTGATGCAAACCCCTCAATTTCCCTGCAAATATCGATGACAGAATTGTGCTTATGATGAAAAATGTCCTGGAAAATGTAAATGAGGTGGGGGGGGGGCTATGAAATGATTGCTGTGTATCCACACACTGTTGCCCAACAAGCCCTTTAGGGATCCAAAAACCAAAAAGATGTTGGGCAAAGAAAATACTCAACATACCACCCACTTGCTTAACATGACCATACAGGTCTGCAGAGTCGATATAATTCATCAATTAAAATTTAAAAATAAACACGTCTGTGAACATTTCCCTTGTCAGCTGGTCTATTCATACTTGGCACGCAAGCCTATGCTCAGTGCACACCTGAGCAGTGTAAGCATGCATCGGCCCGGGCAGGAAACAAGGGAAAGGAAGGGAGTGCGGGGGGCAGGTAGGCTTTTCACTCCCGGCCAGTCATTTGTCACAATTGTCACAGAATGCACAAACACAAATTACTGAATTATAACTGCGGATGTGTGCGTCGTGCCTTGGCTAAATCAAGGCAGCGCTGGGAGCTGTCATAACAGAGGGCTGGGTGTCTGGGCCACCATGCGGGTGGTGGAGGAGGAGGAGGAGGTGGCACCGAGTTTTTGGGACTGCTGATTCTATCCGTTACAGGCGTTTGATTGCGGGTGAATGTGAATTCAATGTGAACGCATGAATGACAAAGATAAAGAGGGAGGACAAATAAAAACATGGACACATACTGTGGGCAGAGAAGTAGAGTTGATGTAATGGGTAATTCATTTTTTTTAAATGGTGCTGATGTATTGCTGCAGCAGAAGTATTTGACTGTGTCTTTTCAAATTTAAAAAGAAACCATTTAAAAAAAAAAAAAGAAAATTATTTTTATCATTATTTACGAAAACTTTAGGAAGGAATCAGAATTCAGATGAATATAAGGATGTTGAGTGAGATTAATATTTGGAAAGACAGTAAGAAAACTTTATAGTTACTCTGGGAGCGAAACTGTTGGCCACGCCTATTTTAGAACCAAAACTGCAGCAAATCTTTCCAAATATCATAAAACAAAGGTTGCAGTTTCCACCTTTGTCATATTAAATACACCACATGTCTACATTTATTGACACAAATATAAAAGGTTCCTGCCCTGAATAAATGCTGAAAATAAATAAATATCAAAACATTATGGAGGGAAGCAGAGGTTCACCTGGCAGCTTCTGAAACAGACGTCACTTACTGAAATATTGAACTTTAATGAAAAGAAACATTGAATTTAACTTTCTATTTAGCTTTTCACTCTTGCTCAAATGTAAAAAAGCAGGGGTTTGGAGTTTGTTTGTTTTTTATTGGAAAAATGTTTTAGACGTTTATATCATGCTCCAACTAAATTCCTAATGTTGCAAAAAGCAGGATTGGTGTGTGTTGTATAGGGAGTGTGTGTGTGGAGGTGAACCGCACAGGTACGGTGGGGGCCAGACACAGGAAACGTATTAACATGGACCAACGTTTACTCTCCTAACCACAGCGTGGCCCACAGGGACAGGGATAGAAAGCTGAAACCAAAGGCGCCCTCTCTCTCTCTCTCTCACACACACACACACAAACCACTTTGGGAGATGTTACATAGACTTCTTGCATTAATTTCTCTGCGACTTAATCAGAGCCACTGCTTGCCCTTTACCACTGATCCAAAATCCATCTAAATTTTTCCAAAATTCTCTCCCCAGCTCAACAAATTATCTCCAGATATTTGCTTAAATAGCCATGGTTACCTACAACAGATACTACGACACGCACTCACACACAGGTTTGTGCTGCTATTTTTGCAAGAACATAGTATTGATTTCCATTTGGTCAGCCTCACCAAAGTCTCACCTGTCAACGCACAACCCGAACCACAACATTCAACATCTTGATCTCAACTTTAACCACAGTCAAAGAAATGAGGTTCTGCCTCATTAGGAGCAGGCTTTGGTCTCCATGAGGACTACTGGTCCTGAAGAAGTTGATCTTTGTACCAGATAAGGTAACAGAGGAAACTAATAAAGCACGCACACACAAAGACGTACATGCAAGTCCAAGACAGTTAAACAAACTGTTTAACATGCATTGCTCAAACAGAGAAGCGTGTATTTTGTACACAGTAATGCAGATTAGTCACACAAAGACAAATCATAAAACATGCATGCAATGCACACAAACACCCATAAAGTACACACTGGTTTCCATGTTAACACCTGTCCATTCACATCCCCACACGATCCATTAACACCTACATAAAACACCTACAGGCACCCGTATTCTGTGAGAGGTCAGCGCCCAGCTCCTCAATTTCATGGCCCATGTATGAGGGGCGGCAAAGGTGAACGTGATGACAGAAGGGCAGTGGAGCTGCGCTGCTGCAGTAGGACTATATCGCTCAGGGAGGCGAGAGGCGAGGCGCTTACACGACCAAATATCTCGTTCTTTAGTCTACGAGCATCAAGAGTTTCCCACATTGTCATCAACACAACTTAATATCTGTTTGCACTGGTGCAGCAACCATTAATGTTCATATCAATTTTTGAAAGAGAGAATTTCTATAGCACAAGTCACTAAAGATGACAGCTTTTACGTAAAAAATTAGTTTCTTTAGTGCTGGGACTTTTGTCACATTTCGTGTTGCATCACAAAACTGAAACAATTGACAAACTATATTATTGTCTTTCCCTCCTCAATTCAATTGAAACCTAAATTTAATGTTACATTTCTCTAGACAAATAACCCGCAAGTAATGTTTCCAAAATCAAAACACACTGTATGTCAGTCAGTCTGATACTCATCTAAATTGAATGGGACAGTGGTACATGACATGCACAATAGAATGCTTTTTTAAATTAACTGCTACTTAAAATTAAATAAATAGAATCAGACCTAGTGAAAATAAAGTGTTTTTGTGGCTTTTCCTACAGTTTACTGAGATAGAGCTGTAAGAAAATAAAACACTGAAAAGAGCCTCTCAAAACAGGAAACGGCACAAATGTGAAAAGCTTATAATGAAACTAAAAAAAAATGCCCTTAAAAGACTGGATTCCAGAAAACACTGATAAACATAATTCTATTATTGACATAAATTGGCCATGACTAGTCTAAGCTGTTTGTCAAGTTGGTGGAGATCATGATATACCGCCAAAATCGAACCATTTCTTCCTGCGATATAACACGCTAGGGCTGCATTATTTTCTCGGTTAATCGACTGCTCCATGAAATGTCATAATCAGCTAAGCCTTAGCTTCAAACTAAAATTATTCACTTTTATGATTTCTTTGTTATGTGAAGCAAACGAAACCAGAAAACATTCACATTTATGAAGCTGGAAAACTCAAACTTAAATCCCAGGAAATGGTTTTTTTCCCAAATCCATTTAGAGCTCGTCACAGCTCAACAGCCAAAAACATAAACTTCTTAATGGAGGTAAATAAAGTCGTCTGATCTAATGGAGACTGTGGAGCAGAAAACAAACCTTCAGCGCGCAGATTTCAAATAAAGGAAAACATTATGAAAGATTATTTCATGTAAAGTGTTCTGAATGATTTATTAATTGCACATATGTCTAAAGATATTTATATTCCCATCTTCGCCTCCTGCTTTCCATTTTTTTTATGAGCCTATGAGGTATTGAGTTGTTCTCCTCAGCTATTTGACTCTCCCTGGGCTCTCTTTTCCTTCTCTTTTCTTTTCCCTTTCCCCCCCCTCTCACTCAGGAACTATGTCTCTTCCATGGCTGGGAGGTTGTAATTTGTTACAGGCGGCTGGGGCAGGCAGAGAGGTCTCCCTCTTATCTGGACAGGGGATCACCAGGAAAATCATATCATAGAGAAGGCGTGTTTAAATATAGCCGTAATTGCCGCAATCATTTCTTGCTGTGTCTTCAACCTCCTCCTCCCTCCACCTCCTGGTTTGGGGGCTCCTCCCTCCACTCCTTCTCCCTACCAGTACTCCTTCCTTTCCAATTCCCTGACAATTTTTTTTTTCCCCCCTGGCTTTTCAGAGCGACCTCCCTCTTCCCGAGCATTTCCTCTTCTAGTATCCAGTTAATCCAGGCTCATGGTGTGGGCTCAGGGGCTGACAGTTGCATGACAAGGAATGTTTCCCTTTGTAAGAGCCTACTTCCTCCTCGTGCAGTTTTAGCCTAATTGAAATGTTTCCTATTGAGCTCAATCAAGGGGGCAATTACCTAATTATTCGCTTATGCCTAAGTCGACCCTGTAAGAGGGAGGCGGAGAGCTGGAGAGGAGGATGGAGAGGGAGGGAGGGAGGCAGAAATATGGACAGTAAAAAGAGGGGTGAACAGGAAATAAGGGAACAAATTAGTAGGATTATATTTTTCTTTCATCTACTGTAAACTGTTTAAGTGCATGTGCATTCTATTTTATACTTATATTGATTTACTTATTCTAAAGCTGAAAAAAAAGATGGTTTATTAACATACTAGCGAGTGAGCAATATTCTGCCTCGTGCTGGACACTAGGCCGGTAACGCTGTTAACGTTAATGCACAGCACGTTTCCATTACGACGGACCGGAAAAAGATCTGCGCGACATCATGTTTACTTTAGAGATTCATTTTAACAACTGTGCGTCTTTTTCCCAGTCTGTCGTCATGGAAACGTGTCATGCATTAACAATGTCAATGGCCGTTAGTGCCCAGCACTAATCGTGCCACATATTTGTGGAATACAAGGTGAAATAAAGCAGTCTTCCCAACTTTCCCTTCCTTAGCCCCTGAACACTGAGCGCATCACATACAACACGTTCGCGCAAGCACACTTTGCATTACCGCGATTATACGACCGTTTGTGTTATCGGAAAATTGCACGTCAAAGCCATCATGTGGTTATTGTAAGTAATTTCACTCGCGCTGTTGAAGGAAGCTAGCAAATCAGCGTCTTTGAGTGAAAAAGTGGGGAAAACGCCTGAACATAGTTTCCATTTTTTGCATTAAGAATGGCATTTTAAACATGTTTTATATTGTTCAAATTTAACATGCAAAATCTGGTGTACTTGTACAACTACAGTGTTTGTTGTTAATACGCTATTTTAGCATCAAGTAAATTGACAAGAACTGCCGGATATTGAAAGTTATTTTCTCGAAAAAATTCACAAAAGCAGGGTTAAATAATGAAATACAACTGTTTTTTTAGGGTTAAGATGCCCTTTTTTGCAGTGCACAGAGGAAAAGCGGTGGCTCTCTGAGAAAATGTCTGCTTTTATGGGGCTCATAAGGAAAAGTATTATCAAAGAGACGAGCGAGGGGGACGGCGGAGACGAAGAGGGAGACATTAAAAGGAGCTGGAATGTTTTGTCCCCGCTCAGCTGGCCTCCCAACACATTTAATAATGAGACAGGTAATAAAACACACTGGCACACGCGGCCTCGTGCACACACATACATCACAGAAAATGGGAGGACGACGTGTTCTAATTTCTCTTAGAGGCTTTTGTGACATTAAAATAGATTGCCTATGTCATGTTCTGAAGCATAATAAACAAAATTTTATAGCTCATTTGAAAATGGAGTATGTTAAAAAGCAATCAGTACATCGTTAAAAGTATCCATCATGCGCAAAGTAAAGGTTTACTCGTGAATAATTTATTTCAGCTCTGTGAATAATGTCCCTCAGCTGCACGATGGATGGCGTAAATATCACTACCTGTGTGAGGGGAGGCTGTGTGCGCTCTGATTATGAATTCTGTCTCATCTCTGCGGGTCCGCCCCCATCCGCAGCTTCAACAAGTGTTGGCCGGGCGACTCTTAAATCAATCATTTAAATATATGGATAAATCAGACGAGCTGTCTGGGTTTAAGCACACATGCCATAGCTTAATTCACCCGAGCAAACGAGCACAGCAGCCATATTTCAGCCAACATGTGCACCACTGTTGTCTAAACAAGCGCTGCGAGGCAGGCCGCAGAGGAGGGTCCTGGCTGGAGGTCATGGAAAGCAGTTATAATGCACGCACACAAACACACACATAGACACACACACACACACAGAGGCTGTGAAGGCCCTGGTTTGAGGTCATGGAAATCAGTTATAATGCAGCCTTTCACCAGGGAAAAGCGAGAGGAGCAGGGCATCGCAGACACAAAGTTACTTTCCCTGTGACACACATGTACACCCACACATGCGTGATCTGTGGCCTCGGAGACACACAAAAGAGAAGAATATGATGGCCTAATATGCTCAAACACACACAGAGTGACCTCTACGGTCCACAGAGAAGAAGAAAAATAGAAGCCCACTCTCTCACAGACTGGGTGGCCTGGTCAGCTGGACTTACTGGTGCATTTGGGAATTCTGCTAAAACGCTTTACATACACACACAACTTTTCTTCCATGATTTCATAGAAACTCGATATTAGTCACGCAACTTCCTGTATTATCCTGCTACGCACTGTTAAATATAAACAAATGTCTATTACATTCAAACCATTGTCAGATGAGTTCACACAACGCCGATTAAGTCCATCAGCTCCACACAAGTCTAGGTTTCTTGCGGCGTTGAGATCTCGTGTCTCCCAATGACATTCCAACAAAGGAAGTGATTTGTTTTATGTCGAGACGGACAGAAGCAACAGCAACAATGCATTAGTAAAGTGAGACGACTGCAAACGGGTCGGAGTGTGACGGAAAACACAAAGAAGTTCAAAAATATACAGCCTAAAAGTTACTTCAGACACGGTCTGGAGTACTGTGTGGGTCAGCAGAGGGCGTTGTAAAGCTTGCATCTTCTCTGAATCCATCAGAAATGTAAGATAGTGACTGAATTAGCTTTGAAAACGTAAAAATCTCGCTGTGAAAATGGTGGACACACATTAAACTATCATCCTCTGCAGAGAATTGTGACACCAAAAGATCTCAACAGCACCAAACAAAGATGACTAAAAGAAACACATTGCATGTCTGAAAAACTAAAGCCTGAATTTAAAAAAGATATGTTATGCAGTGCGAGCTGGGTAAAGGCACAAGAAAAAAGAAAAAAAAGAAAAGAAAGGCAAACGGAGAGAGGGCAGATCTGCAGATAATCCAGGTGGTCCTTACCCCTGGAGCCTTCACGGGCACTACACTGACGTGAAACCAGCAGAACCTGAAACCCATGCAAATGTGATCACCAGAGCCAGCCTTGATTGGAACGGCCGCATATGATTAAGCATAATTGCAAAGAACCTTTTTCCAAATGCCTCGGTGGTTTTGAAAGAGAAGGAAGGAAGGATTTAAATCCCAATTCTGAGCCTTTTTTTGGAAAAAATTAAAGGTAGAACAGGAGGTTTATGCGTGTGTGTGTGTGTGTGTGTGTGTGTGTGTGTGTGTGTGTGTGTGTGTGTGCGTGCTACGAGTGTGCAAGACAGAAATATAAAATGCAACTTATTTGTTTGAAAGCAGGGCTGGTTTTTACATGCACACACTGCGAGCAGGGAGGGCTTTGCTGGCAGATAAAGTAGGCTGAGGTTCAGGGGCAGAGCCGTCACACGTGGATGATTGATGGCTCAGTCTGAATGCTTAAGTCAACAGAGCATGAGCACGTCTCAGCAGCCCAGCCCGGGCCCTCCACTCAGCACCTATTTAAGGGGTCAGGTGCCTCAGAACGCACACACACACTGTGCAACTGCTCCCATTATCTTATCAAAGCCTGCACTGAGAAGTAAATAAAAAAAAAAGGGGAAATCACCACTCGGGTTTGAAAACTTTGACATGCGTGATATTACTGCAAAGTGGGGCATTTGAGCTCTTGATGACAGGGTAAAAATAAGCTGAAAATATGCAATTCAAAACAATTTACTAGGGTTTTAGACACATTTTACAAAACAAATGGCCAATACAGCTACAGTATTTGTGACTAAATTCCTTCTTAACGTATTTTCAATGCTAATGATGGCGGATGAAATTCCCTGCTCCATTTCCAATTCTAATTTAGTTCAAAGTTTTGGCCAAAGCCAGTATGAGGTTTCAGCGGGCCTGACACAAATTATTCTAATGTAAATATAAAAAGGGTCTGCGTATTGTTACAGAACAGACGTGGATACAATTCCACCTTTATCAGCCTATAAAGGACAAGTTAAAGTTCACCCAAATCCTTCAGCTAAACGAATACATTTCCATCTAATAATGAATAATTAATAGTCTATCAATATAGTTGTAAAGTGTAAAAATCTTCAATAAATCTTTAATTTATAAGAAAATTGTAATACTTGATAGGACAACTTTATGAAATAACATTTGTTTGATTTTTTTTGTCCGTTTGATAAAAAAAATATATATATATATATATATACATATATATTTACTATGAGTTTAGGATAAAGCTTGAATCGTTCATTTAATGAAGAGTGAGCGAGTAGAGAAGGAAAAACTCCTGTGAATGTGATGCGTGTGTGTGTGTGTGTGTGTGTGTGTGTGTGTGTGTGTGTGTGTGTGTGTGTGTGTGTGTGTGTGTGTGTGTGTGTAACCCCTGATTGTGTGATGAAGGATTTGGAGGGTTCTGGGTCACTTGCTTCAGGGGGGCAGGTGTCCACCCTGCTGATCTGTGGGCTGTTCCACTTCAACACCTTGTCACCCAACTCCCCCCTTAAGCCCTCTCTCCCAAAACTATCAGCCTGCCTTCTACTGCAGCCTGTCAAAAAAGAATCCAGGTAAGAAATCTGTCTTTTTTTTGGGTCCCGATTTGAAAGTGTTTCAACCCCCCCATGTCACACTGGATGCAATTACAAATGTGGATTTCCTCATACATCTGGGAGAGATGAATGTGTTTACAGTTCAACAAGAGGCCCTCCATTGTTTTTGAAGAAAAACCTGGGTCTTGTTTTCATAGTTTTTGCTCATCTTTTCTTTACTTTCTGAAATTGTATTCATCAGACACTCTTTGCTATAGGGGTATGTATAGGAGAATACGATAATTAAGTTTAGGAAATATAGTCCAATTAGAAATGTGTTAACTACCTGTTTGTAAAGTCTGTTTACAGAAAGCTGAGACCCTAAAAATACATTTATTGAGGGAACATTTGTGGAGTAACTGATAAGAATGATTGTGAAAACTATAAATATGATCAGCATAATTTTAAGGATCGCATAGTAGTGCTTTAAAAAAACCCAGCAAGGCTGAACAATTTAGGCAAAAATATCCAATTGCTCTTTTTATGACAATATGTTAATCAAGTTCATATTCAGTGTTATAGTTTAGAAAAAGAGAGCATTGCCACATGAGAGGCAATCAAAAAATGAACTACTATGCTCTCCTGCAAGGCTGAGAACTTGAAGACATGAATAGTTTCTGACATTTATCACATAATTTGGCATAGAACAAACAGATCAGAAAAAAACTGTTTTAAACTGTGATTTCAATTCGAAAAATTAATTATTAGGCCATACTACCCGACCCTCTGGCTGATCTATGTGCCAAATGCTAATACAGCAATAGTTATTGAGAAGAAATAGCTCTGGAGAAGTCAGATAAATAACCTATAAAGTTGCGTTATGTTCTTTACCCCTCAGCTTTCCACATCAGACTTCCAAAAATCAAACACAGCTGCACTACAAACACACTTACATACATGCATACATACATGCGACTCTTCCGTGGGGTTAAGCGCAGATTGGCGACACTGCCGGGGCAGCACTGAGAGTGTGTTTAAACAAAGTGAAATTCAATTGTGGAGATGTAGCAGGAGTTTGAAATTTGGTCCATGTGCTGCGCAAACATGTGTTTAAAATGGAGCAGATATGCACATATACACTGTGAGTGGAAGTGGCCGTTTGTTTCTGTTGTAACCCCCCAGAAAGAAGACGGCGAGAGTGAAAGTCGCAGAAATTGAGGCAGGAAGTGAAAGAGAATGGAGACAGAAATGGTCATGTGGTCGACTCATTTTCATCAGTGTGTTTGTCTTCCACTCCAAATGAATGGCAGATGCTACAAGGTGGGCTACTAACAACATCAAGGCTGGTCAGAAAAAAGAAAAATCAGAGACACACATGCATGCTCACACACTACACTACATACACAGATTAATCTCTGCGATACAGCATTGCTGTAATCTCCGTTTGATTAGGAACAGGCCCGAGTTGCTGCGGAGTGAGCTGCGAGCAGATAAGCTTTTGAGGAGCAGAAACACAAAGACGCTGAGACAGCTTTGACATGCTGTACTTCTTTGCTGGAGCGGCGCCCAATAAATCACCTGGATTTCAGGTTCTGTCATAGCTCCCACCCAACCCTGTATGTATGCACATGTGTGTGTGCATGTCTGGGCCCATTTGCGGATGTCTTCCCAACAGGCGTACAGCTCTGTACAGCTCTGACAGGACTTACACACCCCTGTTTATACATACGAGTGTACTGTATGTGCCTGAAAGAGCTTTTCGCTCTGTGTTTCTTCCTGTGGGGGCCTGCAGCTGTGACAGGACCTACATCACAACACAAACATCGGGGGAAAATAGCTCCGAACACAATCACTGGATCACACAAGATCAGATTCAGTGACTCAGCAGGGGCCGGGACAGCACTAACGAAACAATCACATGTAGACAAAACACACGGGTTAGTGTGCCGACACACACACACACACACACACACACACACACACACACACACACACACACGGAAACAGCATTTAACCTTCACTCAGTAGGGGGACTCTCATCTCTGATTTCCCCCAATTTCCCCCCCATTGATTTGCTCCCGGCTGGAGCCAGATGGGGACGAGGGGTGGCACAACAAACGTCCGGTGCTCTTGATCATCCTCCTGGTCATCAGTGTCCACGTCAGCATCCCAGATGACCAGGACCCCACCACCAGCCCACCCCCGCACCCACTGGCACCACCCCCTCACCCCCATGGGTCGGTTGCCTCCCAGCTGCAGCCCTGCTCATCCTGATTGCGCCTGATTTGGGTTAAGTGATTATTACCCTGCTGCGGTTTAGGTCGGGACTCTCCCACAGGCTGAAACAGGGAAGGAGGGGAGACCTCTCCCTCTTACAGACACACACACACACACACACACACACACACACACACACTGTGTGTGCGTGTATGAATGTGTGTGTTTACTCAGTCTATTTTAGGTGTGTATTGAGAACTGATGACTGACATACTGAACATGTTGAGCAAATACAGGTAAAACATGATGACAGTGCAGCCGTTTGGATTGAAAAATCAGTTTCCTCTTTAACAAAAATGTCAACTCACGTCCATGAGGATGCGACAGTCATGATTAGTTATCTGTAACATCTGAATTAACAGCTTTTCACATCTATCTGAAGAAATCAGAATTTGAAAATGTAAGCCTGAACACATGCAGTTATTCAAATTTATTGCACATTAAGATTAATCAGTGTCAAAACTGTAAAGCAAACTAAAGACACACCCTCTCTTTCCTGCCCTCCTTGCTGCTACTTTCGCGTTTACTTAGGCATACGAACATCCAAAAAGAAATGTGACATTTAGGTGTTTAATTTGCTTAACTAAATTCCGCTCTTCCATGCTCACAATTGCCCTCTCTTCCCTTTTGGGTCATCTGAAGATTAGGGAACACCTATTCACGGATTCTCGGATCCGGATATTCAAATATTGAGTTTGGCACTGCATGAACAAGGTGAGTCAACTTTCTCATGTTCGTTTAATATGCAGATTTAAAATGAACAGGTGGATAAATATATTTGACAAACGGGTTAAGAAAGGGATTCAAATATTGCAGAAAAATAGGCAAACATAAATCACAAAAGGTACGTCTCAACAAATTACAGTCTCACACACACCACACACACATCCACTAAATCCTCCTTATAACATAGTAACAGGGACGTCAAAGAAGAAGAAGCGTGCAGGGAAGGGAAAAAGCAAAAACGTTCCAAACACGTATTTACGACCCGAAGTAAAACTGTCTCTCACTCTGTAATTCTCAGAGCTTTTTTACTGCAGGCTGGGGGTGAACAAAGTGCACGTTGTGTTATTCTACCGTCCGTCTCGTCTTACATCCACCCATCAGATTTAAGGCTGAGGTTTCAGGGCCTCCGCTACAGAGACTCGAGGCCTTTGCTGCATTAGGAACACCCTGAAAACTCTGGGTAGAGTTCTGGATGGGTTATGGGTTGCTATTCATGTTCTATTCCATTTTGATTTGCTATTTCTGGAAGGACAGCGCTGTTTTCCATGGCCAATTTATGTCTGCACTTATGCTAAAATGTTATTTTCTGACAGAATTTTGGTCAAGATCTCCTTCAAACTTTGTTTTTTGCGACTTGAGCGTTAATGAAAAAACTTTGTATTTTGAAATGCCAGGTCACACTAAAGCAAAGAGTAATGTTTTCAATAATAGGCACCTTCCATTACTTTCATAATATAACTCATACTTCACCTTGAATGTCTCGTTACAATGACTCAATGGCAGTTTTTTTTAATCTAATCCTGGTACTCAACAGTAAGAAGCTTATCCTTCTATCTGTGGTTATTTTGGGTTATTATGCCACGCCACTTGCGGAATACAAAAATATTTTTCTATCTCTTTGTTGAAATTGAAAGCAGAATTTTTTTTTTGTTAATTTATCAGATGTTCCCAACGTTATGAATTCAAGGTGTTTCACCGAGTTCACATAATGAACAAACATATGTAGTCTAGCTCTGGCTTCCATGAACGCTGCCCTATTTTAGGCCGCCGCACAGCTCCCAGCTAAGATACTCAGCCCCGGCAGGACATGAAAAGAGAAACAGCATTTCAAAAACGAATACACACAGAACCTCGACACGGCAGGGAGCCAAAGAACACACCATAATCTAAAACATACCAATTTAATCAGGGTGGGAAAGATTTCGGCAGAGCATGCACACCTGCTCGACGGAGCATTTCCACACGGGAGGGATATTTCACGAGTCCAACAATGAATTTTAATCATGTGGCCAGGGCGGACAGAATGCAAAGCAACCGTCAAAGCCAAAAAATTGTTTCATCGATGGAAATTTTTATGAATTACCAAAATGATCCTAAACACAGCTGAGTGGCATAACAGATGGTGTTATTTCAACACAGATCTCCACAAGAACTAACTAAATACAGCGTGTTCGGCTTCGTGCTACCATGTTACACTGTTTATGCTACCACATCACACAGTACAACAGCACACTGGAATTTTCTTTTTTTTAACTTTCCATTATGGCATAATATTCACAGCTTCAACCAAAGCTACATAAACACATATATTTACATAGCAATGACTGTACATCTTTGTTGTGGGGTCATGATGAAACCTGAGACACCTACAGGCTTCCAGTTGCATACATACATTTCAATAATTACTGTGGCAAAAGTCAGGCATTTTTTTTCAGCAATTATTAGTCTAGTCATTAAGAAAAGGTGATTGCTTTGTACAGTTGGAGTAAGGCTGCAATTAATATATATTATATAGTGAAAAATGCCCTTGTGAAGACTTCATGTTATTAATTTTTCTTGTCAAAAAACTTTAACACCTAATAATTCTCAGTTTGTCTCATCTAAGACAAAGAAAAGTCATACATCTTCACATATGGGGCACATCACTCCAATATTTCTTTTTCTATAGCTACCTGTGCATCTCAGAATTGATTTTAAATGTCTAATTTGCGTTATCACCGACCTGGGACTTTTTGAAAGCAAACTTAAAACATATTTATTCAGAATAGCTTTTAATATCCAGTAGTGTGGTGATAGTTTTTAGTATTTTTTTTTTAAATTCTTTAAGTTCACTTTATTCTGTTTTTACTCAGTATTTTCATGCTTTGATTTGTTTCATGAATTCGTATTTTAACCTCTCTTTTAATGCCGTGCCTCTGTATGTAATGCTTTTATTTTGTAAAGCACCTGTCGGTTGTTGTAAAGCACTATGGAAATAAAGAACATTACATTACATGTCATATGTAAAGCTGCAGTTTAAGACCAGACTAACATGACTAACTGGTGACACATTTAATATTGATAATTGGTTAAACTGTCATTTCTGACTTTGATGACTGTGGAAAAAAATACATATATTGTTAAGGATTATACATTTACTCTATGTTCTTATGTTATGTTTTGTCTGTTTATTTTTTTAATTTATTTATATATATTTTAAACCATCAACACTCTACTAATTGTTATAATCCAACGAGTATACAACTGGTCACCTTCATTAAATCAAAATTAATACATATAATTAGTAATTCAAACAACGCCCAACAATCAGTGCCACCATTGTCATCTGTTCTTGCACTTTCCAGAACTGACATGCAGAGACCAACATTGAACTTCACTTTATCTTCATACTAGCAGATCACCCGAGTCACTTCATACATGAATTCTGAGCCATTTGCAGATGATACACATGGGAAAGTTTCTCCATTGTGAAGCAACATACCTGACAACAGCACTAATGAGTGGGTTGGAGATGCCAGGGAAGATTCTCTGCCTGATGCAGCAATGAGCCGTGAGCCTGAGGCTCAATTACAACATACCAAAAGCATGGTGTGAAGTTTTTGAGGAGCAAATTGGTCTGCTTTTAATTACAAAGAAAAGCAGCTGGGCATTAAGGCTGGAACGCAGAGTGCGAGTCGATTCTTCGGCAGCAACAAATTTCACACATGAGCTGTTTTAAAAGTTGAAAACGGTGCACAAAAGTGGAAAACATAACACTGAACATTGCTGTTTCTTAGTGCTAAAGAAAGACAAAGCCGGAGCTCACACTGGTCGCGTGGCACGCCGCTATAAATACACGTCTGCCGCCACTGTGTGTTAACACACCATGCTCTCTTAATGTGCGTGACCGTTACACAGCTTTCATTTTCTTTTCATGTGTTAGCATCCCTGACATCATGACAGGCTAATAAATGCACCACAAAAAACACATCGCTCATGATGTTATGGTTGGAAACAAGGGTATACATTGCTAGTTTGCACAGCCCAACTCTAAGCATCGACCTCTGACAGCATGAAATTAAGATGAATTCATTCGGCAGTGCATCATGAATATACCATAGTGTATTCTCAATCAGAGCAAACTACGAGACCGGGGCCACTGGGGCATCGCAAAACTCTGCGCACTGTTGTCCAAACAAGGGCAGAGGAGAGAGAAAACATCAACTGAGAAGGGGGGGACCTGGACCACCAGGGTTACCCCCACCCTCAATATTTACTTAAACTTTCATGGTTTGGCTCAGGTCCTACAGGGCCATCTTTCACCCCACGATTTCCCCTCCTTCACACCCAAAAACAGCATGCAGCATAGAAAGGGTTTCCTGTAGCAGCCATCTGACGTGCATGTACATCCTAAACAGGCAAGCGCACACACGAACACACAAAGGAGGGTCAGTGTGACCTCTGCGTGAGGTCAAACAAAGGGGAATACTGACTAAAATGTTGTGCGAGCTGTTTAAGTGTGCCGTTTTAGCGATAGCAGAAGGTTCAACTAACATGTTTACTCCAATGGCTTCCAAGTAACTGCCAGTATTATTCAGATCTGTCTTCAATTCTGAATAATGCATCGCTTTGTGATCACACAGCCATTTGCTATCAGATTGAATCCACGACAGCTGTAGATGTGGAATTTGAAATAAAACTACAAATAAAACAGATCAAAAGAGAAAGCAGCAGGGGGCACAGAAATCTTTTAGTCTCAGTATAGTCCAAGCTCCAAAAATATAGAAATCTACATTTCGCATTATACATATAGGTTTTTGTTTTTTTTAACCCGTTTTATCTGATCTACATTTGAAACAATTTTGTTTTACTTTTAATGAGAAATCTGTGAAACCAAGTCAATTGCAGGTGACACTTGTAAACTTTCAGTTGCAAAACCAAACATTCACCAGCCAAATGACAATTATTGCTTCAAAACAGTTCAGATTCTCATTGGAGAACATGACAACTGACTGACATTTGCTTGATACATGTCTATGTTACAACAGCAGAGGATATCCATCATAGAAAACAAATTTGGACACAGGGCTTCTGTGGAGCAGGAAGATGGATAGCCTCCTTGTCTGGCTGGGTGAGGCGGCTTACTGCTTACTGCAGGGGGGAAAATGCTGTGGGCTTCACCCTCCCAGGGGAACTGAGAACCATGATGGCTCATTGTTGCTCTACAGTCCCCAAAGAATACGCTCACTGTCAGTTAAAACAACAGGAATCACTGACAAATATTCAGATAATGACAACACACATGTTTTCTTGCGGCGCGTGACAGTCTTCTTGTGGACATATTCACTCTCCCACACACACACACACCTCAAATACCAACTTCCCACAGAGGACTTGTGCTTTGACAGGGGAGGGGGGGGGGGGGGGAGTTCTTCTCTGGCTGTGGAAAAATGGAGACGAGTTTTATGACCCCTGTTCCCTGTCCTCCTGTAAAAATCACACCAGCCATTTTCCAGCATCGCAGCATCATCGACTGCACAGCCAATGAAAACAGTGGAGCGTGTGGAGAAGAAATAAGGCAAACAAAGAGAGAGAAAAGGTCTCATGGACGGAAATACCTGCAGGTTTACTCTACATATATACATCATCCTTTCCCCTTCCCTTTGGTGCAACCCTTACCTTACCTTCTCTCACACATGTAGACATCTTTAAGGCTCACAGCCACAAAAAAGTTCTCATGGGTTTTCAGTGGCAATCCAATCTGGCAATCTTCCAGCGCTTTCTGCAGGCACTTTGTTTTGTTGAGGGGGGTCTTTTGGGTCGAGTCCAACAAGATGCATCACTGCATCGACCCACCACGTGTGGGTGGGTAACTGGGCACAGTTTTGTAATTCCATATAACCAAAAGGAACACTGCCAAGCTACTCTGCCATTGCCATAATTGTGATTGTCATACTCTCTATTGAATTATGCCATGAGAGGGGGGGGGAAGGCAATTCTCTGCTTAGCCTTGAAGATGAGAGAGCAGGAAATGGCAAAGTGGTTGTCCTGTGAGGTCCTGTCTGAAGAGGTCGGATGAAGACATGCATTGTGTGCATGATTCATGTGCCACATTGTATTAGTGTACAACAAGGGCTGAGAGGAGGCAGATTGGCTTGAAACACTTGAACAGAGGGACAAGGAATTTGTATCCTCCTCTGCTTGTAATACATGGTAACAAGGGTGATTTGCGCAGCTAAATCAAAACCAAGTGATGGTGACATTGAAGTCTAATACATCTTAAGTTGATGAAGATCTGCGTGTTTCGCATCGCAGCCCACTGCAATCCATTTGCCTCTCAGGACACTCAGTCACTCGAGGTAACATGACGAGCTGGTTAACCTGCGAGAGCGTGCTTGAACCCTAATGCGCTACAGATGTCGCCATCTTAGAAGTCACACGTTTTATTGAAAGCTTGCTGCGCTGCCGCTCCGTTGCTTCTCAATCCCTTAAAGGAAAAGTTTAAGAAAAAAGGAGAACTGGATCAATTTATCTCGGGGGATGTAAAGAAACAACGCTGCAGCCACTTTGATCAGGACACACACGTTTTGCGTTACAGCAACATGACTGTTCACTTATTGAGAACATTTAAGAAAGAACAGGCTGCAACCACCGCTTAGGCAGTACTAATGCGGGATAGGTGCAAGATGGACGCATGATATGGGACTCTAATGAACACGCCTGCCAGGCATGTCCACATTACTCATGCAGTTAGAAGGTCTATTATAAAATTGGCCGTGTATTACAGAGACCTAATGTGGGCTCCTGGCAGTCCAGTGCAGTGCCTGCGGTGAGGCTATCTAACACGGTCGGCTGGATTTATCTGCTGTTATGATCAGACCCACAGCAGGCCTGCCTAAACACAGCTTATCTCCCAACTCCTGCATCCCAGGTGACATCCAGAAAAAGCTCAAGATGTGCGAACAAGTTCCAATCAGATGATTCAACCTGAATTCATATAAGAAAGCAGGATCTAGACATGACAAGCACCTCCAATTCATCATCAAAACCCTCCCCCTCTGAGGCTCCTCCTCACCCCCACCTCCTTGCTGGCTCCATTGCTTCAGGAGATCCTATCATTTCTCCCACAGACTAGATTTCTTGGGTGACTTCAAAGCTTGTTCACTAAGTGTTTAGAAGAATGCAATGGAAACAGGAAAATAATGTTCTGATTTCTGTAAACTTTTTAACATCTGCTTTTGCTTAGCGCTGGTGTAGTGTGAAGCGGCGGCTCCATACTGTGTACAGTTTTCCCCCCAGTTTAAATGGTATCAAGCACACTGTACAGAATGGGAAAAAGGGGGAAAAGTGTCTTAATCCCAAGGAAAATTTTCCTTACGTGGAAAAAAATGACTTAAGTGAGACTAATAGTCAAAAAAAGTTTGATTCATCCCCATTTGCAGCCATGTCACAGACCATTTGGAAAGCAGGTGAGGATGAATCCCACAAGAAAGGGAATAGTTTAACCCTTTAAGCCCTAATTTCCATTTCTGTTTGTTTAACCTTCATCTTCTGAGAATTCAGAGGATGCAATGAGTACCGTATATTTCCAGCGAGAGGGAAAGGAACTCGGCCGAAGCTTTACTAGTGTCCCAAAAGGCCTGTGAGTAATGTTGCTGGCACCGTACTTTCATACACACAGACTAATGCTAGCTCCTTGTGTATACACGAGATGACAAGCCGTTTTTAGGGCCAGGCCAGATAACTCCATCACAATCTCCTCATGCTAACAGGGCAGCATGACAAGAGCACCATGTATACACACACACAGCATCCGACTGGCAGCCTCGGGGCTCCTGTCTCCTTTCCCCTAACTCAATCATGCTCAGGTTTCACTCTCGCCCATCCGAGGCTAACTCGCTTCCTCTCTCCATCCCCTCATAGAAGCCCCCCCCCATCCTTAAAATCCTCAACCCACATCCCACCCATACAGTATTCATTCCTTGACCAGTATACATTCAAAAGAAAAAAATAATAAGGTAAGGCTCAAACAAAAAGGTCTTTTAAAATATTTCATCAGCTAAAATAGATATTAGAGTGATCAACCTCTCACAACAGAAAGATGTATCATGTAATAATATTCAGACTGAATCAGCCAGTTGAAAAAAGAAACAAGACATTGAGTAATTCTTGGCAGGATTGAGTCCTAGACAAATATGAGCGCAAGTGTAGCATCGCGGCTAAAGGAAAAATCCTCTCTAAATCACCCCGACACTGCTAAACAAAAATAACCATTGGCAAAGCACCTTCTCTATTTCGTTGTCTGTTTTTTGGTATTTTGGCACTTTTACTGGAATATGCAAAATATACAAACATTAAATCATATTGAGGTAATGTATTTCCAGCGTAGCTACGAAGGCACAAGCCAAGTTTCAGCTCTTAAAAAGTTTAAACGTCAGACTGTGGTATCAGTCAGAGCTTTATTCCAGTATGCATCATTCAGTCTAAGTTGAATCTATCACGGGAGGGGGTGGTGGGGGGGGGGGGATACTCGACTGACTGAAGCCTCAATAGACCACAATGCATTGCAGACAGGAGAGATAACAATTTGTCTTCTTAACAAGGCAGGAAAACAGATGTTTGACTTGACAGTTTTGGCATGGTTATACACAGAAGCTCTGCTCACAGTGATCAGTACTCTCATCAGGTGGGTTGGATTTTATGGCCTGTTCATGATGACAGAGATCATACTTGTGTATCCAAACCCATTTAGAATTCTTACTAAAGTCAGTCTTAACTCAACAGGAATACTGGAGTCAAGTAAAGCGATGATTATTCAGTTTTAATCTAGGGCTGAAACAATTAATCTTTCCTAAATTAATTGTCAACTATTTTGATAATTGATTAATCGTTTGAAGCTTTTTTCATTATTAAAACAAGATTTCTGATTGTTTTATCTTCTTAAATGTGAATGTATTCTTCATTTCCAGGTTTGACAAACACTGATCAACATTTAACATTTTATGGACGATTCATTGAGAAAATAATCAACAGATTAATCGATTACGAAAATAATCGTTAGTTGCAGCTCTATTAATGACCAACTCCTACAAGCTTTTCCAACCACAAATTCTTCAAAAACAAATCACGCTGGATAAGATCGTAATCGATTAATCTGTCGATTATATTCATTTAATTCATTCATTTGATTAATCATTTGGTCCATAAAATGTCAGAAAATGTGAAAAAAAACGTTTGTCAAACCTGGAAATGACGATGTTCTCAAATGTCTCGTTTTGTCCACAAAACAAAATGATTCAATTTGAATGATTTCTTTGTTATGTGGAGCAAAGAAACAAAAACAATATTCACATTAAAGAAGCTTAAAACAATCAGAAATCTTGTTTTAATAATGAAAAAAGCTTCAAACTGATTATCGATTATCAAAATAGTTGACGATTAATCTAGTAATCCATTAATCGTTTCCCAAATTTTTCTCAATAGATATGAATTAGAGTCAAGATTTTAAAAAACGAACTTGTAGCTAAACGGTCCTCATGATTTGACTAAATTACCCTGCTTTAGAAAAACAGTGCAGGTAAGTACATACAATTTGTGGTATATGCGGCCCAGTAATTAGCACTGTTAGCTGGGGGCGAAATTTACACATAGCACTCATGTTGAATTGGTACTTGGTGCTCATGTTTTCCTTGCTCTTCTAAAAACATAGGGGGCTCAGGTGAACTTGAATGGATGTTTTTAGTCAGTTTGTATTTAAGTGTCATCTGGCTCTGGTTCAAAGCAGACTAACCCCTAAACAGGATGGCTGGATATGCTTAAACATGCTCCTTACACTGATATAGTGTTTTAAACAGGACATACAGCGATGTAGGATAAGGAAATGCAGTGCATGAAATTTTTCAGTAATCCATTGCTAACGCACCAAACCACTGGAGGCACTCGGAGGTTAACTCAAGCTGAACTAGGCCACAAGTTTGAGGGGGGGGGGGGGGGGGGGGCAAATCCTTGTCAAGCCTGTGTGCTTGTGTGTGTGAGGCTGAACATGTGCTGCGTCCGCCCCGTTTCGACCTCAGCTCTGTTCTCTGTTAGCTTGGACTTCACACATTTTCCTCGCAGCAACTGTGACAATGCTCATTTTGTTTACAGCATTGTTGTACGGCACATGTTGAAGGGTTAATTACTCACAGATGCAGAGCCGGGTTTGTTTCGAGGATAAGGGACTAAAGAGGTGAGTATGTCAGACACTGGAACAGAACATTCCTAGCCAAAATGAGCTTGCCTTAACTAAGTTATGTTTGATATGAAGTACAGGGGTCACTTGGCTGCAAACCAGTAAGATATAAGAATAAAATGTTAATAAGGAAGAACTTAGTGCTGATTTTGGAAGTCACTAAATGACTACACAGTTGGCAGAGATACGAAACAAGGGTGTGCACTGGGGCTCCCCATTTTGATTTCATAATATGAATTTAACTCATCTTAAAAGGGGGCAGTCCAGTGGTTACAGAAAATCAGGTTCAGTTAACTCAATAGAAGTTGAACTACACAGCTTATGAAAACAGTCTGGTATAATAAATTCTGTGGCTCCGGAGGAAGCCTTCTTAAGTCAGAAAAAGTAACCCACAGCGTTGTTTAGGCTTGGGCTTAGAGACAAACTACACAGAATACAGTTTGAAAAGTGAGCCATGACCTAATGTCACATTCGCCATGCTTACAAGTTCCAAATATGTCAAAAGCACTCACATAGAAATCAAAGTCACAAATAGGAAACTTTTCCCATTTATTTTTGATTGCAGAATTAACCAGTGATCTATTAAATCTAGCTTTTATTTGTTATGATTAGAATTTTTCTACAACTAGCCTGACCTCAATGATTAAATATTGTAGAAAAGACAAAATTAGTTCAATATACTAGCAGAATTGTTCCTTGAATGACAATTAAATTGAGAGAAAGTCCAGTATTTGACTGTTAACATTCAAAGTAAAAGCTATAAAGTGGAGTAGAGTGAACATGACATGGTTTTTATGGAAAAGCATATGCAGTGACACTTCGCCTAAAGGCCTTCTTTTGTAGCTGACCTTGAAGGGTCAACATTTACTGGGCAAAACATTCATTTCATGGTGGATTCAGGTTCGACTCTCTTATAATTTGCCTGGAGGAAAATTGGGCGACATCTTCCTGTCACCCGCTGTCCCTCTCTGCAAACCTCTCCCATCAAGGTCCAGCCATTTTTGTTTCCTTGCCCTCGACACCCACCGCTATGATGAATGGGCCCAAGCTCCATTCAATTACACCCAAAGTGCGAAGACGCAGAAACAATGGAAACTGGCCTCGGCAGCGCGGCGCAGACCCTCGGCATTCTTCGCAACAATTTAGTCTAATTAGCATCAACTCCTGCCCCATCCATCATACTCCTCAAGAAACACAAACAAACTGTCAGCTCTAGCGTAACAAACAGATCGCCCAGCTACTTAGCACAAATTATTCTTACATGAAATGCAGCTTCTCAGGCAAACCCCCCCCCCTCCCCACTACCCCCTTCAGGCCATCTGGGGAAATGGAGCACTATTAAAATTGAAGACATATGTTTCAGTCAAGTTCAACTCTCCAGAGTGCCACAGTGGACACAGTGACAGCTTCCGCTGCTGGCTCATGCTCCGAGGGACCGAGTGTGGTGACAAGGACCAGTGTGCCTAAGGGTGTGTGTATGTTTTCGGGCTGCCAATAACCAGTATTTTTCATGATTGATTAATTTGTTGATCATTTTCAATTAAATAGAGTAATTGTTTGGGCCATACAATCGATTGGCGTTCCACAAACCAAAATTAATCAGTTTTTAAGATTTCTTTGTTGTATGGAGCTAGGAAACAAAAACACTCAAATCAATTATTAAAACACTTCATTAATTTAGTAATCGATCAACAACCGGTAAATCGAATAATCGCTGCAGCCCTAATGTTTGCAAGCATATCATACATGTGTGCATTGGCGTACAGCTTTAGAGCTGCAACTAACGATTATTTTCATAATCGATGAATCTGTCGATTATTTTCTCGATTAATTGTTTGGTCCATAAAATGTCAGAAAATGTTTAAAAAACGAAGAAAATATTCACATTTAAGAAGCTGAAACAATCAGAAATCTTGTTTTAATAATGAAAAAAGCTTCAAACCGATTAATGGATTAAAAAAAAAAATAGTTGACGATTAATTTAGTAATCGATTAATAATCAAGTAATTGTTTCAGCTCTATACAGTTTGTATATATACAATACCTGTTGCATTTTTCTCAGTTATATATTTGAATAGTTTATGTGGCTGATACATTGGCTAGGCTTTGTTGCCTCACAGCAAGACGGTTGCCGGTTCAGATCCCAAGCTTTGACCGAGGGCTTTCCTGTGTGAACTTTGCATGTGCTCCCCCGTAAACACCATAAATTGACTATTTGCCCTGTCCAAAAGTGCATTTATGTACTTCTAGAAACTATTTTAAGCTTAATTTGAGCTTTTAATGTATAAAATGCATTGTAATCATCAATTATCAGCTCAGGGATTAATAACTTAACCTAAACTTCTCTTTCAACATTCGTATCTCCTCACTCATGTATCGGAAAAACTGGGGAGAATTCCTCGACCTGAGGTTTGCTGCCGTAAAGCTGTTATGCGTCCACCTTCCCCTCCATCAGTCACCATGTAAAATGCATTACTCTGCGTCTCCACAGACACAAAAACAACACACTGCTGTACTGTAAACAGGGAGAGTTGTGTGGAGGCTTATAACCAGCTTTTTGTAAACTCATGCGACAATGTTTTGAATGCAAATAGACATAAGTTTATACTGATGATACACATTTTAACTCAAATCTCTCAATAAGCCTCAAAGGAAGATCTGCAACAACTGCACAGTGTCAACCATTATAAAGCCAATCAAAACCCTTTATCCTAAATACGTTTGAAGAAGAATCATTATTTGACCTTTTTATATTAATCGGACATCACAGCACAGAACTATGCATTTATGACTCTCATCCCACTGTTCTTTTTTTTAGAGCAAGCATTTAAACGGAATGATTACTAGGGTGAAGCTTTAAATCTAAATAAAGGCTTTTTTTTTACTTCCTTGAATGCCAATTTCATGTGAAAGAAATTGAAGAAATAATGTAAATTGGTTGGTATTATATGTGGGGACACAAATGAGAAGCTCAAATAATCAACACTTAACAAAAACCAAACACTCTTTGATCACATTTCAGGCTTTTCAGTTTGCTTGATTATGTTTTAAATAGACTGCTCGACCCCACCCTGGAAATGTGGTAAAGCAAATTTAAAGACCTGAAGATCTGTGACGAGCTGTGGTTGCATTAAAACACAATTCTTCTCACACTTATCTTACTGCTTCTGATCACTTGTAACGCCTCTATGGCAAAGACATAAGAAAAAAAATGTCTTACAAGAATGAAAGGGTATTAAAAAAGCCACAGCACTGTTGATTGGTGTAAATTGGACTATATAGTGAGCTTATATTAGTGACCATGTGCTGAACTGGAACTCCACCAACTCCCCACTCCAGAAAAACCCTCCACTGCTCTACACGGACTGGGCTTAATTTGTCAATTTTCCATTTCTTTCTTGATGTTCTGCAGAGTGTGAAATGCTTCGCTAATTATCTTGGAAGTTTGGCAGGAGAGGCGTGTTGTTTTTAGAGGGCTGATGGCAAGCCGCTCGCTCATCCCTGCAAAAAAGGAGGAACTGTGCAAACTCACAACGACAAATAAACCAGACCTTCTTCTCCCTGCCTCTGTTAATGGTCGAAAATGTTCAACAGAATAACAAAAAATCCAGCTAAACTAAACGTCAGCACTGGCTCGCATTTTTCTTTCCTCCTCAACTTGTTCCTCATTACACACAGCATAGTATGTGTGTGGGGGGGAGTTGAGTGAGGCCTTGACAGGCAGATTGCAGAGGAGCTGGATGCCTGAGCCAAGGTGAGAGTGGAGGGTTATTCTAATCAAGCTAATTCCCTGCAAACCTCAAAAATGATGTCATCCAGTGTTTGCTCATTAGAGAATCTTGTCAGGAGGCCAAGACCAATTCACATTCAGTGGTGAATGCAAATATGAACCCTCTCTCCGTCTGTCTTTTCTCAACGCCTGCATCCCCAACTTTTACAGCTCTGCATTATATAAAATTATGTCAATTAGGTTTTTTTTTTTTTTTTTTTTAACTACATTGATTAATAAATGGGTTATAATTGTCATTTTGCTGGCCTAGGACAAAGTGTTGTTTGATACACACAACATGCAGAAACACCCTTTGTTTTACCCACAAAGCTCCATTTTTCATGTATGGTTTTTAAATGCAGATCTTTTTCCGCCCTGTTGCATCGCTGATGGGTATCACTCACAAGCCGTTAAGCTTCTGAACTGCTCTCTGGCCCAAACTGTCAGTGCTGTGACTCAGCTCTCACACACACACACACACACACCGAACCCTCAGATCGATTGCACAACTGGATTAGAAGGAGAGGCGGACAGCGCCAGAGCCGTCTTATGTTGCCACTCCCAAATCCTTCTGCTCGTTTTTCATCTTTTGAATAAACTCTTCTCTCTCAGAGTATGGCAGGCGATGCAGCGGTGGGCCAGTAATCTGCACCGAGTACTTTTATATCCAGCTCCCATACATTTTATGCAGTGGCTGACATCATCACAAGCCTAACCGCTCTGGGTTTTCATCGAGTATGGGAATTTCATATTACAGAGAGCAGGACTGCAAAAAAAGTTATAATTATTTCATGACCGATTAATATGACAATTATTGACTTTGACCATTATTTATGTGGCCAAAACTATGGTGACGTGAAAACATGACATTAAAATGTCCATTATATTTTGTAACAAATGCAAGAAAGACTATTAAGATTAGGAAACTGTAGACTATTAATGTATCAAATAACAATTTAAACTCTCAGGGTCACATCTCCTACAAATTGGGATTATTATTCTTTTGTTATTACAACAACAGAGCCATGGAAACCATGGGAGTCACCATTCAACACTTTTTACTGATAACTAGCTCTTGCCTCCAGGCAGACGGACTTCAGAGTCCTGCAGCACAAACTCAACTGCTGTAAGAACTCTCCGAATAATAATGTCCAGAATTCTGAATGTGCAACGCTGCCTGAGCTCATTTATTACAATATTATGTTTGCATGCATCATTGACGTAATTTAATGGCAGTCACTGAATGTGTGTCCAAGGTGAATTTCATTTGAGAGAATTGAGTTCATCTTATAGCTAGCTATACGTGTCTGTTATCACATTAAATAATTATACTATATAATAAATATTAAATAAAAATGAATATAATGTTAAATGTTGTATTATGTTTGTATTTGTGTCCATTTCAAACTCTACATGTGTCTACTGACGTTTAAAAAAGGGATGCAATGTAAATTAATTTCACTTCATTCAATATAAATATTAATGTTTATCAACAATGAGACAAAAATAACCTTGATTTTTAAATTAATATATCATTTAAAAATAAAAATAGTTGTAAACGCACACCCAGTGTTGGTTAAAATTAAAAAAAAAACAGAAAATAATTTGAAAATAATTCCATAGCCCCATTTTTTTGGAATCCACTAAAACCACATTAGCTTTTAACAATCACATCATATCCCATATTATGTATCAAGAGCTACAGGATGCTAAGCTGGTGGTATTATGTGGGTTGCACATGTTTATGGGTTTACACAAACATTTGCAAACTACATTAAAAAACATTTGGGGCCTCAGTCGTCCAACAAACTCCCTCCCTCTCCGGCCTTCAGTGCAGCAGCTCACGACTGCAGGATTTCAAGGCAACCACACGAGCCTGGCTGAGAAGAGTATATCACTCCCTCTGCTGACGACGGCGAGGAAGCCACTACATGTTTCAGGTGCTGTTCATCTGGCAGAAGTTTCAGAGGCCTGCCTCCAGAGAAAGAAAACAAACCCTGATCCCGTTTCCCCACGAACGACTCCCTGCGAGCCAGCCAGCGGCCTCCAGGAGGCTGTCCAGCCGCTCCGGCCCCTCGGACCAGGATGTTTGGGTTAGAAAATGACTTTGCTACTCCCTCAGCCCCTTTCTCTAATTGCCCCAAGGTAATTACCTCGTCTCCTTTTCACTTAAGAAAAACCGAGAGCTTTAGTGTTTTTAATAGAGTAGAAAGTTATGTTTGCTAAAATTAGCATGAGTTGTATTTTTATAATGATTATGACAGTTACATAAATAAATGTATTATACCAGAGGCCGTAAGTGATGCAAATACCAATGAAGTAGTGAAATAAAAGTATCTAATAACCGATCGACTTACATTCCCGTGTTTACCCAGCAGCGTACAGAATGAGTGAGGAACTCCAATTAAATAATCCTAAAGAAAAAGACTTGACTAACAAAACATTTCCTCAAGTAATCACAATAAAAACATCTGCGAAACCACAGCGGCCTGTGTATGATCACTCAGGACGTTTCCCTCATGGAAAAGAGAAACACCATCAATTTAAAGTAAATTCTGAATATGATGATGATGGGGGGTGGGGGGTGCAGGGCAATAATGGCAGAGGCCTGAGTGTGCGTCTCTCTGCCTTCCTCTGGCTAGGGACTGATAGATTGGTGCAGAGTGCATATTCTCCCCTGGGTGTGATATATCAGGATGCAATGCTCCAAGTACCATTATGAAACACACTCCAGGGTACAGCAATTCAGAAAAGACCAGAACACCAGTGGAGCTCTCAGAAGATTTCTACTTGTGCGGTATAGACAAAGATGGACGGAGGTAAAAAAAAAAAAAAAAAAAAAAAGTTTTTTCACTGATAATTCCCCTCTAAGCCGAGTTAAAATACAAATAAAAGAAAGCGATGACAGAAAATTCACCTGCTCTAATATTCATAAATGCACCCGACGGGAGAATTACGCCGCATCTTGAAAAAGAGACACTATTTCTTGGGTTATTGTCAGATTTATGTCCCTTTTTGAAGACGTCATCATCAGTGATTCCCCTACAGGAACAGCTGTGGGTTCTTCCAGCACGATCTGGGGGATTCTTATCGAGAAAGCATCTGTCAGAGCCTGTGATTACAGAGCTGCCCAGCTGAGCCGCTCACCGTCAGACCGCTGATAACTTAACCTTCCTCCGTAGCAGCATTTCTCGGGCCACTGCTCTCCCCGTGGACTTGCTTCAAACGCTGCAGAGCTGCTGGGCCCGGCGGCTTGTGTGGTCTCTGGTCTACTAAACACATCTCACTGCGACCTCTTGTTTTAAAACTCACACAGGCCCGTCGAAAATGTCACATCTGAGTCATGATTTGGATCCCGGTGTAGGGGCGAAACAATTTCAAGAATCGGTGAGCTGAATGAAAAGCTTGGCGACGGCTCAGAATAAATGTGCAAACGGCGACTGCTGTGCTGGAAATATTAACATTTCCAATGATACCTGTGGCAAACTAAACACAGATGTGGGGGGGGATTATCTCATATTTTGAGAGCTGTATGCCTCGCTTGAGTGGAATCATTTGTGCATACATGTGAAGGGATCAGCAAAGTTATCCATCTTTGGATTCCCTTAAAATCCATTAACTTCACCATACTTTACTGCTAAAAGTGCCACTGGGAACAGTACAAACTCTTAACTCAATACATTAACTGAGGAGGATTAACAAAATGAAACATGGCTCTCTTCTGCTCTCTAGTCAATCTAGTCTGAGTCATAATGTTCATATTTGGATCAAGTTCTGGTCTCAGGGCAAAACATTCTAATCCTAATTAAATAGCAAGAGCGAGAAATAAATGCCAAGATTTTTAAAGCGTGGTTTTGTTCCTCTTTTTAAAATAAAATCTGGAAACAAAACCAAATAAATTTACAGAGCAGAGGCAGCATAATTTCCTTTACTAACATAAATATTAACACACTGCACACAGAACCTCAAGCTCTTTTTTCTTTTTTCCAGGCCATGACATTTTACTGCACAGCTCTTTGCTTTCAAAATGATAATGAATTGGTAAACACATTCGCGATATAACCTTTCATTCCGTTTGGTTTCTCATTATCAGCTTTTTCCACGTCCCGCGCCAACGTCCCTCTCTCTGGTGTGTCATCCTCCAACCACTCAAGATCAGAAATAATACAAAGTGTCTATAAATTTAAGCTTCCCTAATTAAAGCCTTGCTCCAGGACATGCTCAAGCATGGCCACTAGGCATGGGATACATCCTCCCAATCCACACAAATTGGCCCATGAGCACAACAAATTACATTATGATTACTGTACTGGCCCAAACGCTGTTCATCTTGATAGAGTTAAACCAAAGCGGGCAAGCCCGTCTCCCGACTATAGAGCTAAAAAGAAAAAAAAAAAAAAAAAAGGCGGAGAAAGAATGACAGTTTTTAAGCTGGGACTTACTGTAAAAACCTGTGTTGTAAAATTCTAGCTCCTCCAGGAAATCATAGATCCAGACAATATACGCATCCTTACACATGCAGACAAATACAGAAACAGCAATATAATTCAGGGTTTTTAAGTTTGTCTGGTTTTTGTTTTTGTTTTTTGACAGTACTTATTATGTTTATTTATACGTCGGTGCATATAGCATAGAGGGTTTGTAATTACTGTATCTGAACTCTTGAATTGTGTATCACAATTCTGTTGAAATAACATGGGGTTTGCTTTGGCCTCAACTTTTTTCTTTTTTTGAAGATTTCCTCAAACAAAACAAAAAAAAAACTATTAAACAAAAAAATCAAAAACCGATGAGGCTGAAAAATCTGCATTATGAGCCCATGCAGCGGTTACTCGCGCCACAGTTCAGCAGACCCATGTGTCTGACCTAATACAGGGGTGTGAGGTTAAACGTCTAATCCAAGGCTTTTCAACATACGTCAGTAATCATGAGGAACAGTGTGGTGGAGGATAAACAGAGTGTATGTTGTGGCTGAGCAGAAATTCAACTTTTTTTTGCTATTCAAAATTCCTACTATTTTTAAGAGCCCTGAACGCAGCATATTTGTGTATCAAACATTCATAAAAGTTTGCAGAAATCTATGACAGAAGCTCACCAGAGGAAGGGTTTGCTCTCATTCTCACTTAAAGTGAAGGTTTTAGAACTAAAAAACGAGCACAAATCTGTAAAAAACACACTTGAAATGCATCACTTTCTTCTCATGTGTGCGCATGCACGTCTTGCACAAACACACTCAATTATATCCAATTTCCCGGGTATAAATTTTTCACATGCATGCAAAACAAACAAACACCACTTGACCATTCCGTGGCAGAAAACACAGCGCACACACACACAGCCATTTCCTTTACGCGAATACATAACACAGATGCGAGCAAAAACAAACACACACTTCTCGCAACTGTAAACTTTCACTTTCCTACTGGGTCAGTCTATCTTTGCCCCTCGACTGCATGGACTAACCGGTCAATTAAGCAGCTTGTTGAGCTGATCTCTGTCCAAGTTTTATTATTGTTGCCATGTGCTGTGCTACGTCTGCCTTTATACCTGCAATGAAATGTCCGGGTGATCTCAGCACTTGCTTTAAATACCCCCTTCTTCCACAGTTTGGGGGGGCTTTTTTTGGTCTTGAATAATGACCTATGCTATATTGGAATTCTGTGACGCAAGGTGTAAATGGGCTTTTGTTTGCTGTATGAAATCATGCAATGATGCGATGAAGCACTTTTCAACATGCACTAAAACTTACTACCACTGGGCGTCCCGCAGTGCAGTGTCCTAGTTTTAATAATTATTACCTGTAGATAGAAGGCTATGATCCAGAGAAAACCTCCCATGTTGAGAAATCATAATTATCCTCCCGAACAGACACGAACCATAACACTATAATTATTATTATTTTAGGAACTTGCATGCACATATGACCTGTGTGTGTGTGTTGCCGTGACTGAACATGAAATTAATTGATGATAATATGCTGAAACATAATAGCAGCACTCATAATGACCGTGACTGGCTATAATCATCGAGCTGAAATCAGTCCTCTAAATTCATAAAAATAATATTTAACAAGCTAAAGTACACTTATTAATCCGAGCGTTGACTTTTCATTTCCAAATTTAAATCAATGAATTTGTAAGATATGGATGGATGGATGGCATAACTTGGCATTTTCATCGTGTCAAATTTGTTCGATGTGTCCAACAAAACACTGTAAAACATCCGTTTACTGAGAATTGTCTCCAGTTAGGTCAATGTTTTAATGCAAAGCCAAAAAATGACAAAGAGCATTACTCTATCTGGAAGCTAAAGGGTTTAAATTTCCCTTTGTATTGTAAATAAAAACAAAAAAACATTTGATTATTATAGTAATACAATACATTTTTTTTTATTAATTATTAAATAAATTAAATTATCAAAATAGTGCTGCAACTTGCATAATCAATAAACCAGTTAATTCCCTTCTTGATGATTAAATTAGCTCAATTAGTTGTTTGGACCATGGAAATTGGTCAGTGTTTCCCAAACCTCAAAATGATCTTTTGTCCAAAACCAATTTTTTTTGTTATGTGAAAAAAAAACCAGAAAATATTCACAGTTAAGAAGCTGGAAAATCAGAGTTTGTTTGACAGATTATAATTAATCAATTAAACAGATTAATCAAATATAAAACTAGTTGACAACTAATTTTGTAATCAATTATTTGTTGCAGCACTAAATTGAAACCAACTTTTTGTATAATTTATTTATTTATATGCTTGTCTAGTCTAATAATAGCTGTATTACAGTAATACACACTAATGAATTCATGGAATTATTGGTGCAGTTGTGCAGCACTAACCCCCTGGACTCTGATTCTGAAGTCCCTGCACAGTGCGTCTTGGCTTTCTGCAGATGTTTGGCTCTGCGTGTGTCCGTGCACGGATCACTCTCCCTCCCCAAACTCTTCTCCTGCTACGATCTGAGACTCTGCCAGTGAACCGTTTTCATAAATCATGTCATTAAGATAACGTCGGCGGCGCGGCAGCTGCTCCTACGTCACGTCACTTCACAGGCTCCTCGGGTGAAATAGGACACAGTTTACAGCTCAGTCCAGACTTTTGATGTGCTGTTCTGTCTCGGGCCACCACTACAAGTTGAAAATGTTAGGGATAAATCAAAACTAAAACCGTACTTTTTCTTTAAACAGATACAAAAAAAAATGGCTTTTCTTTCACAACGATGCCCTTCAGACACTCCTGATTTAACAGGCAGCCATTAGGGACTTCTTGTTTGACTTCATCCGACCTGGATGACTGAGTGTTCATCGTACACTGCTGTCAAAATGGGGTCATTAGTTACGCTGATTGTTGCACAGGAAGTCAGCCAAACAGCAACAGCAGCATAAAAGCCTGACTTTTGCAAGGGAGCGCGAGCCGAGCTTGTACTCGCCTCCTCACGAAAAATCGCAGCTCTTCTGCTCAAAAGTCAATTATAGCATTTAAATCAAGCGTTTGCTTGGATATTTATTTATTAATAACAGCATTTTTCAAAGTGAACTTAAGCCTTCTTATTTAGAAACATTGAAACACTTTAGACTAGGGAACACATATTCAGCCTCAACTAGGCGCTTACTAACATGCATATAAGTAGCATACTAGCCCTTTATTAGTAAATATTAAGCACGTATGAACACCTTATGTAGGAAAAATCTTAATTAATGTCAATAGAGGTAGAATAAGATTATGTAGAATAAGGTGTTAATACGTGCTTAATGATTAGTAATAAAGGACTAGTATGTGACTTATATATGTTAGTAAGCACCTATGTGTTCCCTAATCTAGTTTCCAAAATGTAATATAATTTAATTTCAGGTTATGTGACAAATTATGTCTGCTTTCAACTGCGCCATAGAAACCGTCCAACAAATATTTTCTGATCACCATTTCATCTATTCTGGGATCATGCCAGACATTATGTGTCACTTTAAATAGCCTTCCATTAGACTTAGGGCCGGTTTGCATTCCGCTAATTTCTTATGACACTGTGATCATTCACATTAATTAGCTGACAGACATAATAAATCTTGTGTGTTTATTTAAGGGTTGCATAGTGTGTTGTAATTTTCTATTTTAAATGAGGGGTTACTGTAACGACAACCTGCAGCGTCGCATTTGCTCGTTAAAAACAAAGCAGAAATGCATTCTGATTAATACACAAAATTACTCGGATTAGTAATTTCATGTAATCTATGAAGGCTCCTCTCAAACGCTGCATTGATGGCAATTTGAAAAGGGAAGCGCCCGAGAACCATGGACAGATGTGTCCTGTTAAGTATCCATCCGTCAGCACTATCATGGCTCATTATATGCAAGCCATCCACGACCCCCGTGTGCACAGACGTGTGTCTGTCAAAGATGGAACAGAAAATGTAAATGGGTAATATTTAACGCGAGCCAAGGAACATAATAAATATGAGAGACGTGAGCCTCCGCTCGCCCTCCTACAACGAGACCCAAAAAAAAAGAAAGATGGGGAGCTGATTTAGAGGAACAGGCCAAGAAGCACCCCATCCAGAATCAACATTACTTCAAACATGAGGTCATCTAAACATCTGTCTACAACATGTCCGCCGGGAGTTCAATCAAAGCCCCGCTCCAACATGTACAATTGTTTCTGGAAATAAATATTAGGCCTAATTCGGCTGTGATTGGTGCAGCCACTCGGGAATCGAAAAAAAAAAATGCATGTGTGTGTACACATACACACACACACAGAGAATGTATTTATTTGATTTTCCCTCTCCCCTTTCCCTCCACTCCTTCATTTAGGCTAAGTGTCTTTATTTGTTCTTTCCCCGACTGATTTCAGCATCACTGTTTAAAACCAATTAGATGCGAGCGAGTCTCTGACAGTCTGGACGCAGAGCTGCAGTAATCACATGCAGGGCGTCTGTCTCATGTCGTTACAGTCCATTTGCTGGAGACGGATCGATTTACTCATGGATATTTTTTTCCCCCCTTTAAAATGCATCGAGCAAGGACGCAACAAAGAGCTTAGAGAAAACATTACAGCAGCGAATGAGTAACGAGATAGAATTACTTTTTTAAATTCGGTTCAGCGTGTGTACTCAATCAAAATGACATTATTTTAACGACTGTCTCTTCTATGAATTCACATTTTAAATTAAAGCAGCACACGATTACTTAAGTGGGGGCTTACTCTTCACAGCACCCACTATCACCACTGACTTACAGTTACAAGAGTTATTACTGAAACATGAGCACTAAAAAGCTGGAACTGCCCTTTACCATGAAAGCATATAGCATGCAACTACTGCCCCCTTGTGGACAAAAAAATGAATGTCACAATAATAAAATTATAATACTTATGGCACAAATACTGTATGCTTCACTTATTGTACTGTATATAAAATGATAAAAAGATGGTATACTATAATTATGGATTGACTGGTTTTTTCAACAGTGCTTTGACTTATTCACCATTATTTGTGATCTATAGATTCTATATTGTCTAGTTTTTCCACCAAACAAACAAAACTTAAGCAAAGTAGGGAAAAGCTTTTTTGAGACTGAAATCATTAAATATTAGACTTTGTATCTAAGTTTACTACTTTAATAAGACACAAGAGATTAAACTATGCATAATTTGGGGGGCAATGAGAGTCTAGTCAACAACAAGACTAGACTGGGCAATCTCATAGTTTGAGCTTTACAGCTATAAAACCACTACATAGAGTAATGGTGTATTCACTAAATATCACTAAAACAACATCCCAGCAGCTTCTCAACACAGTAGATCACAGTCACACGCACGATCACTTTATCACAAAGCAAAAAGAGCACTGACCGCTCAGTCAACAGTGTCAACATGCACCACAGAAAGTGAAAGCAAATGGTTTTTCCCCTCCCCATAATTTACTTTTTGACCAAGTATGGTTGGACAAAAATTGAAGACATTTCTCTCCTAATACTCAATAAAAGACTATCTATTCTAGATGAAAAAAAAAACGAACAAAACAGGGAGGATGAATGTGACGAGAAACACAGAAGTCATTCAGCTCTTTTATAAAACCTGTATGTCCGTCATCCTTGGTGGACACAGATACATGTGGGCTCAGGAAAGCAGGTTTTCAGACCCCAGGAGCTTGTGATGTGAAAACAGAAGGAACATGTGACACCTGATATGCCATACAACCATCATCCGTGTCATGTCAAGGCCATACACGGCAACAATATCATTTATATTTAATAATTTATATAGTCACCTGAAGGATTGAGGACTAAAACACACTCTGAATAAATATCTTTTATACCAATAAAAGTTTTTTTTACACTAAACAATTGAATTTTAAACATTTATCTATGACAAATAATAAAAAGTTATTTGCAATTTTCCAATAAAAAAGGTTGCTTCGGTACCAAAGTAGAAACTACAAATCTCTCTGCAACTTGAGCCAAAATCTCTTTGGTAAGACAGAAAAAATAATTTTGGGGGGCTTTGGTCAAAACGAGCAAATTGAAAATGAAAACTTCAAAGAAATGTGCAATTTTACTTTAAAAAACTGCATTCAAATACAACACAAGTGTGCTTTCATTTCAATTTCTATTTGGTGGGTTAAAAACTTCTGCTCTTAACCCCATTATCTTGTGTACATTAATTTGTACTCGAGCCACTGCGACTACGTAATAAACCAAAAAGTGAGCAAAGCTTTGGAGAGAATGAGGTAAATATTGGACTTTTGGGACCACAGGAAGAAAAACACCTGTGATACAGTGTCCACGCTGTCCAAAAAAAATGTTTGACTTTGCATGATGTTTTGACGCTGTCAAAGCCATTAACGTCAACAGCATGAGAGCGCACAGACAGACTATTTAGTACCCAGTGTATGAACAAATGTCTACCACAGCTGTGACATAAATTATAAATGATGACGACTATAGTTTAGGAGTGTTCGTGTTAGGTCAAAAACATGTGATCTTAATGCAATAAAAAAAACAAATACCTCCAAGTATACAGTGCTAATAGCGCTCTGCTTTGGGTTCACGACTTAAACTGAAAAAGACAACACGTAGTCAAACAAAATCTCTCACTCGTACCTGGATAGTTGAAAAACTAATACTTTTTTACACCGTCTCATAACAACTCCACCAAGTAGGACAGTTTTATTATAGTAGTACTGGGGGGTTAACTTCAGTCATATTGAGACAAAATTATTAAATAATAAATATTACCTTTATGATCACTTCATTGCCAAACACTAATGTGCAGAACAACCAATACTGATCCATTTTCAACCTGTATAAATGTTGGTAAAGTGACAACGGTGAATTCCCTAAATATTGTGAAGACCTCCATCAGTAAACCACAGACTGCAACATAACTTGGCACCTAGAGCAACTCTTTAACCTTTGCAGCTGACTGCAAGTCACTGTTTCACAACAGACAGCAAACACCGACCAAACAAGAAAAAGGTTGACATAGAGAAAAAAAATAGGGCTACACTGGCCGCACCAGGAGCTCCCTGTAGCTTTGAAACAGCTGGTAAGCATTACTTAATGAGGGGATAAATCCTCATATTAATTAAGAAAAAGTAGCCGCCAAAACCAAAAGGTAAACTAGAATATATCCAAGTTTCCTCAGTAAAAGGTCATTATATTTATTCAGGCCACACAGGTGTTTTCATTTCCAGAGACTGGGTCACAGCACACTGAAAACCTATTATCGCTGGATCAGCTAGTTTATCTTTTAAAAATGATATTACACGCTGTAGAAACAGTAGTTGCACAAACTAGTTTGTCATCTTTAAAAAGTGCACAGTTCTTCGAAAATCTCAGATACGAATTAGATGCACACGAAATCCTAAGATACTTTCAAGTAAGGGACTACTATTAAAAAAAGGAGATCAAGTAACATTAAGAATAATCTCATCATTATATCAAGGATAGAATACAAACAACAAACATTCAACTAAATATATTAAGGTGAAAAGGGAGGGGGAACTGAATGGAAGATGCAGCATTCATCCACTAATTGACGGATTTGGAGAGAGTTTGCATTGAAGAATCACTCTCACATTTTTGGGAAATGTAAAAAAATAATTGTATTTTGGGAAATGATATGTGGGGAGCTACAGCAAATATTAGGATATTGAGTGCCCAAGACCCGTTTAGTGCTTTATTTATGCAAATTCTCAGAAGAGACTACTACCACTTGTGATGGATATTTGATTAAAAATACTGCTGGTGGCAGCCAAGAAAGCCAACACTAGGAAGTAGGGAAAGGAAACATTAATCTTCTTAATGGAAACATTGACACATACTGAGGCTACAGGAAGCACAACTGGACAAAAAGTGGGACAAAACGGGCCTTATACAAGATTCTGGACTGGAATAATAATTGAAGGATATACCAATCTGCAAGACTGTAAGAGCATTATGCTCTCCCGTTTGTTTGTATTTGTTTTGCAATAATTTGTCAATAAAGATTTGTCATAAAACAAAGTGCACAGTATGTATAAATATAATTGTAACAACTAGAGAAACAAATAAAATTCCTTTCAAAAATAAAACACCATTCACAAATCCCATGCCAATGTTTATGAACACAGCCGCCATTAGGAAAACAGGTGCATCTGAAGAACCGTTAGCCTAGCAAGCTAACAAAAGTCCACCAGGTATAAAGACAACACTATTCAACGTTAGCTTCACTGAGCAAATTATTCCACAAATCCACAAAACTAAAACAATATTCAGGACTGTAATTCTGAAAGGTGAAAGCTCACACAGCCAGCACAGGTGAAATGTATGCACCTAATTAGCTTCAACGAGACACAATTCAGCCGTTCATTTTATCTGTTGAGGGACAAAATTAACAAAAACATAAACTCACCAGATGCCTGGTAGCATTTTGTAGCCGCGTGAAGCTGTTGTAAAGTCCATTAAAAGCAAAAATAATCCCTGAAAGAGACGAGTTTCCACCGTGGATTTACTTCAACGTCCACAACGAAGTTAACGAGCAAATACTTTGCATATCTCGCGCCGGCATTTCTTCTTCACTCAAACACACCAGTGCCGTTCTGTGCTCAGTGCTGCCACCTGTGGTCGGCAGTCATATTACAACAATACAAACATTAACAAAGAACAAGGTATTTATGAAATAATACGGGCAAAAAATAAAGTTGTAACTCTTGGAAGTGGCTGGTTTACCTATTCAAAATAATATTTGATGTTACAGGCAATAAAAATAGTGTGACCCAAAAGTGAATTAGGTCACAGTGGCTTATCATCTTTAAATGTTGTTCATTAGATATTCATGTTTGAAATAATATTTGTGAAAAACAATACGACTAACCAAGGTTTTGATATGTTCTAGATCAGCGTTTCTCAATCCTCATCCTGGGACCCACGGTCCTGCATTTTTTACATGTTTCCCTGCTCCAACACCCATAATTCAAATGATTCAAGCTCTACAAAGGCCTGATAACGACCGATTTATTTGACTCTGCTGTGTTTGTGCAGGGAAGCATTTAAAACGTGCAGGACAGCAGGTCCCCAGGATGAGGATTGAGAAACACTGTTGTAATTTTGGGATAAGATGACCTTGGGATTCCTGACATGACTTATGTTGACGCAGTTATCTTTCAGTATGAAGTATAAACTCAGACTGTTCTCTGTTATTGTCCTTCAAGGTTTTTTGTCACATACGTAACAACAAGTGAGGGTCACAGAGTTCACTTTAAATCATAATAACAGCCCATATTTGTGCTACTTGCATAGCAGCCAGAATGTCACTGTAGGAAAATCACAGGTGTTCCATTTAGTTTCCTCAGTTTCCTCAAGTGCATGCTGATTCTTGTGAAAACTCCCCATGTTGGTGTTGGACAGGCTGGTTTGAGAACTGTATTTCTGAAATGAGTTGATCTCCTCTGGACGTTCCCCGAGTATGTAGTGTTTTTACATCACAAATCACAGTAAGCACTAGGTTCTACGAGAGAAACCTTGTCACTGAAGGAGGTAACAGGAGAATGACCAGAACCATACTGTATGGAGATGACACTCTTTACAACTGTGGTGAGCAGAAAAAAGCATCTCAAACATGGAGTGGGATGAGCAACAACAGCAGAAGACGCAGTGCCAAGTTCCACTCCTAGATCAGGGTAAGACATCTGAAGGCCAGTGGACAAAACTCAAGAAAACATATAATACTTTGATGACTCTGACCTTCTGCTGAGGCACAAAGGTAGTAGAGTCATAAATTAGCGTCAACAACTGAGGATTGTTACAAACTGTCCACAACATGCGAGTTAGTCAGCGTCATCTCAAACTGGTTTCCACGAACATGACGAGAAAACTTTGGGATGTGGTTCAACGAGAGACACTTGTGAAGCAGGAATGTGCAGTGCTGATGGTCAGCCTCACTTTTTTGTCAGATCGCCGTGTTTTTGAATGACTTTATTCCTCCCCCGGGGGGGAAACACACATTTACAACAGCTCAATTAAGGCGACAAGAGGTGCAGAAATGTGCAAGGGCATAATAAGTAGGAAGAAAGACAACGTAAAGATAAGAGTAAAAATAGGGTAAAAAATAAAATACAATATGGTAAACAAGTCACACTCTAAGTATAAGTAGGACTCTAATAAAATAAAATACAGTAAGGTAAAAATACGCTCTAATATAAGTAAAAAGAAGTAAACTCAGACTCAGAGCGGTTCAAAATGAACTAATATAATATATACACAACATACATAATGATGTGTTACATTAGCATGGAGCAGAAAGTCAAATAAGTGGAAAAGAATCTTCAAGGAAGAGGACCATATTGTAAACAAAACACATACGCAAGTTTGTTTTATACCTCTGTGGTAATGAGTGCTCTGCAGTACTGTAATACCACATGGTACAAAAGTCTGCTTAATGGACATAGGGATAATTGAGGAAAAAGTACAAGTTTCTTATCAGAAAATGACTTTTGTAGAAGTTGATGTCACTTTTTATAATGTTACCTAAGTAAAAGTATTAAAGTATATGCCATTTACTGTACTTAAGTGTCAAAAGTAATTTTCTGATATAAAATGTACTTAGATTTTCAAAGTAAAAGTATTTAGAAAGTGAGGAGTATGTATTGAGCAAGAGTTTGAAGGTTGTGGGTTCAATTACCAGCCCTGCTAGTCTAAATGTGTCCTTGAGCAAGACACTTAACTCCCATGTTGTAGCATGTGAACAGAAAAGATAGAAAAGCTCTATGTAGGAATATTGGTAAACATTTCTCCTAACTTAAAGGATTACCATGACCTGTATGACTGAGAACCTTCACAGATATATAGCTCTTTTGACGATATTGGGTTTTAAACAGACATTTAAAGCACTAAAAGGTTGATTTTGATGTCATGTTGACTTTAAATATGCTGCTGTATTGTTGCCACAAGAGTTAAATGACACAAAATACACTGTTGAAGCCAGAGGTGGAAAGTAATGAAATACATTTACTCAAGTCACTGTATTGAATACCTTTTTTGTGTGTGTATATTGTACTTTTTAAGTACAATTTAAAATCAGGATTTTGTATTTTACTTGAGTACGTATTGACTCAAGTATTGTACTTCATAACTCCTATCCGTTACTGAGTAAAAATAAAAATTCAGCACAACGAAGACCTACAGGGGGGAAAATATACACCAGAACCAGACGAATGATGATGTGATTATCACCAGCACTGGCGCGTGAACATAGAGGGCGCGCGCCAAAAAGTGATGTCGTCATATCCTGTGTCGCGCCGGGCGTGTGAGCTCCAAAATAGTTTTGGATTTCTGACCCCTTGTCATATTTCTACTACCCTCACACAAATGTAGAGTACATTTTCAGATGACTACTTTTACTTCTACTTGAGTAATAGTTCATCAAAGTATTGGTAATTTTACTTGAGTACAATATTTGAGTACTTTTTCCACCTCTGGTTGAAGCCATCTGATAAACACCACTCGCATACTTTCCCTTTTAAAACCACATTTGAAAGGCAAACAAAGCGCATGCGCAGAGTAGACTCACTTCCTGTCCTGTGAGGCGGTTAGTGAGAGAGGGAGGGGGGGACGCTCTTGCTGTGTGATACGTCTTTGTTCACTCCGCGCATGCGCGCTCTCGATAAGAAACTCAAAATTATTTGCGGAACTTGTAAGGCGGAGGACGTGGTTGACATTTTTACGCTCACGCTGGAAATGATAACGTGTAACTACAACGAAAAAGTCGTTGCGTAATCTGAATCGTTAGATTCAACTCTTTACGTTCGGTTGACTCACCAGCGGATCCGCCGGCGATGATCTGATGAGAAGCTTCCCGGAGAAGGCTCTTTGGTTTCGTGGGAGTCATTTCAGTAAAAAAGATGGTTTCACGTCCCTGCCAAAGAACACATGTGCTGTTATACAACCACTTTCCCCCCCTTTCTGTCAGACGCTGTTATCTGTGTCCCGTCAACAGAGATAACAGAGCCACCGTTGACGCTTTATCTACAAGGCGGGTGTCGCTGAAGTGTTTACCCGTCTGTGCTGCTCTGTAGCGCGGTCTGTCGGTCGTTTCTCGCCCCCGTGTGTCAGCTCCAACAGCCGCAGACAACACTGAAGAGAGAGAGAGAGCTAAGCTAGGCTAAGCTAGCTCTGGAAACAATTAAGCCCCAGCAGAATGGTGCCTCGAGCGCTCCCTCCCAACTGCTCACAGCCCAAACTCCAGTTCACACACACACACCACGTTTAACCCTGACCCACAACTCGTGATCGATGATAATCAAACGGTCACATATTGAGAACAAAGGTCATTTTATTATATATTCACTTTTTAATCGGTGAAGATAAAAGAGCTTCACTCTTTGAATTTACAAAGTTAGATCAGTAGAACTTGTTTGTTAATCCCAGGGGGAAATTGCAAATGTTTCAAAATTGAAGTAGAATCTTGATATTTTGACTACAAACTAATAATAACTAGGAAGCACAATAATTGGAATGGATATTACAGCTTCTACTTCTGTAATTATTATTATTATAATAATAATAATAACCCAAAAATCCATTATAATATAATATTATATTATATTATAATGCACAGACTGTAAAAATGTAAATAAAAAGTTAATAAATGGTCTAAAATGACTGTATCGGGCGAATATCGGTATCTGTAGTTACTCAAGTTAGTCATATTGGTATTGTACACAAAAAAGTATTGATACTATTATATCATGATTATCATGGTTTGGAAGTTTTTGCAGAATTTTCAAAATAAAAGTGTCTGTGTTGACGTGGACCAATATATAGTTCAACATAACGTTTATATGATGCAAATTGAATATGTTACTTTAAATATATCGATTGTAGATAATAGAAAGAACTTCTGGGCTCACGATAGCCCCTGAAACTAAAAATGTACTTCTTGGAGGTAGGAATGCAAAGTATGGCGGCTCTTACATAAGTAAAAACACCCAGTGTCCGCTCTCCAACCTTGGATTATGTAATATGAAGTCCACGTTCAAACCGTTTCAAATGCTTCACTCATACTGAAGATCTGAACGTTGTAAAACTTGTAAACTGGTCAAGAGCTTATTAGTTCTTTTAGATTGTCAACAGGAAACATTTAATATTTTGAGTGTTTGAAGAAAGAACTGGAACACAGTGTTCACAGTGTTTCTCTCCGATTTACTGGTGTAACTCTCAAACACATCCTAACTCCTGTCAGCTGTGATGTTGGACTCTCTGTTTAACTCTTAGTTTTACTTTCTGTTTTGCAGAAATTAAAGATAAAGCAAGTGTGCGTTTGAATTTTTAATAAGTGTAAGTACAATCACCCAATTGTATGAATTGTTGACATCCTGTTTTTTTACAGTACCATGGAGTTTTGACGCTAACTGAAGGAAGAATGAAGGATGTTTGGACTTCAAATACATTGTAACAAACTGTATTTTATTTCAAAAATGTTAACATGCTGTGTCTTGTTCTGGAGCTGCTAAATCACCAAGAAAAATGTATTTGGGTGACAAGAACACGATGTGACGTCCTTTGCTCTTGACCCACAACCAGGATGAGATGAAACTACAACAATGAACAATAACAAAATTGAAAAAAATCCAACATGTGGTTTATATTATAAACCGCAGACCACATCTATCTATCTATCTATCTATCTATCTATCTATCTATCTATCTATCTATCTATCTATCTATCTATCTATCTATCTATCTATCTATCTATCTATAAATAAGTATATAATAACTAGGAAGCTGCCACGTTAACACATCAATAGACCAGAAAAGCACTCAGAGAGCGCAGACCTCCACCAAGGCAGCTCAGTGCCTACAAAATACACCCTGCCTGCGCACATCGTGTACGGATCACATCCAAAATTTAATCACTTGTTCCTGGTCCGATTGCGGACATTTCCTGAAAAGTTCAAGTTCAAATCCGTCCGTGACTTTTTCGAGTTATGTTGCTAACAGACAGACAGACACAGACAGAACACATATACCTCCTGGCCGAGGTCAACTAGGAAGCTGCCACGTCAACACATCAATAAACATGAGAGTATGAACATCCATAGGGAGACAAAACACATATTTAAGAGCAGGACTCTTCATCGTCATCACTGTTGTACCAATCCTCCTGACAGAAAGACCGGTTTCCCCTCAGGGATTAATGAAGTACTGAACTCGGCTGTTCAGTACAGTGTTTCGTATGTATTTAGTGACATAACAGCAGTTAATCATGTCTTTGTCACCGTGACGTGTCAGGGTAAACTTGCTCTGTGGTCGACTCTTTCAGGTGTAAATATTTAATCCCAAACTTAAAAAAAAAAAAAAAAGACAAGTAAATCTGGTTTTGGAATGATAATGATGGAATTACAATTTGTCAAACTCTCACAGGCCAGATATGTATTTTTGTATTTAACAGAATGAATGACTGAAAGTTTCATATTTCATATTCTGGAGCCTTCTTGTTTGCCTCTCTTCACACTGTTTTTCTCTGTTATAAAACACGCATGTAATTGACTGTAACACAACTCTCATATGCACAACACTGGAATGTCTTACTTTAAATTGAACTTGATTTAAATTCTTATAAAGCATGTGGTTTGAGCCTAGCAGCAGCAGCAGCAGCAGCAGCAGCAGCAGCAGCAGCAGCAGCAGCAGCAGCAGCAGGGTGAATTTACTTTCTTTTTCTGATGAGAAATGCGAAAGAGCTTCATTGCGAGGCTTTTAATGAGACTTTCATAATATTGTACGCGAGCAGCCATGGAACAACAAGAGCTTCAGACGAGCCATAAAAATGTGGGATTTACAGCGTTTATGTGGCAGGAAAATGCCATTACCACTTTGACCTCCTCGAGTAAGGAAACGCAGAGGCAGCTTCCACCCCTGCAACCTCAACTCCAGTAAAACATGTCGGCTGGGCAGTTTGCGCACAACCGGCACAGAGCGTAGCTATTTACTTTATGGATATGTTGAATGAAAGAAGGTTTTTTTTTTTTTTTTTTTTGGTGACACAGTGCTCTCTCTTTCTTATTCCAAGAGCAGCTTTGACTCAAATATTAATCGTGTTACTGTTGCATAAACTCTGCGTTTCCTGATTAGATTACAGCGTTCACTCAGAGAGAGAACGTTTTCACCGCAGCTGCGACTGCTCTCCAGAACAGAACCATTATTCCCGATGCCTTCACAATTTTGAAGTGCTATAAAAAACACATTTTACACATTTGTTTTTTTTGTGATCCCTCAGAAGCCCCGAACGCTCGCAGCCAAAGCGACGAGACAAAAAACGGTAACAGTATCTTTGTTTTTCACCACAGAAATATAAACCCGCTTTCACTTAAAGTCACATTAATGCCGAGCGATAAATAAAAGCAGTGGATACCACAATGTAATATTTTATTCTTGAAAAGAAATAATACTCTTTCTAAAAATAAAGTATGATGCAACAGGACCCTATATCCTGCTATAGCAAACACCTAAACTACTAACAAAAGTAAATGTTTGCGATTTACATGTGTCAAGGGCTTTCTCATAGGTAACACTATTACACATTACATTCATCATAATTATCAATAGACTACATTTATGTACAACATATACAACATATACATGGAAAAAACAGATATTAAAGGTGCATTATGTAATAAATCTAAAGAAACTGGCCATAAAATCCTCCTAATATGTCACAGAGACTCAGGAATAATGTTCATATAACAAACTGAACTCACCAACAACAACAGTACAGACAAAATATTTGCATTAAAAAAATATATTTTGCAGACTGCAAATCATGTTTATGTTTTGAAATCATGTTTTGGCATGTGGCGCCACCTACCGCTGTCTACCAATAATTGCAGTCAGTAGAGTCTCTGCTGCCGAGCAACCACGGGGTTGCCAGTTACGTCAGAAAACGAAAACCTAAAAGACCTCGGTATATTGAATTTGAATGTAGTAACCGTTTTTGGCCACATTCTTACATATGGCACCTTTAAATGAAAGAAATTGACTTAATTTATGACTGAGAATAATAGAAAAATAGGTACAAAGAAAAACAATGTCGAATGTACCATGTTTTTTATTAGCTCACGCACACAGACACACACGTACAGTACAGACACCAGCTTACAAAAACAGTCATGCACAGGTAAAGTAACAGACATCCTCTCTGCTACAAAAACAAACCTGGAAGTTTTCCCGTATACGCAGAAGCCTAAAAACGTCAGAAAATAAAATAAATAATAACTACGACGGGCACGAGCACAACAGTGGTTTGATCCAAAACAGTTCAAGTCATTATAAAATATTCTTTTTTTTAATGAAAATGTGTTGTTTATTTATTATTAATAATAAACATAATTGAAACACAAAGTGACCTGGATATGAAAATCTTGCATTTCATTACGTTTCAGAGAGAGAAAAAAGAGCGAAATGTTATCTTTCATAAAAACAGATAAAACAGTAAAGGAATCTAAGGTTTCTTAAATATGACCTTAAGTTCTTAAGAAGAAGAAAAGCAGCCTTGTATCTATAAGATTAATTCAATTACACAAGGTGATTAACTGATGAGAAAATTGTGTCATTTTCAAGCAATTTTATGTTGTTAAATCAATGAACTTTTTTTTGAGCTGTGAAATTAAATCTCAACATGGAAGCCATTTTGTTTCTGATATTTTATAAATGACAGAAGACAAAAATCATCAGTCAGAGTTAGTTAGAGCCCTAAATCAGAGAAGAATTACATGTGGATTAAACCCATTGAAGACACTCAGCTGTACCAATCTGTAGTGATGCCAATCAGTGACTTCCTAATTGCATGGCACCTCTTCAACGTATTCAAATTCAAATTCTTTGTCAAGTATGAGCGAGAATCATGACAGTGACACACAAACGCTGAGTTTTAGCAAAAGTCTGAGAAGCAAAAACTGGGAAAAAAAATGAAGGTGTGACAAGACTTTAGCAGACATTATGTTTATTTAAGGAAACACTGAAATAATCCTCTCGTACCTGTACTGTAAGAAGGAAAAACCAGGACCAAAAGTCCACTGATGTCACACAGTCTTTTGTCATTGATTCACAGTAACGTTGGGCCCTTGGTGGTGTAGTTCATGGCGGGAAAGTGTCTGCTGTCCACGTCCCAGTGGCCGAGCGGCTGGTTGGAGGCGGACGGGAGGCCGGGGTTCCAGTGGTTGATGTAGCTGGCCATGAGCAGCGTCAGCTCCAGGATCTGGGAACGAGAGCAGAAGCAGATTTATTTATGACTTTGAAATTAGGATGAGATCGTGACACTGGAGATATGGGAAAATCCTGAAAAGAAAACCAACTCATGATCCAAATTGGATGGAAGATTTGTCCATTCGTCCTCAGTTGTGGAAAACAGTTAAAGCTCCCATAGAACGGAAGTTCCAATTAACGCTGTTTTTGTTGGTGTGTATCTGCGCCATTACCTTTAAGAAGCTCTGAAGGTTCAAAACAAACAGTTCAGCCACTGCTGAGAACGCTGTGTTTTATTGTTATCTCGGGCTCAGCGAGATTTCTGAAAAAACCTGGTCCGGTTACGTAAACAGCGGTTCTCCTGAACAGCGGATCCTCCTGCTCCGGGCACTAGTCCGGGCACATCCGGTTGCGTACATTGAACCGCAGAAGAAGAATAACGTCCGTTGTGGAGGTGTTTCACGAGCGACAGTGTCTTCTGACTCTGGGTCAAAGTCGTAAAAGGGACTGCAGCGGGAGTCGTGACGAAGCTATTTTTAAACACTGTTAAAACAATGTTTTGATAATGAGGAGCAGTGCATCCACCGTTTCAGAGGGGGGAGGTATGCTTCTGAGAGCTGGTGTGCTGATTACGTCAATTCCAGGTATTGGCCAATCACAAGACAGTTGGGAAAGCTGTCGTTGGCTGGCCAATCACAAAATAGTCTGAAACAGTGCGGCTGAAGAGAGCTTCAGTGAGGAGAGATTTCTATCAGCTCGTTTGCAGCAACTAGGAGGTTTTTGACCATAAAAACAAGTTAATGTATGTAAGTAGACCTCCATAACTCACATATATGTGCAACAGGACCACTCTATGTGAGCTTTAAGTGTGAATTAGTTTATTCCCTTATCGCTTTCACACTAAAATTAGCAGGTACACTCTGGATTTTTAGGTTTTAAAAAAATTCTGATCAATTTTTCAGATCAATTCTGTCATAATGATCTATCATAAACCTAAAGACTTTATGAGAAAAAAAATGCACAATTGCCGTGTGAGTGAATCATGACGTCACAGACTCAGTAAAAACAGTGAGTCTCTCCTTGTATCAATTGTTTGTTTGATCTGATTGATCCAAAAAATGAATGAACATCCAAAGAAATAAAGGTTCATACATGGGTATTTTATGTTCCTTTAGTCAACCATTTCTTCACCAACTCCAGATATGGACGCCGTGTCGACGTTTGCCTTTCTGTCAGAAAGCATTTACGCGTGGTTAAAGTTGTGAAAGAGTCCGTTTAAACCCAAACCACCATCTTTTCCTGAACATAACCGAGCGGATTTGTTGCCGAAACCAAAAGTGTGAGCGAGAAGTCTTTCTGCCAGCGACCGTGAAGGAAGGTGAACGTCAGGTTTTTTCTTTTACCTTTGGTTTAGCCATTCCGAAGACCAACTTCTCCACGCTCTTCTTGCCCACTCCAGGCTCCCTCTGCTGGCTCGTGACCACAATGAAATCGTCGCGGCAGCCACCAAAGGTAATGACAGACTGGTAGGCGTATGTGACCAGCGTGTGCTGAAAATGAAAACATGGCCAGTGTAAAATGTGCACTCGGATGGAAACGAATGGACTTTTATTGGCGATCTCCAAATAGAGCTTGGAATTCCTGGAGGAAATCATTTTGGTTTCTGCCTTCTTTTTTTTTCTGAAGGGCAAATTGAGCGTGACAAAGCCTGACATAATTTTCAGCGACATATTGTGATTTTCGCTCTCTGGCTCTCAAAGCCGCTCGCCAGACCAAGAATAAGACGGATCAACATTGGCTGCTGGAAATTACAGAGCTCACTTTAACATATTTTGTCTACATTTACAGTTACAACTGCTATCTGTCAGGGTCAAGAATGTCAAATCGGAAAAAGTCTGCCTATTCTGTTTTCCTGCTGATTTCTCAAGGCGTTTGAAACACCACAGGGTAAAAATGATTCCAGGCGAGTGGGTCAACAAAACCCACTTGAAAACTGCCGCCTTTCCTGAGCCGAGCACTGCAGCTGTAAAAAGGGAAGCTAGGATAAAACAAAACGGAAATGCCCCCCCTCTAACTTGTAAAGTTGCAGGAAATAAAACTTCCCTTCTGTTTCTGAGCTGTGGTGTTTAATAAAAACATCACAGTGAATGTCTGGATAGAAAACATCATCGGTTATTTTGGAATTGCAGAGTTACAGACAAATACTGTCCCGTGACCTTTGAACTCCAAGGGTTATTTCACCCTTAAAGCTGCAGTGTGTAACTTTGGGGGATTTCCTTTGTTTATTATTAACGGTGGTTAACGGTGTCAACATTAACACAAGCACGCGTTTCCATGACAACTGACGTGACTCCCGATTGTTAAAATGAGTCTCTAAAGTAACGCTAAACTTTAAAAAAAGAGGCACGCATACTCAGTTACACAGGTACGCTGGTTATTTGTAGCACTGCTCTTTTCGTTTAATAAACAGACCGCTCCAGTTCCACTGTAGACGTGCTAACAGTGCTAAAGGAGCTAATACAGCTAACGCGGCTAACTGGTAAACTGTGCTTGGAATCCAGTGTAACAGCACGTAAACATGGCGTCTTTTTTCAGGCAGTCGTCATGGAAACGTGTGATGCGCTAATGTGCGTTAGCTTTGAAGCTGTTAAGGTGCCCAGCACTAGTATTATTATTCCGTCTGTTTTGTCATATGCTGCACTCTTTATCTGAAATAGGCTCTGTGAAGCAAAACTCACAGACCTGACTGAGGGAGCGTTTGTGTGTATACAGCAGCAGCACAAGGGCGGGCGGGGACAAGAAGCGTCTATCCTGAAATGAAGCTGAACGACTGGGTGCTTTTTTTGAGCAGTAGAATTCAATTCTGAAACATTTTGTTGATGCTTTATGCCCAACCACAAACGACTATTGCTGTCATTTCTCTTTCCGATCAGTATTGAAGTTCAAAGCTCACCATGGTGTAATCCAGCACACACAGTCCGTCCTCATTGACGGCCAGCCATACTTGGCTCTGCTCAACAGTGGACGGGGGAACCGGCTGTGGACAACAGGAGAAAACGGGTGGAAGTCAAAACAGCAGTCAGATCTAATCTTACATTTGGATGAAATATTGTGGGGGTTTTTGTCAATGGACATGGGCTGATGATTTTTGATGATATTGTTTTACCTGCTTGAATATTTAAACACATTTTGACAAGATTTTGACCCAAATAATAGGACTAGAAAGTCATTGTGAATCTTGTGTTGATCAGAAAACTATTCTCCATTTTATAGCATCATAAATTATGACCCTATAATTGTAGCATAACATTCTATCGTCACATATCTACATTTTCCATAAACTTATTACATGGGGGACCACTTTTTTAAAGATACTGAATGATGATGACCCTGTTCACACATTTTTCACTGTTTTCACAGCCATTTTTGGTAATAAAGTATTTTGAATTGATAAACCAGCCAATTTCACACATCGGTTTGATCATCTATGAGGGAAATTAATAAAACTAATGCTTTTGCATATATTATGTCATAAATAAAAGTAAAAACTGCACGTCCTATAACCCAAGATCTGGGATTTAGACTTTTTTTTTAATTGTCAGTAGATTTGCACAGAGCACAACATTAAATAAATATTAGCAGAGAAGTGAGGAAACCCTTTTTTTTTTTTTTTTACCTTGGCACTGAAGAGTTTGGCTCCAAACAGGGGCCACTTGCGAGCCACAGTCAGATATATTCTCACACACTCGGATGCACTGCACCCACGTAGCATAGACCACTTAGTGGCCAGACGCTCAGTTAGATCTCTGCAAGAAGGAAAGTCACTGTTTCTGGGTATGAAAACACGTAAAGATGCATTTCTTTGTCCATCAGTGAGTGTCTGTCGTACCTGAGCTGCTCTGAGCTGCAGTCCTGTTTGTAGCGTTTGGGGTAAAACCGCTCTAAGGCCTGCAGGAGGATCAGCTGAGATTTGGGCTGAGGAGAACTGGAGGGAGAAGAGGCAGGAGGTCGCTCCAAATCACCGTGTTCGACCTGGAATAAGGAACAAACATAAAAAGAAGTTTAAAAAAAGCATCAGTGTAAGATAATATAATGTGTCTTTGGCTGGATCATTACACACCTGTGCCATGAGGGCGGCCACCTCCAGAGCCAGCTCTTTATTCACAGGGAAGTGGCCCTGCTGGACTTCGTCGTTGACCTGGTAGGCCAGCAGGAGGCGCTCTCTCTCCGTCTCTCCTTTCACCTGAGCTCTGAAACACAGTCTGACACACACAAGAACGCCGTCGTTATGCACACTTCACTTCACTTCATTCCCGAGATGCAGGAAATCTAATCACAGCACTTAAAAGTTCCTGCCAGAGGTGAAAATGGCTGCGCACAGATGACATCACCAGCTGTCACTGTGTGGCATTTTTTCTTTTGCTTTTAAAACCTGTAAAACAGATGTTTTTAAGTGTGCGACGCCGCGTGCGTAAGACGACGGAAATCCTACCTGTTCTTGTACGTCAGTCGAACGATCCGCGTGCCCTCGTTTTTCCCAGGGTGCAGCTCCTTTAGAGCCTGTTCCCACTTGGAAATGACGTCACAGATCTGAGGAAAAAGGCAAACGAATCAGTCGAGAGTCAAACGTCTGAAAGCTTCGATCAGAGATCGTGTTTAATTTAGTTCGTGTTTATAATGAATTTTTAACAAATTTGAATTAAGTTAAGGGGTTTTCTCCCACAGTCCAAAAACATGCAATATGGGGATTAGGTAAATTGGACACTCTAAATCGACTGTAGGTGTGAGAGCAGCTCAAGATGGATGCATGAATTTAGTCAACAACAGTAATGTTTGTACCATAAACACTAGCCATGCTGGGCTGTGTCTGTGGAGACATACGTACAAATCGGTGATTTGCATACATACAAAAAATACTGGAATAACCCAGACGTCATTCGTGGACAACACTGGGGAGAAACTTTCTGTTCATAAACTCAATGAATGTTACTGGTGCATTCCACTAGGGGGCACACAGGGGGCGCTCAAACTGTACACAGCTACTAATATTATGCATTTTACAGAACAGATTATCCATGCGTGTCACTGTTTGGGCAAGTATTGCATCTTTATTACTTTTTATTGAATGTTTCCAGTGTCAGGTAAAACACAAACATCCAGAGACTTTAAACGGTTCATTGGATTTTCGTGCATTTTTTGAGCATTGTTCCTGTGATTTGAATAATTTGCTTTTAATACGTGGTGTAATGAAGAAACGGATCACATTATTCCAACCAAACACTCCATGCTGAACACCAATCTTCTTATCTTATCTTAATATATCCCATGTTATATATCACACTGTTGCCTTCTTCAGACTTATCATTTTATCATAATAATCTCTTTAGTCCAAACTTTTAAAATGTGCCCTGTGAGGTGCATGTATTGCATCTTATGCATGAGCTGTGCTCATTTCTGTGGATGAAACTGACCTGACCTGACTTTTATTTAGGATACGTCCATTATTACTATATCATTAATCTTTGCAAACAGAAATTCAATTATACACAACAAACCAAAAACTACCAGGGTCAAATTGACCTTACTATTGAGCCATAGCACAAACCACTGCTGTGCAATGATTTGCTTAACTTTGTAACGCTCAAAACTTTTGAAATCAAGTTAAGACTGAGGGTTATCTCAACATTTTTAATCAGTTTAGACTTGAAATAAAGGATTGTTGATGCTCACAAAGCAGGGGAAGGACCTGCAAAGTTATCACAGCGTTTGCAAGTGAGTGTTTTTGTGGAATCATTGAATTTCTGTGTGCAAAGTCAAATAATGGAAGTTAATGGAAGCTTTGAAAAAGACAAACAATTCCACTTCCATAGGAGGCTAATATTTCGTCCTCAGGTGTATTTGAGTTTCGGCTCATTCACCCTCTCTGATGAGCTGCTTAAACATTTAACTATAAATAGAATAAAATGGAAGCTGCACTTTATTATAGCAGAGAATTAAATTACAGTTTTTATTGGAAAATGCCTGCATGCGGGAAAAAAAAGGAATCTGTAAAATCTATAAAAGTTTGGATAGCCTCAATTTTTTAATGACTCACTAGTGATCCACTACATTATTAGGTAACATGAGACTAATGTTTGGCTTAGACTGGGCACAGAACAGCCAGAATCCTCAGTGAGCCTCACTCGTACCTTGGCAGACGGCTGCAGGCAGTGCTCCAGGTCTTTGCCCGAGGGATCGTCGGTGAAGAGGGTGAAGCCGGACAGCTGAGGCTTCCTCACGCCGATCTTCTGGTTCAGCGTGTTGAGGAACTCTTCCACCGTCGTGGAGCCGTCGAACCCCACCACCTACGAGAGATCGGAGGACGCACGGTTATTATATAAATACATTTTCATTAGTTTTTAAGTTTGCTTGTTTATTTCAGTTCAGTTTTAGTTCATTCAACAAATGATTTAGTAGTTTTTGAGAGAAAAGCCTCAACTTTTAGACGCTGAAAAGGATGAAAGAATGTGCGACACCAAATATGGATGATCGAATCCTTTCATTTCATTCTTTAACCTTTAACACCTGCAGGTAAATCAAAAAAAATTAAAATGGTCTGAATTCCAGAATTAAGTTGTGGAAAAATGTGGAAAATTCTGTTTATTTTTGGTTATTTTTTTTATTTTATTTTTTATTTCAGGTAATTAAATTATGTTTTAACTGCTAGTTTTAGTTTTAGACTTAGTTTTCGTTTACTATAATAACCCTGCGAAACACAACAACCTTTTAAATGATACGGACACGATCAGATCAGGACCCCATGGACACCACTAGGGGGCATAAGAGTTTTTTTGTTGAGAACAACAAAATCATTATATTAGATGAGATACTTGTGACCAAAAGACCAAGTTGTTGTCCTGAAAAGTGTGTGTGAGAAGGAGATCACAAGCCTCCCCCTGATGATTTTGTCTGGAAGTAGTTCATGAATAGGATTAATATTTAGTGCTCTGCTACATTTAAGTTCTTTTATAAGAAGTCTATACTCCAGTTACTGTGTATTTAATGATTTTAGCCAGTGGTGTAGTCTATGTGATATGGTGTATATACACTACAAAAAGGCAAGGATTTGGGTGTAACAATATAATAACTCTTATAATAATAATAATAATAATATAATAAGAGTAGAGTTGACTCTCGTTTTCATTAAAAAAAACACTTAATATAATAAAATGTATCATGTGCATACTCTTTTTGTAGGTTATTGTGCTGCTGGTTTGGCAACCCGTGCTGACAGTATACCCACTACACAGTAGACTACACACACTACACCACTGCTTTTAGCCTTTCTGAAAATATTCTAGGGTTAAATCAATCTATTTCATTGCTGCTTCATTGTCAATTAGAATATTACAATACATTATAATTAAATCATTACATTATGAAAAACATTTCCCCTTAAATATTCTATAAAAGAGACCCCTAAAGTCACTTCAACCAGTAAACATCAGGACCCAAAATCCAACAAAAAGTGCCCCAATTGGAAAAAATATTTAAAATGATGTATATATATATAACTGTGCACATGTATGCTCCAGTCCACAATGAGATGAGACAACACTGAGAGACAACTGAGAATAACACAGTGTATGTGTTACCTGATAGGTGTTGTTCATGAAGTGGACCGGGATGCTGAAAGGCAGCGAATGGTGGTACGGGTTCCTCAACAGGATGGAGACGATCTCCATGCGAGAGGGCTTGGCCTCGCGCTCGCCGTTCTGCAGCGTTCGCTCCACAGATCTCTGACAGTACACCGCGTACTTCCCGACCTCACTCCTGTGTGCAAAGAGGAGCGTAAATGGACAAATTGGCCTGTTTTTGATGGAGAAACATACACGACAGCAGGAGCCTTTTCTGCCTCAGTCCTGTGTGGATGTTGCGAGGGAAGTCAAATGTAGACAAATAGCTGGTGCATTTTCATTTATACATTATATAAACTATAAATAAAAACACTATTATAGCATTTCCTTGTTCTGTTTGTTTATTTGCATCATTTATGTGAGAATTTATGTCAAAATAACTGGGCCTGAAATGAGCTTCCTCTGTTTCAAAGACCAGCAACTGCCGCCGCTGCTACACAGTGTTGAGTTAGCTCACCTTGGGTCAGCGTTGCGCTGCAGGTATTGCCTCAGATACCAGAGGAAATGTTGTTGAGGAAGGAATAAAGCAACGCACAGAGACAACAGCTGCCAGCACTGTAGGAGGAGGTAGAACAAGAATACAAGGTTAATATAAAATAGGACAGGGTTGTGTTCCAAATAAGTTGGAAACAAGGAGCTAAAACGTGCACAAACTCATCTTATTATGAAGCAATTATTGATCATTTTACATAATTTAACACATTTTCTTCACCACTAATGAAAATATCATGGTTGTTTTCGACGTCTCTATCGTGGAATTTGCAAATGAGTACACATTTCTGTTTGTTTGTTGTATAAAATGATAAAACTCAATAAGTATATCAGAATATATAAGTATATCATCTTTATTTCCCCCAGTCTGACCTGTGTGAGGGAGTAGTTGTGCGGCGTCCTGTGGTTGGTCTGCTTGATCAGCTGACAGTACATCTCGCTCTGCAGCTCCGGGTGGGTGAGACACACCTGCAAGGCATTCTGGGCCAGCGACGTGTGGTAATCCACCGACGGAGACTCGACCAGCACGTTGATGAAGAGCTGACAAGACTGCGGTGACGGAGACATGATATTTAAATATTATGCGCACGAGTTCACCAGCAGGTGGAGGCAAACACACACCAGACACTGGGAGCAGCAGTGAATCAGTCCTTAAAGGTAGGGGGGGGGAGATTCTTTTCTGGGGCATTTTTTCTTTTCATGAATGCATTGTCACAAAAATACGATTTCATGATAACAAATTTTGCTGGACGGTAAATTGTCCCAAAAAAGACTGCGATAAACAATAATATCGTCGTTCTGAGACTACTTTTGTCTAATACAATGATAATGGCTTAATAATGCAGGGCAAAACCTTCACAAAGATCAATTCTAAAGAATATTTAAGACTGGAACTGGGTGACATTTTAAATATCCACAATAAATGAACAAAACAACCAAAAACAATACATACAATGGACTCTCTGTCTCTGTTAACACAAAACACACTTGAATAAAATCCAAACACAAACAAAAGTGTTTGGATTTTACACACAGAGACACAGAGAGGATTTGTTGCTGTCAATTAAACAATTATCCAAAAACCTTAAAGGTGCATTATGTAATAAATCTAAAGCAACTGGCCATAAAATCCTCCTAATATGTCACAGAGACTCAGGAATAATGTTCATATAACAAACTGAACTCACCAACAACAACAGTACAGCCAAAATATTTGCATTAAAAAAAATATTTTGCAGACTGCAAATCATGTTTATGTTTTGAAATCATGTTTTGGCATGTGGCGCCACCTACCGCCGTCTACCAATCATTGCAGTCAGTAGAGTCACAGCTGCCGAGCAACCACGGGTTGCCAGTTACGTCAGAAAACGAAACCTAAAACACCTCGGTATCTTGAATTTGAATGCAGTAACCGTTTTTGGCCACATTCGTACATATGGCACCTTTAAGTACCGATGCTAAGCAGTGCTCGTGAATCTGTGTTCGTTTGCATGTTCCTGTGGTCCAGAGGCGTAGAAAGGCAGCTTGGACTTTTGAATCGAAAATATAGCCTGCTCTAACCGTTTTACTGTACCTTTAAGAAAATTAATAGAAGTTAGATGAAAAAATATGGGAGTTTAGCCTATCTTCTGTTATATAAATCATTATTTTGTTCAAAAATTCACCGCAACGGCACAAGACACAGACTTGAAACGCATGTCGCCTCCATTCATGCTCCTTCTTTGCATGTGTATTTAAGGCTGACTGCTCAAACGGAGAGCCGACCCATTCACCCTTCAATCCTGCACGTCTACTGTAGCTGCTGGGGCTGTGAAGCGTGAGCCGGGCAGAGTGGGGGCTTCTGGGTGGGCGCACTGAGAGATGAAAAGAGAGGAGGAGGAGGAGGTGGAGGAGGAGGAGGAGGAGGAATCTGCCATCTTTCTATTAAGTCCCTGTTCAGCTCTGATCCCTTTTCTCCTCCCCCATCCTGCGGCTTCCATATCCATTGCTGTCACTCTGTGAAGGCCCTGACCTCCCATGTCTCCTCTTAAAAGAAGGCTCCTTTCACACTGGCTGTAAACCAGAGGAACGGGTTAGCCTCAATCAGTGCAGATAATCAAGGCCATTATCTCTCTTCCACACTTTTAATGAGCTGGGGCTCTCGTTAAGCCTTTGATCTGGTTTTAGCGGCAGGAGAGGGGAGAGGAGGAGAAGAAGAAGAAGAGGACCGCGGAGTGCATCCATGAGCAGCAGGAGATAAAAGGAGAAGAGGAGGCGGCTGTGGTCGCGACACAAACTCCAGTTGGACGGATGACGCTTTTGAACAGAGGCTCGCAGTGAGAGACGTGGGCAAAGGGGGGATGAAAGGGATGAAAGAAAGAGGAGAATCAAAAGCGAGTGGGATGGAAGAAAAGAGACAAGTGAGAGGCAGAAACGGGGCAGGGGAGGTGGAGGAGACCGACCTTGAAAAGCTTGAGAGCTTCTGTCTGCAGAGCTTCAGAGGGCAGAGTGGTGAGAGGCGAGCGCAGGCCGTCCTTACAGAAGCTCAAGGCCCCGCTCCTCCAGAAGGCAGATTCTGGGAAAAGGAGACGCACACACACACACACATACACGCGTAAACACACAGCCAAACATAAAGATTGCACAGCCAGACACAGAGCACTGCAGCCATAAACACTGTCTGTCTGAGTGGATTAAAGATCTCAGACACCGCGGATCCAAATAACACACAGCATGCTACTGAGGAAATGTGTCTCCTCTTATGGACAGATCTTCAGTTGACGCATCTACTGCACGTGTATTTTGTGTTTCTCGTTATTTTTAATGAGTAAAAATGTATTAAAAAGTATAATTAGACTGTTTTCTTTTATATTTCGAGCCAAAAATACAAAAACAAAATCAAAATAAAACCCAGTTTAAAAAAAGCTGCTACTTGAAAACCACACACAGGTCTTGTGTTTCACTGCTCTAGGTGTTTATATAGTGATTAAACGATATTAACCAACTTGGCAACATGAGTGTGATACTGAAAACTAGTACTAGTCTACTATTTAAAAATAGTGATATTTTTTATGGACTTTGAGATAAGAGTTTTACTCTTGTAAAATAGATTTTTAATCTCAATATGTCTTTTCCTGGTTAATTAAAACTATTAAAAATCTTTTGTTTTTCCTCCTGTAAAATTAGGAGTAAATTAAAGATGACTCACCCGGGTCTCCGTCTGCATCGAGGAGTTTACCGACCAGCTGCTCGTACTCTGTGCCCACCTTGAAGGTTGCACAGCTGCCGGCGGCTACAGTCAGGTGATACAACCACGTGTCCTGCAGAGAATAAAACGTGCACGTTATTCTGCAAACTGGGTTTGAATCCACGTCTTCTTCTACATATAACACCTTAGATTAGGGAACACATATTCACCATTAACTAGGTGCTTACTAACATATATAAGTTGCATACTAGCCCTTTATTACTAATTACTAAGCACGTATTGACACCTTATTTTACATAACCTTAGTCTACCTTACGACATGAATTAAGATTTTTCCTACATAAGGTGTTAATATGTGCTTAATATTTACTAATAAAGGGCTAGTATGCGACTTATATGCATGTTAGTAAGCACCTAGTTAATGGTGAATATGTGTTACTATATATACTAACACACACACACATACATATGTACATATCCATATACATATACACACACACGACTCTGAACTTGCGTACCTTCTCCTGCTTGGTGCCGATCAGCAGGTAAGTGGGACTCTGGTCTCTGGGCTGAACCACCAAGGTGCAGTGGGAGGAGAGGAAACCCCGGCTGCCCGCTTCGTAGTCCTCGTCCGAATCGCAGGAGCGATCCACCTCCTGCACGGACGCCTCCCGCATCTGCAGCTGACCCAGAGGCAACTGGAACGCGTGGCAGACAAGCCCCGTAAAATGTTATATGTCAGAGTTGGCATATATTGATATCAATATCATTCCTGTGTTCATTCTGTTACATACAGTATCTTCATACTTCATCTTGCGTGTGTTTTATGTGCGCCACTGCATTGTACGCTACACTTGAATTTTTTCAAAGATTACACCTCAGTTTGTGCCCAGTGAAGCTTTTATATTTGGCTGTTGTCGTTTTGTTTCTTTAATCATGTTATTTCTTTTCTTTTTCCAATAGTGGAGCCAATGAATTTGGTTTAAATTCACACATTAAACACATTAAATTGGCATAGCGTTCTTTAACTGCTCGGAGCCTTTTTTTGAACTACAACCGAGCGAGTTCACAAAACTCAAAATTAAAATCACATAAGAGAAAGTTAAATGGGTAAGAAACTACGGTGGCCTAAAAGAAATTAAATCAATGTGGCACAAGATGGCAGCCGTTGCCTGAGGTAAACATCTTCTTCTAAGTCTACGGAAACCAAAAAAAAAAAGGCAGTGCCGTTTATTTTCAGCCAATAAATCCACCGAACTGCGACACAACGGACCTTTAAAAGGAAAAAAGTGGTTTCTTTTTGCGCACCTTATCGTCCTGGTTGCGATAGTAGTAGAAGACCTTCCTCACCAGCGAACACCACACCAGCTTCGAGTGTCCGTGTTTGACCTAAAAACATACGTTATACTGTCAGACACAGCAGATGTTTCTGTGTGCGAGTGTGCTTTTTGAAGCTCAGATCAGAAAGGTTTTTTTAAACAGCTTGACAGATGTTAGTCAGGAAATTTCAGATTTAAACATCTGCCCGGCAGATGTCCCAGGACTGTACAGAGCACACACGGGTATCACTGCGGCGACTTTTCAAAAGAGTAACAAATGATTCCTGTGTTTATTTCATTCAGATGATCATTTGCAGCCACTTTCAGAGTCTTTTGAGTTTGAAACGCAGCGGCGGTGTCACTGGCGTTTGCCTGAACACGAAGCCAGCTGTGCATCCCCTGAGCTGGGGTCAGCGAGGTTAACTGCGCTGAGAGGCAACGACAGCCTGAACCGAGATCACGTCATAACCAGCAGATCAAAGGACAACAGGGCAGGAAGAGGATTGAGGGGTTGGTGAAAGGACATGTGCTCCCATCTTCTTCTGCTTCAGGCCGTCACTCATCTGTCACACACACACCTGTCAAACGTTTAAGTGTCTTCACTAAACCGACAGACAGGTCCGCGGCTAAGGAGAGGCAGTGACAGAGCCACACAGAGAGAGGTGGGGGGGGGCGGGGGGAGACGTGGAATTCCAGGAGCTCTCGTCTCGTCGCCGTGTCCAAACGTGAAAACGGTTTTCAAGAATCTGCCCCAAGAGTCCTCTGTCAAACCCTCCCCACCTCTGGTGACAGACACTTCCATATCTGTCTGAGTGGACCGTGTTCGGCCTGAAAATAAGAGTTATTTCTGGAATCCACTTCAGGGACAAAGCCTGGTTAACCTGCATTTAGCAAAGCTGTGTGCTGGAATGAAGAAGTTAAGGACACTTTTCAAGACCACCTATCAAACACCACGTTTGTGCAGCAGAAATGAAAAATTGACTTTAAGATATTATATATTGCATTTCTGCATGAAAAAATGTCTATTTTGTTAGACATTGTATGTAAATTAGCCTAAATCTCGACCGTTTCAGTTCAAGGTAACAGACCATTTCATTTTGTCATCAACCACTTTACCTTTTTGTCTCTGCAAAGCCAGTTTTCCCATGATCCCATGCTGCTTACCAACGTCATTAAACCACACTAGGAATTACCGTTTAAAATCTGGACCATTGTTTGGAAGTTTTCTTTTTTAAATGCTGCATTTCAAAATTAAATGAAGTCCTATTCTTTAAGTCCTAGACAAATAATGTTATTATTACTATTGTTAAGTGTGATAATGAATATAGATATATATAAATATTGTATTACCATAAAGCAGAGGTCACTAAATGGTGGACCACACATGTAGGCATATTTTTTATTTTGTCTCTCCATGACAAAAGAGCTTTTATTTTTTTAAATACAGAACTTATTTATAATCCCGAATATAAATTACATTTAATTATAACACTACAAATAATAATAATCTCGATTTTTATTTAATCCTGGCATAAATATTTGAAAAAAGAAAGAGAAACAATCATCAATCCATCTATTTTCTATATCACTTATCTTTTGAGAGGTGCAGTTGACATGAAGCAATTGGAAATAACAATAATAATAAAATCACAAAAATAAACACTGTATTATATTATATTATAGACATGAAAGTCGTAGCTATTTAACATCCAGCTACACAGAGAAATAAGATTTGACGTACTGACCTTTGTGAGCCAGCCTCTCACGGTGGGCTTGCCCGTGGTCTCCACAGTAACCGGACTGCTGGCCTGGACTTTGAGTATGTTCTGCAGGACCCTGATCCACTCCTCCAGGATGTTGGGTGAATCGGCGGTGAGAAAGAAGGTCTTCTTCTCGGTAATCAACTGATAAGAAGGAAAAAAGAAAAGAAAAAAGGTGGAAATATGGGAAAAATGCTACGCCCGGGTCGACTGAGATAGCATCGTCATGTCAGAGGAGATCAGAATCAGCTTCCGTAAAGAGCCAGTAAAACATTCCAGTCCAATGCTACAACTGATGTCATCTTCAAGCTGCTGCTCTGGTATGCAGCAGAAAAGCTATAGCACCATAACATCACTTTTGCATGTAGCATTAACACATTTGCATGCCCTGGAACAATCTGAAACAAAGTAAAACAATAACAGGATATTTTGCTGTGAATTTGACACACTTTCCCACTTACTTGAAATGTCTGGGCGCCTTCTCCACGTACGATACGGCACGAGGAGTTGAGCTCAATCTGACCCTGAGGTTTCCTGATCACGTCACTCTGAAAACACACAACAAAATGTTTTACTTCTGTCCAAAAATAATTAATAAAAAAATGCATCTGCAGTGAAATTTTGTGAAATCTTAGTTGGTGCCATGGTGTTAAAGGTCAAGCGTGTGAAACATTCACGAGGGTTTATTAGCCAACATTTAATATATTACTCTGGTCCCCCCTAAAAAAGTAGGTCTCGGTTCACTTCAAGTGAACCAAATGCAGGAAGAGGACTATAACGCAGGGCATTGTGGGTAAACACAACCAAAACAAAACCAAAACGTGTGCAAAGAACGAGGTAAAAGCTAGTCCAGGCATCGTTTACCAGTTAGCTCCGTTAGCTGCGTTAGCTCCTTTAGCGCCGTTAGCGCGCCTACAGTCGAACTGGAGCGGTCTGTGTTGACGTTTGACAGCACTAACAAAAACATATCACAACTGCTCTAAGGCCTTTCGGGCAATGTTTCCGAACAAACTTTAGAAGACTAAAGCGAACACTAAGTGAGGAGACACTCACAGGAGATTTGTAGTAGAGGATCTCTCCGTTCCTGAGGATGAACCAGCGACGCTTCCAGGCTTTTACCTGGCTGCCCATCTTCAGCAGGTACCCAGACTTCTCCAGCATCTCCTTCAGACACAAACAGTACAAAAAAAAGCCTCACCATTATCTCCATCCATCATCATCATCATCATCTAAACTGCTTATAAACTGAGGGTCAATCACATCTGACACCCTCTACTTACGCTGCTGTAACATGAAATCACTTGTTAACCATCGGAAAATATAAACTACATCACGGTGAGTGTGAGTGTTTGTGTGTCTGTGGTGACAAATAAATCAATGTAGGGATGTGGACAGAGGTGGAAAGAGTACTGAAATTTTATTCAAGTAACAGTACTGCTATTCAGATAACATTTTACTTAAGTATTAGTAAAAGTACTGGTCTAAAAATGCACTCAGTAAAAGTTACTTATCAATTTAACATATGTATTACTTAATATTCAACACGGTTTGGGTTCTTTCTTGTGTTGTGCAAAAAGGACTGATTTAAAATGTAGTACAGTATAAGTACAAGTACACACAATACAAGTGAATGTAATCCATTACTTTCAACCTCTGGACGTTGATTAGTGTAAGAAAACAAAACAACAACTGTGGGTCAGATGGCAGCTCAGTTGAGGAGGTGGTCTCTAATGCATCATGGGTAACAGATTCCTGCCGCTCAGGAATAAGCTAAGATAAGATAAGGTAAGATTCACACACATTCAGACCTGAACGTCAGTCTGAATGTGACTCAGATCCCTGAGGATGGATGTTAAGACCAGGTCTGAAGAGGTTCACAGAGACAAACCATCATTCACACTGGACTGTGGGAGGAAGCCAGAGTACTTGGAGAACCCCCCCTCACACACACACACACACACACACACACACACACACACACACACACACACACACACACACACACACACACACACACACACACACACACACACACACACACACACACACACACACACACACACACACACACACACAAACACTGAGAATATTTCTGTCAGTACTCACAGGCCCAGTGCTCTCGCAGGAGTAGGACGAAGTACGCTGGACTTTATGCTCTGGTTCTGAGTAATCGCTGTCCAGGGAGTAGGCGTCAGGAGGAATGGCGTAGTCACTTTCCGAGCTTACGGAGGACATGGACACACCTAGGTGAAAAAGAAGCACGGTAACTAAACGGTAACTAAAGACATGCTGGAAAAAAACGGTCCACGGGAGAAAAGCAGAGGAGATAAATTATTCATGTCGTGATTTGAGAGCCAGCGAGCCGCAGGTGGTTGAGGAGAAAAAAGGTCGTAAATGGAAAAACCAGGAGCGTGTGACGTCCACGGCGCATTCCAGCAGTTACTGTATTCTAAGTTATTGGTGAGTTTTAGCTGCCGAGTGTTGTTATTTCCATTTAACTGTATCAACTATTTTTCATGTCAAGGACTTTCGGTGTCTCCTGTTGATCCGATTTCTTTTTTCAACGCAGCATCTTGCAACTGCATTCCAATTATACCATGTGGAAAAATATAACACTGCTCCCTCTGTTTATGTAGCATTTCTCTGTGTATGGGTAGAAAGAAATTAACCCTAACCCTAACCCGAACCCTAACCCTAGCCCTAGCCCTGCATCTACATGTCCAATTATGTTTAGTATATTCCCATACACTGAACCATGAAGATTTCATCTTCCATTCAATTTTCATCAGTTTGGAATTCCATGATCCTGATCGACCGTATCACCTACGTTACGACCAACAGTCCTCACCTCTCTTGACGGCCCGTGGGCTTCCAGGGATGCTGCCTTTCCTCTCCGGGCTCAGGATGGACGTCCGCAAACTGGCCAGAGAACTGCTGTCGTCCTCCGAGCCGGAGTCATCGTCGGGCAGAGGTACGCTGCTGATCTGAGTGGCTTTCTGAAGCAAATGGACACGGCAAAAACATCCAGATTTGAATTTCAGGGCAGATTAAAAAAAAATATATATAAAAAAATCACCTGATGTTTACAGCACGGACGTAGCTGAAAAAACAACAAAAACAAAAAACAAAACATGTCGCTCACCCCTTTCAGTGTGGTGTAGACTGGAACATTTATATTCTTATAGATCAACTGAGTGAACGGACCTGCCGCTGGATACTGGGGTAAACTTGACCCTGCAACACAAACAGGAAAAGGGTTATTCAAAATGTTTCCCATGTAATGTGCAGCACACACAAAGTAGACGTGCCCATATTAAATATTATCGTATATCTCGATATTTGCGATAGTTTTTTTTTACAATTATCGTATATCAAGGAGCTGCTGCTGCTGCACATTTTTAGACTTTTACTTGAAAGAGGCATCACTGGAAAGTGGAAAAATGGCTCTTTTTCTCACTCAGAGCCTTCTATTTTAGCCAATTATGAATGGTTTATGTGTTGGTAAGCAGTTTTTAAATCAGCGTTTTCATAAAAGCTTTATTTTTATGCATTTTTTTCAAACATTTTAATCAAACCACTACCCTCAAAGGCGAAAAGCAGAAAAGTTTAGCTATACACGTCATACGCATTTAGAGTCAAGTAGGATATTTTTTTAATGTGATGTGCTTGGCATGGACAAAAAAGACAAAAACCTGATGGTGCTCACCACCACAACTACAAAATGGTGACATCACAGTGAGTGTTGTTTACACCAGGTCAAGTCAGGCTACAGCAGCATGTCGAGTTTTATTTATCTTTCAAAACCGCTGAGGTAAGCGCCGGTAGAAACGCTTCAACCTGTCCTTAGATCGAAAGCATTTTTTGGATTCAAAATCAACAACAGATGCACCTTCAGGTACAAACACGATGAATAAAGCTGAACGAGCTCCAACTTCATCCCCATCAGCCTTTCAGCCGTGAGCTACGTGTACTGTACCTGTGCTGTCAAAACCTCACCGTCTGCAAAAACCGACAAGATGGATGATGTCGGGATAAGAACGCATAGCAGTAATTACGCCACGTCCCTTTCATAGCGGCTGATTAAAAAGCAGCGTCTCCCAGCTCGCCCCGTCTGAACCTCCCTCCTCCTGCACTCCCCTTTAACCCACATCTGCACAGGTGTGCGGAGCCTCGAGCCAGAGGAAGTGTCATCAAAGGCGTCAGTGACAGATCCACGCTCAGCCACACCACACAGCAAGTTTAAGCATCGGCTGAACGACGCCTCACGTCACCGATTCATCCCCCCGACGCCCCGGACACAGGGAGATAGATTTACACAACGTTTTTTTTTCCTTGTGTGCGCAGCAGTAAATATAACTTCACAAAGACGGAGTCACTGTGTGGAAGGTTCATGTTTCTGGCTCACCTCGTCCGGGGCCCCTGGCTCCAGGAGTGGCCTCTGATACTCTCATTCCTGACTTGGCCACAGCATAGATGCGACTCTCCTGCAGAGACAAAAAGTGTCAAAATGCTCAACTTTCAGGCGGTAAAACACTTTGACATCAAGATCTTTGCTGAATAAATCTATCAAGTACACTCTTTTTGCTTTCCTGACTTCCTCCTCTCACTCCTCTTTCTCACACAAAGCAGAATGAACGTCATTGTTTTTCATTTGAGTCGTCAGCTTTCACTTCAGAACACTAAAACCAGGCTGTGACTGGTTTGTCCATTTAGGCCACTGTAGAAATATCACAGTGCAAGAAGGTGGTCAAAGTTAACCGAGGCAAAATTTTAGTGAATAGACACTTCAAAATTATGGGTAGTATATTTAATTTCTGCCAATAAATGCGCATAAAAGCAGTGTTGCATATAATTACTTTGGAAAGTAATTTATAATGTTACAACATTATCAAAAATGAATAGCCGTTTGCCTTCTCCTTATATGGAGAAAGTAATGGATTCCTTATTCTTAAAAAAATACTTCTCTAGGTGTAATAGTATAGTAGTATAATAGTACTCTAACCCCATACTGCCTAAAAGTCACTCACTGGACCTAACGCTAACAAAAACATCAGTGCCTTAGTACTGATTAGCTTAGCACCGCTACTTAGCTTAGCAAAATAATGCACACTTGCTAATTTACATGCCTATTAAAAAACATGTTACATCTCATTTAAATTAGGTTTTTTAAAACATTTGGGTTCATGTGTGGATTAAACAAAGAGATAAAGTTGACAGTGGGTTTGTTTTACCCTATTTTTAGTCTTAGTGCTAAAATAAGCTAACAGCTGCTCATTCTGACTGAAACATACATGATAATGAACAGATTAGACTTGAGCAGGGCTGCAATGATTGTTATTAGTCAAGTATTCCTCTTTTGTAATGCTTAACGTAAGTGTACATATAAGTATTTTGACAATCGATTCATCAGTTAAAAGTGTTGTTTTCAATCATTAAAACAAGCTTTCTAATTTGTCAGATTCTTAAATTAGTATTTTCTGGTTTCTTCAGAAAACAGAATAACTTTGGACAAAAGAAATCATAATTTTCGAGAATTTTACAGACCAAACTGCTTCAACAGTTTAAAGATTTTTGACGTTGATGATAGTTTTTCGTACCCATGAAGGGAAGCGGTGCAAAGGAGGCGTTGGCGGCTTGAGAATCTCCAGCTCCTCTGCCAGCCCCACGAAGGAAACTCCGTCGGGTGAAGACTCCTCTGACCCTGACCCCTCCTCCACGCCCTCCATGCTCTCAGGAAGCCCGTCGTCGATGTCCGTTTCTTCCACGACCTGAGAGAAGGGCGAGGTGCTGGTGCCGGTGCTCTTCAGCGTGGACGAGGTGGAGGACGCGTTCATGATGTCTATGCTAACGTTGAGGTGGTGCAGTCTGTCCAGGCTGGGCTGTGGCTGGCTGTAGTGCTTCTTCACCAGCTGGATGCTGTCTCTGGGACTGAGCGGGGTTCGTACTTTGGGTAACGTCATGCTGGTGCCGGACTGGTGCACCAGAGGCTGCGGAGGATTGGGGAAGGGGTTGTTGGTCGACGGGGAGCGCGACAGTAGAGGGCTTTTAGGCGTCATTCTGATGGACGACTCCGGGGAGCTGGGCCCGTGGGCCGTCTCGTACGCGGAGGACGAAGACGAAGACGACGAGGACGAGTGAAGGCACTGGGAGCGGAACTTGCTGTTGAGCTCGTCGGAGGAGTTGTCCCGGTCTGAACACGCCATCTGACCATCTGAGCACACTGGGAGATCCGGTCTGCTGAGGGAAACCGGGCTGCCGGGACCATCTAAGAGGAGAGAGGACATGTGACTTTTTGTGAAGTCTTGAAGATGTCGTATACACTAACGTTCACTTAGTCACTTAGAAACGTCCTTATTTTTGAAGGAAAAGCACTTATTTTATCTTTTATAACATTAAATGAATCAGAAATACACTCTATACATCGTTAATGTGGTAAACGACTATTCTAGCTGCAAACGTCTGGTTTATAATGGAATATGTACATAGGTGTATAGAGGACCATTTCCAGTGTTCTAATGGTACATTGTGTTTGCTAATCGCGTTAGAAGGCTATTGGATGATTAGAAAACCCTTGAAAACCCTTGTGCAATGATGTTAGCACAGCTGAAAACAGTTTTGCTGGTTCTTTGACGAAAGGGCAAAATGATTATTTTGAATAAAAATCATTATTTCTAATCTTGTCAATGTCTTGACTATATTTTCTATTCATTTTGCAACTCTTTTGATGAATAAAAGTGGGACTTTTAAGGGAAAACACTGACTCAACATGCCAAAACACAACATATTTTTCAAAAGTGACAAAATTTAACAGTTTAAAAACCCATTTTTAACATAATCTTTGAATTATGACAATTGATCTTTATGGGAAGCATCTTCTCACCTCCCTTAAAACAAACTTATATATATATATTTTTTTTACAGATAAACTGAATTCAAAACACATGACTGACTAGAACTACAGATGGAGAAGATTTTGGCACCAGAGCCACGTCACCAGACTTTATTATCATTACTGCTTTCGTCTCCCATCTCCCCCGCCCTGCTCGAGTTAAATAGCATTGCTCCCACAGCTTCCTGCCACCAAACCTAAAATAAAATAAGACTGAAGGAGTGCACCTGTTGGCGAGATCTTGATATAAGTGGTGGCCCCGCGAGGACCTGTCTGTCTCCAGCTGTCCTCCTGGGCAGGAGGTGTGCCAGGACAGCTGGGAGGAAACAGCGGGCTGTTGGGCACCAGGTGAGTATCCATTACAGGGGAGGTGGTGGGAGATCCTGAGCATGCAGGTTTCTCAAAGAGTGCTGGAAGAGAAAAACAACACCACTTTTTTTTTTCTTGGAAAAGACGGATAACGGATACATGTGTCCCTAAAACCCCCCCCGACTGTAGTTGGGAACAGTAACGGCTGAGCTTGAGAATACTCTGGAGGCAAATTTCCACACACCCTCACTGTTCAGATTAAGTGTGATGTAAATAATAAAGACCAGAAGAAAACGTTGCATCACGAAGGAAAAACAGATGAGCGGAAAGTCTTAAACTCTAAAAAATGTACCATAGGAAGAATCTTTAATTGTCTGTAAACTGTCCCAGCTGTGAGAATCTGCTTCTTCATTTGAATATTGTGTTAAAAAATGTCATTAAAAGCCACAACAATGCTCAGTGATATAAAAGCTTACTTTGGTTCAAAAAGTCATAACATGAATAATAGACGAGAGAAAACTACGTCAAGGGCTTTTAAAATAAAACGCCAGAGTGTACCCTTGATTATTCAAACCTTTAGTTTAATGTGAATATTAGTCTTTATTTCTAATCATTTATATTCAATTTATAATGTCAATTCATTCATTTTTATCTTCCTGTGGGGGAGCTAAAATAAAAATTCCAGCTAAAATAGGGCAAAATATCGCCGTGTTGTTGATGTAGAGCAGGGGTGTCAAACTCATTTTCACCGAGGGCCACATCAGCATAATGGTTACCCTCAAAGGGCCAGATGTAACTGTCATACAGAATAAATGTAACTAAATGTAACCAAATATAATGTAAAATAAAGGTAACTGCTACGTAACATATTGCTTAATAACTTTCTGTATTTATAACGTATTCAATTTCACTCGTCGCACGATGCATACACTGCGATCTAGTGGCGGTGCCATCACTTTGCGGGTAACACAATCGCCGTGCATTGTGGGAAATGTAGTTTAACGGTCAACGCATGGTTCAGACCAATTAATCACTCGCGGGCCACATAAAATGACGTGTCGGGTGATGTGATGTAGACCATATATGATGGTGTCAACACGAGGGCTTTTATTCTGAAAATAAACTGGACGCTTTAATGTTCTGGCCCGAATCACGGGTATAATAGTCACACCTAAAGTGAATGTACGGCGTCCAGTTAACCTAATCTGCACGATGTCAGACCGTGGGATGAAACTGGAGGACCCGGAGTAAACAAACACAAGTGGAGACAACATGTATGCTCCACACAGAAAGGCCCTCTTGCTGCGAGGCAACACTTCTGTCCGCTGTGTGGCCCTTAGAAAAGTAGAACATCGGTACTCACATTGCAGTTTGTCCTGCAGCAACATTATCTGTTCTGTCTGCTTTAAGTTGGCCATTTTGAGCTGCTGGTTCTCCTGCTCCATCTACAACAGACACAGTCACAGTCTTCATCACCGTGAAGATAAAACATCATGTGAAGTTAACACACGTGTATCTCTCATCTATGTGCTCACCTCTCTGAGCTTCAAGGTGACCCAGTCTTTAATCTTGGCAGCTTTCTCCTCAATAGCTTTCGCCTCCTGGGCTCTGACTAAGATCTGCGGTCAAAGAACACAGCGTTTATTCAAATTTGCATCATTTAATGAACATGAACGGACATTTCCGGTCTTTACCCGTACCTGTTTCTCCAGCTGCACCTCTAATCTCTTGATCACAGCGTCTTTCTGTTGAACCTGACCACTCAGGTCTTGATACTTCCTGCACAACGAGCCCTCGGATTCGCTGGTTCGTACGTTCGCGGATTTCAACTTTTCTTCCATGGCGTGGATCTGAAACGCACAGTTAGACGGGTGAACGAACGCACAGCTGCGGAGAACGGGAAAGCTCGGATCCGCATGCGACGTATGCAACAGCAGACAAAGACAGGACGTAAACATGCAGGTTAATTTAAGCCCTGAGGCTAAGAAAGAAAGGGCACCATTAAATTACCACCTACAGCAAACACCTGGAACAACCAGTAATGACAGCAAATCAGAGATTAACCCCGACACAGTGTGTATGAGGCTTCCTTTTCCTCAAAGCACCACACTCCTTTTGTTAAATCACATCAAAGGGCGACTAATGAGTGGGTTGAACCAAAATGAAACGCATAAATTGTGCGATTTTATGGTGATCATGTTACATCTCCACGTGTTGGAGTGTGAACCAAAAATGACTGCTGTCCTTCATTTTTAAGGATGTTAAAAAGGCTGCTGAAATGCAGTTGGAGCTTTAAGGATTTACAAAGACTTTAAAGGGGTAACATTTCAAAATTATTATTAATATTTCATATGTATATTTCAGGCTGAAGTAGCTTTAAAAGACTGACTTGTTCAAAGTGGGAAAAAAAAACATTAATATATAATATTAGCCATTTTCGGGGAAGGTGGCGTTTTCTGCCGCGAGGAACAAATTTGGTGTTTTTGCACACAGGCGGTGTATCTTGAGATTGGTCTTTACAGTACATGGATGTATTATACAGAATAAAGGATTAATAACAGTCAGTAAGTCATATATTTTTCTACCTGTTTCTCAGCTCTCTCGGCTCGCTGGTCGGCCTCCGTCACCCTCTGCTCCAGCTCCTGCATCTGCCACAGCAATGAAAGCGGTTACCATCGATATCTGCACAGTTTTGATCTCAGAACTCAGGACGCTGGGGTCAGAGGTCAGCGTGAGAACGATCCTGAGCTCTTTAGCTCGTTAAGAAAGCTTTCTCCACAGTAGTTACAGCTAATACACCGACGGCTCAAATCTGCAAGTCGTGGCGAGACGCGTCTCGTCGGCTGCGGCAAACGGAACGATTAGATAAATAGACCACCAGGCCTGAAAACAGCATTCTTAGTGAGGACACTTAATGGATTCCCGAGCTCCTTAACCTAACCACAAAACAAATCTTAGCCCTAAACCTATCCAGTGCCTTAGAAATGAAGGTTCTACCTTATAAGAACCAGGTTTTGGTGCCCATGAGGACTACTGGTCCTGACAAGGTCAGTGTTTGCACCATAAAAGGTAAAAAAAAAATACAAACACACACACAGAGAAAGAGAGATGCCGTTAATCCTTCATAATCGCGGTAAAATGCGCACTCTGGCGTCACTAGGCGGGAGGTTTAACCATTGCGTGTTTTATCTCCTATACTTACACTAAGTGGAACCACTAAAACCTGACTGAGTCTTGTTTTTTCACATTTTGGGGACTGGTATGGCCTCCTGAGTCTCAAATATAAGTATTAAAATGATTAAAAAGTCGATTTTGCACAATATGGGCCATTTAAAAGATTAATGTACTGAGAAGTTGGCTTCTCAGGGAAAAACGTTGCTGAATCAGTAGAAGCATCAATGAAAGCGGTTGAAAGACAAAAAGTGTAGAGAGTCTCGCAAGAAAGAGAGGGTTAAAAAAAGAGCTGAATCAGAAGAAATGGAGAGAGGAGGAAGCCTGAGCGAGATTTATTTTCTCTGAAATCAAATAAATTCCTGATTAAGGTCCAGAACAAACTGCCAGTGGGCGTCCACGCAGCCCTCGTCTGGACGGTGTGTTGCGGTGCGCTGTCGGCCCGCATCGGCATCAGCATTTACAGGCGATTTAGAGAGATGGATTGGCCTTTGCTGGCTGACTGGTGAGATGACGAGGCAAGTAAACAGCTTGCAAACAAGAAAGCAACGCTCATAAAAGTTACAAGGAACAATTTAATTATCACAGTGTGGTTTTTAGTCGAGTCTTCAACAGGTTGGTGATTTCGATGAGGTTGGTGGATGATGATGATGATGATGATGATGATGATGACGACTGGACCCAATCCCACGCCCATTACTTTGCTGTTGACGAATTATTTACTTTAAATCAGTAAATGCACGGCTGCATGAAACTGCCGGGACTTTGTTTTATACACACGCAAAGTAGTGACTTGTTAAGCAGTAGTTTTTAGTGAACTGAATCATTAGAATCAGTAAATGTAGAAAAACTGTTCACAGAATGATGAGATTTAAGACCTTTCCTTGCTAAATGTTGGGGATTAACACCATGGATGTATAATATGAACTGGATAGAGCACGGCCCCCTCTGCCTTGAAGACAATTTTTACATAGTGGCCACTGTGGGTACTGCAACATAATTTTCACATTGACCGCAATAGTAAAAGAGACGCCCGTAAAAGTGTCCACAGGACACCTCGAGACACGGACACAGGCTTTTATAGATCTTTATATGGTAGTGACACTACTGCGCATGCTCTTTGGGCCCCATAACACGGAAATAAACGCGGAAGTCAAAAACTTTTTTGGCATATGCACTGGGTGAGCAGCTTCATAATAATGAATGGAAGCGGAGGAGCAGGATTTTTGACTGATCTACAGTTCGGACATCGTGGTCTCTTCCTTTGCCGGCAACTGTGACCAATCAGTGGCTGGCAAGTATCTCGTGACCTCGTACCAGGTATGAGGTAGCGAGTTGCGCTTGGACTATGTAGTGGAAAAGTGCCGTTTAGTTGGGGCATAGAATCTTGGGCACATAGACACTGTAGAAGCAGCAGAGAGACCCTCGGAGGACAAAGCGCATCTATCGCAGAGGAACCACTGGTCAAACAATAGCGCGACAGAAGAATCCTCGCATGTGTGCCCACAAGCCTGCGTCACCTTCTGAGCATGTTTACATACTCATGCTTTCAAAGCCGGACACTGGACCGTCCTTGCACACATCTGAGAGAGCCCGCTCTCCACAGCCACGCAAGAAAAATAACCCCAAATGCTTTCACACACAGGATGCCCTTTCTTCAGTGAGTTCAGTGACCCAAGTGAAAGAAGAGCAAATACACTAATGGATTCAATCTGCCACGAGCGATGCATTAGAATTCCTCCCGTCATCTCGCCTCCCCCATCCTTTGTCTTTCTCTTTGCCTTCTCGTCATTTCCACAAAGGCCCGCTTCATTCCCAGAATCCACCACTCACAATATTTGAACACTTCCTCGCAGCCAGATTAACACTCCGTAACACGCCACAGAGCATCTGCAGGAGGACGCTGAGGGTTGGCGGTCTGATGACTCCTTACCTCAAGGTCAAGCACTTCTGCTGTGAGTCAAAGGTTTTACGTGAGCTTTGAGCCAGAGAAGAGCAAACAGTGTTGGAGGAGAGGAAAAAGTGAGCACCTCAGGTGAAAACTTCAGAGGTTACAGAGTTGGACGGATGAGAGGAATCAGCCATCAAACTGACTCAGGAGCTGCCACGTCCAAATCGAGAGGACGAGTTAAGAGTTCAGGAGGTGGAGCTGCTCCAACCTCCAGGCACGGGATTTAAGTGTGAGCTCGCCAAACACGGCACATGTGAGGCAGAAACACACACATCGTACGGACATAAATTAACTTCATTTAAGTGCGAGTGCTACATTTAAAAGAGCAGTTTGAAGTGTTTGAAGTCACTCAGTTCAAAACTCTGAGAAGAGAACAGATGTATATGACAACAATTCTTTATTTACTTATTTATCCATGACTTCACTGTAAAACCAGATAGTTTGCTCAACTCGGGCCTGTTTGAGTTTATTAGCTCAAAAAATGAAATGTGAGCATAAGAAAATAATTGATGAAAGTATCATGGGGTCTGGAGCCAATACCAGCTGAGACATAGGGCTTAATGCAGTGTCCAATATAGAGCAATATAGTTCCATTCAAGCTATATACATTTACTGTTCTTATTAATATATGCTTTCAGGTTTTTAGAGCAGGGGTCACCATGTAAGCTTGGCCTGGGGCCAATATCTTTCGAAGAAAATGAAGGTCAGTTCCAAACCATCATATTTTATATATATCAGTCAAAAACTGCTTTATTTTATCTAATCTAAACTATCCAATCTTGTACAAAAAAGTGACAAAACTGTTGCTCGCTTCTTAAAACGTCTTCAGTCAGAGATAAAACCCCACATTTTTGAGCTGCCTTAAGCTAACGATAATGTGTGGAGGATAAATATATGCTAATTGTTTTTTTATGGACATTTACTCTCTCCATTAAAACAGCAATGTTTTATTTTTCAAACATATGTCAGTTAATTGTCTTGACTTTTAAAATCATCTGCCGGACGGAATTCTGATGCCGGCGAGCCAGTTTTGGCCCACGGGCCACGTGTTGCTGACGAGTGCACTTCATATTATTGCTTACGTTAAGCCTTAAAAACCTTTGCTGAGGTTTCAGCTCAGTCAACATGTGGATACGCACTCACTGGTCACTTTATCAGGTCGCACGTGGTCAACCGCTTGTTAGACGCAAATATCGAATCAGCCGATCACATGGCGGCAACTCAGCGCTTTCGGGCACAGAGACGAGAACTCATGAGAGCATGAGAATGTGGAAGCAAAGGTGAATTCAGAGACTTTGAATGTGGCATGGTTGACTGGTGCCACACAGTCTGCTCTGAGTATTTCAGAAAGTGCTGATCTACTGGGATTTTCACACACACACACACACACAACAGAGAATGGGTTCTGAAATAGAGAGAAAAATATCCAGCAGTGAGCAGCAGTTTCTCTGTGCAAAATATGCCTTGTTGATGCCAGAGGTCAGAGGAGAACGGCCAGACTGGCTTGTAATGGTAGAACGGCAACAGTTACTCAAATATCTACTCTTTACAAGGTATGAGGCGAACCGTCTGTGAATGTGCACAACACCATGGACTTTGAATCAGATCGATGGGCGACAGCAAAACGGAAAACAACACTGGAGAGTGTAACGTTTAACCATTTATCCACTACCTTACATCTAGTAGTTGACTTCTTTTATCCTTTTTACATGTAGCTGCCTGTTCTTCTATCTTGTTACTTACAGTCATATATGAACATATATTCTTTTTAGGGTGATGGTGCCAGCAGATATCGTCAAACACACCAAGATTAAGACATTTAAGACAGGCAATTAAGACATTTTATATCTACACCTGCTGCGACATGAGTATGAAAAATATCATGTTCATTTCACTAAAGAAGTGAATAAATGCTCTCTTTTCTGTTCTGCGACTGATGAGTTCCTATTCAGCTGTGATGCATTCATCGACGCTCGTAAAATCCGCTCGCTCGCCGTCGCTCTCCTCTCACAGCATTCACTCACACGTACACAGAAATGCCCTGTCTCTAATATGTGACCCGCCACGGACCAAGAGGCAACAAGTCGGCCGAGCGCAAAACGAGAAAAACAGGAAAACGTTTTTTTTTTTCAAAATTAGGGATTTCCGTTTTTTTCAAAATTACACAAGTTGAAGTTTTGAAGAAGCCACTACCTGCTTCAAATCACAGTATTGTGGGTCTTAAAACCATAAACTTTGTGTTTGAATTAAGGTTGTTTTATCGCTGTGAATCACTCCTAGTCTGGGTGTGGCGATGTCACATTCCAGAGCCTTTGTTGCTTTTTCAGCCAATATTATTGGTAGGGACATACGTCCATACGCAAAACCTACTCCCCCTTCCATGCAGATACTTTTTTTCTACTATAGGTACTATAGCATAATTTCAACACAGTCAAGTGACGTCATGTCAATCCCTGTGTTCTTGGGATTTAAAGGTGCCATATGTAAGAATGTGGCCAAAAACGGTTACTACATTCAAATTCAAAATACCGAGGTCTTTCAGGGTTCGTTTTCTGACGTAACTGGCAACCCGTGGTTGCTCGGCAGCTGAGACTCTACTGACTGCAATGATTGGTAGACGGCGGTAGGTGGCGCCACATGCCAAAACATGATTTCAAAACATAAACATGATTTGCAGTCTGCAAAAATATGTTTTTTAAAGCAAATATTTTGTCTGTACTGTTGTTGTTGGTGAGTTCAGTTTGTTATATGAACATTATTCCTGAGTCTCTGTGACATATTAGGAGGATTTTATGGCCAGTTGCTTTAGATTTATTACATAATGCACCTTTAAGGTTTGCACGTTTATTGAATGTCCAACTCTGTCCCACTTGTGAAGAGGCCTGGCTGCTGTCTGAATTTAATTATAATGTCAAATTAATATGAGAAAATGTTTGGCTAATTGTATTCACTGTAGCAATATATTTGCTATAATTGCTATAAAACTATTGTTTTTAGCCCAATTATTATATATATGTTTTTTTTTGACGGCGTGACCTATGTTTTTTTAAGTGCGTGGAAGATAGCGGGCGCTAGCTTGTCCAACTCTTCGGGCCTTAATCACAGAGCAGGCGTTAGACGACTGCGTCTGTCCTCCATTATCAGTCAGGTCACAGAGCAAGACGCTCACTTCATTATTTTTCTTTTATTGTCAAAAAATGTCCAATTAAACCAGCCATGAGTTGGTCTAAGTAAGAGCTGATGCCACAGTTATGCCACGAGTGATGAAAGTACTCACTCTGCTGTTTCAAATAACGGTTTACTCACGAGAAACACATCACATTTCATGGGATTTATTGACGATAAATATCAAAAGTCGCATTTGCTTTTTTTGTTTTGCAGGAGCATCTTGCAAAGAAACAGGCAGCTTTTCTATCTCCCTCTGCTTCAGCGTGGAATTCAGCGGAACTGATAAAATCCAGGCAGGTCGAGAGATAAGATGAGAGTCATCTGCCCCCTGACAGCTGACACATCTACACACTTTCCTGGTCGCTTGGTTATTTCAAACTGTCACTTTCTCTTTTTTCCCCCTGAGGCCAGAACACGATATAAATAAGATAAGAATAAGATAAAAACAGATTGTCACTTCATTAACATTCAAACTAATGCTTTGATGATTAAAAACGGCTGGTCATGTGTTAATTCGTTGATGAACTAAAAAAATTCAATGGTTTATTGGTCAGTTCACAAATTGAATAAATATTGGCGACACAAACTAACAGAGTCTGGATCCAGACTTTAATCATTAACTCTCATATCTGATGTTCAGTAATGAACTCTGGTTCAATCATTAAACGTTAAAATCACTGGTCAGAAAAGGGAAGTAACAACAGACGGAAATAAAAGAGACAGAGACAAATAAAGTCATGTATACACAAAGCAGCCATTAACATACAGATCCAACCTTTTATCTTCACGACTTATCGATTATCTGTGAGAGAGAGGAAAGCGCTTTAAATTCGTGTTTTTATATAAGAGTTTTAAAACAAGACACATAACTATTGAAGGAAGCGGATCCAAAAATATTCCCTCGTAAACATAAATATTTATAAGGACAAAATGTGAACCGTGTGATCGTCCTCCTCGCTCGCTCACTGACATCACCAGTGTTTTTGCTCCACGGGACCACAGGAGGCTTACGGAGGACATTGATCTAATTTAGGCCAATATTAGATTAGCCGAGTAATGAGAAAGGAAAGCTTGAAGTGGGAATAACACCCAATTTAGACATTCCTCGGAATGATGCATTTCTATATTCTGAGAGAAGCAGATGAGACTCTGAACGGGAAACTCTTCTGGATTTAATTCTCAACAGTCGCAGTGAGGGCTGTGATATGACACCACACTCTGCTCTCTGGGCACTAACGTTGTTGTTTTCTCCGTTCTGGATGTTTTTGATTTATTGAAACGCGGGTTTATTGAATCCTGTTTTTCACGGAGTACTTCTGATCTTATTAAGTTTTTGACATTATAACTTCAAAAGTGTCATTTTTTTTAACCACACGAGCAAAAAAACGGCAGTGTTGAGCTTTTATTCCAACAGAAATATCTTTTTACGCAAGTCCTCAGAGAATGAATCCAGCTTCACTTTCACACCAGCAGAGCTCTGTGCCGGTTCTGGTTCCTGAACCCGGCACATTCAAAGTGTGCCGGATTTGGTTTCTAATGGAAAGAGTCAGCATATGATCACTTTGGACATTGACCTGATAACCCGGTCTGGTTGGAATCTTGTTCGATTAAGAGTGAAGACATGTTTTTTGAGTGTTTATCCTCTCCACTTCTGGCTATGGAAAACGTTGTGATATACTTTCATCTCCATTATAAAAGTTGCATCACTTCTGTTTCAGAAGCGAACCCCCAGAATCCCCAGAAGGGTTGGAGCACTCAAGTCCAGTACTTGTACTCTGCTTCTCATAAATCGTCACACACTCACTTCACAGTCGAGTCATTCGTCTTTAATCTTACCACTTCTTTTAATTTGCAGAGATTTTTTCAGATATGAACGCCAAGTCCAGACAGTTCGCTGTTCATATGTGGTTCGATCATCTGGTTCAGACACGTTCACATCAGCAGAAGAATGTCTGTAACGTCCAGGTGAGACTTTAGCTATGGAGAAATTCACTCGCTGCTAATTATCCACAGCTTTTTCTTGCTGCGTTTCCACATTTTCCGGTTCATTTGAACCTGTGGATGTCAGGGGGATGTTCTGGAAAACATCCAGAGGGACTTTTGAAGACGTGTGTGTTACCCACATAGAGCCGCTTCGGACAATGTCAGGATCCATGGGTGAAAGCAGCTTGTGTCAGCTCTTATGACTTAGACTCAACTTGGACTTTAAACACTAGAGGTTCCAGAATCTCCTTCAGCACTGCTCACCCAGTTTCTTCTCCGAACTCTTCAGTGTTTTCGTCAGTGTGGGGAAGTTTCAGTGTTTACGAGTTAACCGCAGACAGCTGTCCATTACACCTTCAGCATGCACTGTGAAAACAAACTCTTAAATGGAGTCGAATCATCCCTCTCCTCTCTCCTCTCACTCATCATCCTCGGGAGATAAATGCCATGTCATGTTTTTCCATACCAAAGTGGGTCAATGCGTAAAACACTCCTAACTTGGCAAGAGAAGGGGGGGATGAAGAGCGTGAAGCAGTCTTTTCCAAACAGCAATAACATGACGGAATGGTAGTCACTCAGCAGCACCCCTCCCCCCTCCTCTTCCTCCCCCACGCACACACACACACACACCAAAAAAGAACTCAGAAACACACACTCAGCAGTATGGCCCTCGACTTTAAACCCTGCTCAATGCGTTTGTGTCAGAATGTGTGTAAACATTTGTGTCCATGAGCGATGACGTTATTTGAGGACAAGCGACAGATTAATCAGCCTCATCACAAAAATAGATCTCCTATTCTTGGAAACATGGCCAAAAAAAGCATTTGAATATATATATATATTGGAGCTAACAGTGCTTTAAAGGGTCCGGTGTGTAAGAGTTGGTGACATCTAATGGTGAGAATGCAGACTGCAACGAACAGAGGATACATAGTGCTGAACGATTCTGAATAAAACTGAAATTGCGACTGCGATATGAGAAGAAGTGGAGATTTTTACGTCATTATTGTGATTTTAATTTCAATAACTGTACTTTAAGTAATTACTGTGTGATATTTGTTGCTATTTTTTAACTGCTGAAACAAAGCGCTGTACATCAGACATAGATAAAAACGTTAACGGATGACACGTTTCCATGACGACTGACAGGAAAAAAACACGTGTGACGGCATGTTTACGTGACTCCCGATTGTTAAAATGAGTCCCTAAAGTAACTCAGTTTTTCTGGAGCGGGCACCGGAGTCCAGGCACCGTTTACCAGTTAGCTTCGCTAGCTGCGTTAGCTCCTTTAGCGCCGTTAGCGCGCCTTCAGTCGAACTGGACATTGTGTTTATTAAAGGAAAAGTGCAGCGCTACAAATAACCAGCGTAACTGTGCCTCTGTTTTTAAAGTTTACCGTTACTTTATAGACTAATTTAAACGTGTCATGCTTTAATGTCGACACCGTTAATGCCGCTAATGTGCCCAGCACTAATAAAACCAATTAAAATACAGAAACGTAAGCCCTAATAGACATAAAAACGAACAATGAAATACTGTAGAAAGTATAAAAACACAAACAGAAAAAAAACAGTAAAAATCAAAGTCTATATAATATGACTTTAGATCAAATTTCACTTGATTGTACAGCTGCTGTAGAAACATGGCGGCACAGTGCGATGACCTCCTTAAAGCTGACTAAACTTGACTAAAGTATTTATTATAATAATAGCTACAAAAACCATGTGATTTTGATTTTTTTTTTAGAGGGATTACACTCACACACAAACGTACTTCTGTGGAGTATATTCAAATATGCCTCCTTAAAACGACTCACTGGACCTTTAATAATCAGCGTGAATTTCAGTCGTACATCTGTGGCACTGGGCCAAAAGCCCTTCAGTCTTTAAGAACACCACTCACCACAAAAGCTTCATTTTCTTAAAAAGGCTAATTAAGTAGAGTTGAGGTAACAGTTATACGTAGAGCAGAGAAACAGAGATCGTGATGAGGATTATTTTCAGCTGCGGACATCGTTGATCGCCAGAACAGTGAATTGTAGGACTTTTTCCAAAACAAACCAAATTCCCACCTGTTCATAAGTCTGTTAATTATCCTGAACTGCCATTTCGTTTCGCTTCATTTATTCCGTCCGACCTCAATCAATCACCTGCGTTATTTCCAAATGATCAGTCAACAGCGGGTGATGTTTCCAACCTGCTGACGTCATCTTTAGTTGTCGCTCAAACGGCGGTTATTGTTGATGCAGCTGACTTTTGACTTCACTCAACAATCAAAGGAATAATTGACGAATTCAGAGTTTCTGTGCGGCTGATTCTACGGTGTCCTGCCTGCAGAACTCATTTGTTACCTGGACTAGCGGAAACAACTGCCACTGATCACAGCACCAGGTCTATTTAACCCTGACAACTCCATTACTATGTTAAAACGTATGCAGAGGCGGTAAAACCATGAATATTGTTCTTTCCCTCCCTAGTTTGTGTTTTTTTCTTCCTCTCACTTGGAACTCATTCCCCCCGTCTGACATCTGACAAAATAATTGCAAGTATCTAACGTTAGATACTCCGCAGGTAGCTTCCTAAGGCCCTCCCATGGTCATGAGACTAGAGTTCTTAAAACATGTCCTCAGTGATTGGGAATTGTCTTGTCTAAACGTATAATTTGATATAATTGTTATACATCTGCTCCTGCTCTCTCTCTTCCGTTCCTCCATTTTCCTTTCACCCCAATCGGTGGAGGCAGATGACCGCACATCTTTGGTTCTGTCAAGAGTTTTGATGCCTCATGCTTGTGTGGACTGTTTATGCCTTACTCTGTACAGAGCCATGATATAACAGTCTGTAAATCTGGAAAAGATGCTTTTTAAGCATTGACTAAGTATATTGTGACCTATATGTGACCTATTTCAATAAATAAGATAAAACGAATTACAGTAGCTTTAATAAAATAATGTTTTTGATCAAAAATGAAGATACAGAAGAAGAAACTGTGTACTTTATCAGGCTTTGAGACTTAATGTCAACAGACATGCTCACTGTCACAGGCTTTATCACTGGAACAAGTCAATTATTAATGTTTTATTAATCATTAATAAGTTACAAGAAACTTTTTAGGTTGCTAATTTGTGAAAAAAAAACAACCTTGGGTTGGTGTTTTTAAAGTGGAACCGTTCACGAATGAGCGACTCTGGAGCTGGAGGTCTGACAGAACCTGACAGGGGACACAGCAGGGAGTCGTCCAGCTCTTATCAGCCACCAGGGTCATGTTTGTACTGTAAACATCCTGCTGACTGACTGAATGAACCACTTCACTGGCCTGATCCCCAATGAGAGAAGATGCAAGAGAGAGAAGCTCTGTGACACTCCACACACACACAGTGAGTCTATAAAGAACGGCCACTTGCAGAGAAACCAGAGGAAAAGTCATGACAGGGGAGCAGTTTTTCCTGCTACTGAACTCATTCCTCCTTTTCTAATCCAAACATTTCCACTCTTCCACCGACAAATCTTCACAACTGGACTGAATTTTTCCTGATGACAGTTGATTACTTTCCAAAGTGTCTGGTCGTCAGGCTTTACAACGGCCTCAGCTTTAACAAGCGCTTGGCCGGGGCTGCTTGCGGTTATTCCCCTCAACGTGAGGAGAGGGGGGGGGGAAGCTCCGCAAGTGATGAGTTAAACCTTAGAAATTCACTTTGGCTGAAATTACAGCCGATCCCTGATGACACAGGCTGAGTGGACCGGAGTGTTTACCAAAATACGCTGAGTAATCTCATCACATAAACATACAGTCATCCACATGTGTATTTCTGACTGATTCACATTTACTTTAATTGTTTCCTCATGCAAAAAAAAAACACTTAAGAACGCTGCCCGGAGGAGAAAAACGATGATGATAGGTCAGTGAAATCCGCGCGCCGTTAGTCAGAGAGTCAGGCAGCGTGTGGTATTTTGCAGATGGAAGCTTTAAATCAAAGATCTCTGGTTGTATACGGTTCAAATGGCCACACATTCTCCATCCAGGAAATACATCAAATGTCTACATGAGGTCATGTGAATAAAGTTGAGCATAAGACGACATAAAACTGATGCTTTTTTTTTTAGATGAATAAAACTCATGTGCAGACTGTTTCTGGTCTTTTATGGTGTGTGTTTTTTTTTAGGAGAAACCAAAAGAAAGGAGACAACTTTCATGTTCATACTGGTTCCAGGTGTTTTTACGGTTTGGTCAGTGCAGTACACACACACACACACACACACACACACACACAGCAGTAGCAAGACACAAGACTCTGATACTTTTCCTTAGGGAAGGTGTTAATAGATCATAATCTGGTAACACTTTAGATCAGGGAACACATATTCACCATTAACTAGATGCATTCTAGCCCTTTATTAGTATTAAAAGTACTTACACCTTATTCTACATAACCTTATTCTACCTCTATTACGACATGAATTGAGATAAGCGTTAACACATGCTTAAAGGTGCATTATGTAATAAATCTAAAGCAACTGGGCGTAAAATCCTCCCAACAACAGTACAGACAAAATATTTGCATTAAAAACAACCTTTTGCCGACTGCAAATCATGTTTATGTTTTGAAATCATAATTTTGGCATGTGGCGCCACCTACCGCCGTCTACCAGTCGTTGCAGTCAGTAGAGTCTCAGCTGCAGAGCAACCACGGGTTGCCAGTTACGTCTGAGCTACAATGGCGGAGAAAACGAAACCTAAAAGACCTCTGTATGTTGAATTTGTAGTGTAACCGTTTTTAAATAAAGGGCAAGTATGCTACTTATACGCATGTTAGTAATCATCCAGTTGTGTTCCCTAAATCTAAAGTGTCACCTATAATCTGTAAAAATACATTTTTTACTGTTACGTATATGCTGATACAGTTCCTGATCGATATAAGACAGAGCTATACGCCAATTTTAGTCTAATAAATAATATTTTCGAGCTAAACTCGCATTTAATTAAAAATATTATTTTGCATTATATTGACTATTTTGTATTATACTGACTGCCATAGCACTCAGGGCAAAGACAGTGTGAGCCAGAACAGATCAAACCAAGGCATCATATTCAAATATGACCAGTAATAGCGCAGTATTTCAGAGGTGAAAACACTACAGTCAACTCAAAATGTGGATGGATTGTTTTTCTAATACAGTTCCACTGTGTAATCAGTTTTAACGTGATAATGACTCCAAATTAAAGCGTCCATGACACATTCTCTGCGTCTCCTCCCTGTAAATTCAGTGTGTGTTTCACTTCAAATGACTTGAATGTGAGATGTCCTTTAATTGAGTGCACTCTCCGTCCGTGATCGCTCCTCCGTCTTACCTTCTCCGCCAGCAGCTCACGGATTTTCCCCGCTTGAAGCCGGAACCTCAGCAGCTGCATCTCCAGAGCTATGCAGCGCTTCTGCCAATCCACGCTGGCCGCAGCGACGGCTCCTCCCGACCCGCCGCTCCCCAGCACGTCTGCCATGGCCGCGATTCAGAGTTCTGACTCTGGACTGAAAGAAAGAGGAGGAAAAGTTTATGACGTGAAAGTATGGTTTACGTTTCCTGCCGAGTGTAAAAGACAAAAAAAGAAAAAAGAAAAGAAGCGGTGCTGCTTCTGTTTTCATTTACAGAAACAAGTGATTTCACCTCTTTGCTGACCGCACTTCCCATGATTCACTGAGGAAATGTGAGTAAAGCAAACACTCACAAAGAGTCCACAATAACAGGCGTTTAATACGAGGCCTCCTCTCACTTTCTCCCATCGCCATTAACCGCATAACATGGACACAAATACTCAGCTCGGACACATCAGCGCGGCCTGATGAAAACCTGGTTTCCCTTCAGTTCCCGGGCTCCACATGCCCACACACACTGAACAAAAACTCAGCAGGCAGTTCTCTGTGTGTAAGCGGGGGGAGTTGGGTTCATGCGTGCCCGGCTCTCTCCCAGGCCTTTCTGCAACAAAGCAGGTCACTGCTCTGCTTTTTAGCCAAATTACCTACTAACCCAATCCCATTCCTCTCCCCCCCCCACACACACACACATCCACAACTCCCTCGCCATGCAATCCCTTCTTAATTACAAGGCAGGAGTGAAACGGGATCCTGCGCGGCACAATAGTGTCTTTCTGCATGACAGTCCCATCACAGCGAGGGCGGGGGGGGGGTGGGGGGTCATCAGTCGGCCTCGGCAAAGAAAGAAAGGAGGAAAGAATGTGTGAGAATGAATGGAGGGAGTGCTAAATGTGGGAAACTGGGCCGCTCAAGTTATTTTTACCTGAAGAGGATTTGACGAGTGGCTATTTTTCTCTCATTCACAAAAGTTAAGGCTTCTTTTTCTTTTTTACAGGGTACATGCAGGAATCCTGAGGTTCATTTCAACACCTTTATAAGACTTTTTCAAGATCTTCTCGAAATAATTCAAGACCTTATCGCCACTTCAAGCTGTAATCAGCAAACACATATTTAACTTACAGAACAGTTGACTCTGTAGAGCACAAAAGGAACTCATAAGCTGGAAAGAATAAATTAACCCAAAGGCAAGGTTTATTATAATAAACAACAAGTAATACTTTGACTCAAGTATTCACAATTTTGGAGTTTATTTTGTGTCATTTCAGATATTATTTTGTGCCAGGAGGAGCACGTTGGCTGTCGATAGATGCCATAAAAAGTCAAAATTATAGCTGATCTTGCAGGGAGAAACGTGGGGAAGAAAATAAATACATTCATGGTCTTAATCGCAAAAATCGTGATTAAATTTCGCGATTAAGACTTTTTTTTAATACATTTTAAGGGCCTTCATTTTCCTAAAATTGATTTACCAAGTTTTAATACTTTTTCAGATCCCGCAGACACCCTGTTATAAGGACTCAAAATCTAGATTATGTTGAGATAAAAGGCTGCTTTAGAAGAAGTTAAACAACACCAAGGAGAGGAACATAAGGAGTCAAGTCAATCTCTGTTAGGTACGGAAGAGGATTAGGGCCATACAGGAAAAACATTTTTGAGTTCTGACTTTAAACTGAGAATTTCTGACTTTAAACTGAGAATTATGACTTTAAAACTCAGAATTATAACTTTAAAACTCAGAATTATGACATTATTCTCAGAATTTCTACCTTTAAAACACAGAATTATGACTTTAAAACTCAGAATTATGACTTTAAACTCAGAATTATGACTTTAAAACTCAGAATTTCTGACTTTAAACTCAGAATTATGACCTTAAACTCAGAATTATGACTTTAAACTCAGAATTTCTGACTTTAAACTCAGAATTATGACTTTAAAACTCAGAATTATGACTTTAGAACTCAGAATTATGACTTTAAACTAAGACTTTATTTCTCAATTTCTGACTTTTCAGAGTCAGAAATTTTAGTTGAGTTTAAACAGAACTCAAATTGTTTTTTCCTGTGTGGCCCTAATCCTCTTCCGTAGTTAGGTTATTTTAAAGGTACTGATTGAGAAAATATTCGTAATCCATCCCTGGCCTGGTGGCAACTTATGAGAAGGAGATTTTTGTGTAAAAATGAAAGCAAAAGAAGTTGGAGGAAGAGAATAAGTAATGGAAGAGGAAAAGACAGACACACCGAGTGCAGCCAGACGCCGTCAGCAGAACAGCAGACGTTCAAAGTCCACTAACTATAACTGCTACCATGGCTCTCCCTACAATTAGCATGCTCATAAATACAGGCCTAGCAAACAAATTACAGAAGTCATGCATGTGGAGGCTTTGCCAGCCGACCGCTGTGCCCAGACCGGACAGTCGAGGGTTCAGCCACTGACGATTCCTTCCTCCTCTGGTAGAGACGAGAGTGTATGGAGGTCAAGTAAAACACTGGCTAATGTAGGGAAAGACAGGGGGGGGGAATCGGTCAGTTTGAATAAAGTCTTGCCGGGCAAGCCGGAACAGAGGAAGCCAGTCCCCTCCTCCAGGAGCTAAAACAGCTGGGTGTGAACAAGACATTTGCTGGTGCAACACTCTCAGCACTGCCACGCTAATTCTCCACCGGAACGATTCCTTTATCGCTCCCCGCTTGTCGGACACGGCAGGGGTCGTTCACAGCTTATGCCAACTGGTGCCAGGAAGCGATTAATCAGCGAGTGCAAAGTGAAACTTCTTTCTGAGTGTGCTTACGGATAAAAACATCATCCTGTCAAAGAATGAGGTCATCTGCATAGAGTGTGTGTGTGGGTGTCATGCAGCCCGATGCTTAGCTTATGTTACACTTTTAAACTGTGAGTTATTCTCTCTTTTTTTTTTTTGCAAGATCTTAACCCTCCATCACTGGACGGTTTCTAGAAACGCAGAAGTTATATATACGATCTGATAAATACTATTCTCCTCTGCAGCCATTTAAAGGCAGGTAGGAAGGCGTTCTTGTGACACACATGAAGGTTCCTGGGTTTTCACGCAAGCCAAGGCCAGAAGAAAACTCTGAGGAACAAGACGGAATGGAAACACCACCACAAAGATCCTCAACAGAGCAGCTTTGATTGCAGCAAATCGCCCACAAGCGCTTTCTTCCTGACATTTAACCTGCATTATTCCTCCCACTGAGAGAGATTCAATATCCAACAAGGACTTTTAAATCAGAAATGTGGAAGATATCAAGGGATTGTAATCAAAGTGTTTTGGACCTTACAGCACGAGCGGCTGTAGCCTTTGCTGTTTTCCAGGCTTAAGGGATAGTTCTGTGAAGTGTGGTTGTATGAGGTGTTTGAGACTTTGACATGGAGGCTCTGCGTCACTGAAAACATGGTTTACTGTGGGGACACGAGGATAAAACAGATTTGAGACACTTTAAAAAAACCACCTGCTTAAGTCAATGACATTGTAAATGTGTTTAAACTTGTCACGCAACAGCCTTTTCTGGCTGAAAATTGACAGGTTTGTGTTGCTTTGTAAATCATTCACTCCCCGCACCAAAGACCATAGAGAAAATCAATGATTTCACACCACAGCTCACACTGCTGCTGATCTACTGCTTCATCCATCACTAAGTAACTATGTAACCAACTATCAGAGGTGGAAAGTAACAAAATACATTTACTCAAGTTACTGTATTGAATACTTTTTTTGTGTATTTTATATTTTTTAAGTACAATTTAAAATCAGGATTTTGTATTTTACTTGAGTACGTATTGACTCAAGTATTGTACTTAGTTACTTTATAAATCCGTTACTGAGTAATAATAACAATTCCGCACAATGAAGACCTACAGAGGGAAAATATACACCATAACCAGACGAATGATGATGTGATTAGCACCAGCACTGGCGCGTGAACATAGAGGGCGCTCGCCAAAAGTTACTTCTACTCGAGTAATATTTGATCAAAGTATTGGTACTTTTACTTGAGTACAATATTTTAGTACTTTTTCACCTCTGGTAACTATGTAACCAAGTAAATAAGTAAGTAACTGTGTAACCAAGAAAGTAAGAAACTATATCACAAAGAAAATAAGTAAGTATGTAACTATGTTACCAAGTAAGTAAGTAAGTAAGGAACCAAGTAACTATGTAACCAAATAAGTAAGTAAGTATGTAACCAAGTAAGTAACTATGTAACCAAGTAAGTATGTAACCAAGTAACTATGTAAGCAAATATGTAAGTAAGTATGTAACCAAGTAAGTAACTATATAACCAAGTAAGTAAGTAACTATGTAACCAAGTAAGTATGTAACCAAGTAACTATATAACCAAGTAAGTAGCTAGGTAACTAAGTATGTAACCAAGTAAGTAACTATGTAACCAAGTAAGTAACTATGTAACGAAGTCAGTAAGTATGTAACCAAGTTAGTAAGTATGTAACTATGTAACCAAGTCAGTAAGTAACTATGTAACTGTGTTAGTTGGTGACTGTTTAACCGGCCGATACCCTGACTCCCCTCTGCCTGAGAGACCTTTCAGCCGTGAGCTACTCGAACCAGACGTGTCCAAGGGAGCTGTAGCATCGTTCTCTTCTTTTTTGGTAGGAATGTCCTATTCGTCCTATTCCCTGCGTCCAGACTTGCACCGCCACCCGATGGCCAAGTGGGATACTACAGGACCCTGACGCCATGTGTGCGGAAGTATAGCAGGGGACTTAAACTTCTAACAGAGAGATAAAGCAGTGAATATCTTCTTAAGATATCGTAGAGTAGATCATGTGTCCGTACCTCATGCAACCTCGTTGGGGCCAAAAAAAAAGGGGCCAAACGGTCACATTAAAGAATCCAGGGTGTGTGCGGCGCTGCTCTTCAGAGATCCGCGAGGAGCGTGTACGAGTCTCAAATCAGCCCTTCCACTGACTCACACTTCCATAATCACCACATACTCAACACCAGCCGTAACTCCTCAGCACTTGCTTAGCAGAGCACACACGCAGACAGATGGGAGATACAGACACCACACATGCACGTTCACAAATAGATTGGAAACAGACACGCACACACGTGTGCACACACACACACACACACACACGCACAGTGCTGAGCACGCAGCTGTGGTGATGTAAGTGATTAGGTGGTTCAGTGATATCATCCCCACCAGACTTTTCAAATCCCCTTTTGTTGTCGTCTCTGCTGACGTCCAAGTTGGCTTCCCCAATGTTCCCCCCCCCCCCCGCCCAACTCTCCCTTTCCTATTAAATACAAAGACTCCCATCAGATAGAACAGGAGTGTGTGAGTAAATCTGGGTCAGTGGCTGCGGATTCGTGTCAGCGTGGCAGATCTCCGTGTGTACGAAAAAGGAGACGGAGACGAACGATCCGAGAGCGTGAGGTAGTCAAGTATGGGTGTGTTAAATATTGCTTTATCTCCTCCTCAGTGGCCTCGTGTGTTTAACAAAGAGGAACCTCTGTCGACTCCCATCCAGTCGACCGGGGCCTCACACTTTTGTTTAAATTAGTGCCTCACTGTTTTTTGTTCCATTTTACAACCACAGCTCGGACACGTGCCTATTAATAACGGACGGGATGCTCTATATCGCGGCCTGACATTTCTTAACCTTTGACATGAGACAACAGAGAGGTTTTAAAAAAGTATAAATAACAGCGTTCGTCCTATTTTTCATGGTTATCCTGGAATAATTCAGACAGAGCAGAGCAGTTACTCACGTCAGACTTTTAAAACACGATGCCTGCATTTTAAAATCCCGGAATATATCTCCACTTAATCCCCAGCCTCCCGTTATATCTCCTTATCTTGTCTTACCGCTCCTCCTCCAACACTTCTCACTTTCCATCCTCCCTCTCCTCCTGCAGCACCTTTCCCACCCTCCTTCTTTCCTCCCCTCCTCCTCCTCCTCCTCCTCGTCCTCCCTCCTGCTCCTCCTGTCTCTGCAAGTAAAACCTGCAGCTCTGTCCCGGTGCAGGTTAATGACAGGCCTCAGCAAACTGACCACACTCATTATCAGTCACAGCCTTAAACACAGGCCCTGACATTCCTCTGTGCTGAGGTGTAAACACCCACCTCTGCAGCTCTCCTGTCCTGCGCACACACACACACACACACACACACACACACACACACACACACACACACACACACACACACACACACACACACACACACACACACACACACACACACACACACACACACACACACACACACACACACACACACACACACACACACACACACTGCACTCTCTGGCACTGAACGTGCATCAAGGATGAGCTGATTCAATACTCAGTAACTGCATTGAAAATAAGAAACAAAATGTCATATCCAATATGATACAAACAGCCTAAATGGGAGCAGAATATTTGTTGTGACACTCTCTATGACATTGGATCTGTTTTGAATCGTAGGCTCACGTCATCAGCTACGGCATCATCATCATGCCAGTTATTACACCATCAGCTGTGACGCAAGATAAGCAACTTCCTTAGCAACTTCATCAGCTGGGACGCAAGTCAGCAACTTCATCAGCAACTTCATCGGCTACATGAGCTGTGACACAAGATAGCAACTTTATGAGCTGTGACGTCAGCAACTTCATCAACAACTTCATCAGCTACATCATCAGCTCCTTCATAAGCTGTGACAAGTCAGCCACTTCATCAGCAACTTCGTCTGCTACACCATGAGCTGTGACGCAAGTCAGCAACTTCTTCAGCAACTTCATCAACAACTTCATCAGTTACGTCATCAGTTATGTCATCAGCTGTGACAAGTCAGCAACTTCATCAGCAATTTCATCAACAAACATCAGCTACATCATCAGCTACTTCATGAGCTGTGACAAGTCAGCAACTTCATCAGCTACATCATCAGTTACGTCATGAGCTGTGACACAAGTCAGCAACTTCATCAACAACTTCATCAGCAACTTCATCAACAACTTCATCAGCTACATCATGAGCTGACGCAAGTCAGCAACTTCATCAGCAACTTTAACAGCTACGTCATGAGCCGTGACACAAGTCAGCAACTTCATCAACAACTTCATCAGCTACGTCATGAGCTGTGACACAAGTCAGCAACTTCATCAGCTACGTCATGAGCTGTGACACAAGTTCGCAACTTCATCAGCTACGTCATCACAAGTCAGCAACTTCATCAACAACTTCATCAGCTGTGACACATGTCAGCAACTTCATCAACTTAATCAACAACTTCACCAGCAACTTCATCAGCTACGTCATGAGCTGTGACACAAGTCAGCAACTTCATCAGCTACGTCATCACAAGTCAGCAACTTCATCGACTTAATCAGCAACTTCACCAGCAACTTCATCAGCTACGTCATGAGCTGTGACACAAGTCAGCAATTTCATCAGCAACTTCACAAGCTACTGTTGTAGCTCACATCCATTACATTTTCTTCCTCCATTGTATTTACCTGTGTTGTGCAGATGAATCCATCAGTGAGTTAGGTTTCTGTTGTCAGTGAAACAAACTGTGACAAGAGTCGTCTTTGAGCCTCTGTCACACAACTACACAGGACCATGATTAAAGGAATCACTGGGACTAAATTCATCCACAGTTTCAGTTTAAAAGATATAAATAAGATAAAAGAACAGTTTCAGACTGACATCAATGTTTGTAGGAGATGATGAGGGAGAAAATGACAAGTTACAGTAGTGCAGTTATATATAGTGTGACACATCTTCTGTTGACTTAAAACACATCTTTTTACATGTGTCAGACTTTCTCTATGGGAACGCACTTGCCAAGGTTGTGTCCAAAAAAGGCGCCACGGTGAACAGGTGTGTGCCAAAAGCGCACGGCTGAGCAGAAGATAGTGTCAACCAGAAAAACTGTAGGTCAGCAAAAAAAAAAAAAAACCCACGACATCTCTCCAAATACAAAGCTTGGCTACAGCTGCAGAGCCTGTGACCCGCGTTACCCCCTGACTCCTGGTTAATCATGTGCGTTAAAGTCCGCGCGTAAAAACGCACAGCGCCTTTAAATCCGTTTTTTTTTTACCTTTGTGACTTTTGTCGTCTCTGTCTGCACTCTTCTGTCTGCTTTCACCGCTCACGGACACTTTTCCCAACCCGGTGAATCGTCGCAGTTCAGCTCATAACTTCCTCTTCACTCCGTCGACACTCACTCACTCATTTGCTACTCATTCATTTCTTTTTCCGCAGTTTTCCGCGTCTCGTGCTGTTGAGTGTCCCCCACACAGCCGTGTGTCCTCTCTCGCCTTCTGTGCGTGGAGCGCAGACTTGACTGGAGTCGCAGCCCTCACTCACTCACTCACTCACTCACTCACCCTCGGCTCCATTCAATAGACTCATCCCATATTCCTTTAAAGGGCCCAGTGCAGGATCAGGTTTCCGCAGGAGTCAGGCCCCCTTATGTGCACGAGCTGCTGCTCAGGATATTGCATTAAGGCTGCAGCGCTTGGGGTTTCCCTTTACGATGTAAACAAAGTGAGTGAAGGAAAAAGTCTCTCTGGCTCCTGTTACAGTCCTAAACCAAAACCAGTTCAGGGGGTGACACATATCAGAGTGATACAACACAGCTTAATGCCATTTAGATGGAATTAATTATACTCATATAAAAGAGTTTAAATCCAGATATAGTTTCATAAAAATTCTGAGAAGGACAAAAAGAAAAAGTCATCAGGGTCATTAAAAGTGGAACATCTACGAGAAAATAAAGTCACAGATTTAAGAGATTAAAAGTAGCAAATGAGAAAATAAAGTAGCAGATTTATGAGATTAAAAGTATCAAATCTACAAGAAAGTAAAGTTGCAGATTTATGAGTTTTAAAGTAGAAAATCTACGAGACAAAAGTCACAGATTTATGAGATTAAAAGTATCAAATCTACAAGAAAGTAAAGTTGCAGATTTATGAGTTTTAAAGTAGAAAATCTAAGAGACAAAAGTCACAGATTTATTAGATTAAAAAATGCAAATCTACAAGAAAGTAAAGTTGCAGATTTATGAGTTTTAAAGTAGAAAATCTACGAGACAAAAGCCACAGATTAATGAGATTGAATGTGGCAAATCTACGAGGAATTAGAGTCGCAGGTATATGAGATTAAAAGACGCAAGTCTACGAGAAAATAAAGTCGCAGATTTAGGAGATTGAAAGTAGCAAATGTACAAGAAAATAAAGTTTCCGATTTATGAGATTGAAAGTCACAAAACATGAGACAAAAGTAGCACTCTCATAAATCTGCGCCTTTTCTTGAGGATTTGCTACTTTAAATCTTGTAAATCTGCGGCTTAATTCTCTCCATAAATATGGCTATGAAATAGCCCCATTTGCATACAAGTATTGGAAATGAAATAGAGCCTGTAAATAAATGTGTCATTCGGAAATAATTGTGGCGCTTCAAAATAAAAGTCTCCATAAATAAACAAAAGTGTCATTAGGAAATAAAAGTCAGCTGAAAAGAATAATTGTATTTATTTATTTCAGGGGTATATTTATTTATTTATTTAATTTTGACTTAGATGGAGTATTTCATCCGTACTCTGCGTTCATTTCGTCACTGTGTGCCTCGCACAGGAGCTTATGATGATGGACGAAAACGGAGCAACACCACCGGAAATCATGGGGGCAATATAGAGTCAAACAACCATGAAGAGTCAACACAGCGTTTATACCCACAGCCTCACTGGTGCTGTGGGACGCGGCACGTTCAATTTGAGGAACTATCCGGCCAAGCAAGTTGTCAAAAAGGACGATAACGTTGAAAATGCCGCTAATATAATATAATCTAATATTTCCGATAAATGGGACTACTTAGATTAGGTATTCTTACATTCCACCACCGCAAAATCTTCATGAGGAAGTGTTGCACCAACACAGACGACACACAAAGGTTTGTAGGGTAGCGACGAGGTAAAACGGACACAAACTGAATATAAATGGACCTTTTATCAGAATAAAACACACCTTGAACAAACACAGAGACACTATTACATTATTACACAAGTCACCTTGAGACAGACCACCGTGACTGAGCACTGTTTAAGTCCAACATTTAGGTTTTCAGGGAAGCTAATTACAGTATGTTTGTTTGCTGGCACGACTTGCAGGCAGAGCTTTACTGGAATTCAAAAGTTGTTAAACCGCCGCGTGGAGCTTTCGCAACTGCACAGAATCATTATCCGTGGCAGTAAAAAGAATTGTGGGGGCATAATTTAGCAAAAAAAAAAAAAAAGCCAGAGACCACACCGACACAGTGCAAGTGCGATCGTGTCTCAGATCTCGTCTCTGGAGCTGTGTGAACCTCAGGAGGATCCACTCGAACGTCGGCAGCTTTAATCGCTGGTTTAGTTAAGAAATAAATGAGCCTGAATCAGAGAAGCAGACGTGTGGCTCTGGTGGGAAGATCAATTTAGTCTTTGTCTGAGCCGCTGATTTGTTCCGTGCAGCATTACAACTAAATAATGGACATAATTCTCTCGCTAAACACCAGGTGCAGGAGAGTTTCACTTGCGTCTTTTATATAGTTTGCGTGTTAATTTGACGAGCACACGGCGGTGTGTGTGATCACGACACACCCAACTGACCAGAGTGTAGTACAAATACAGAGCGGCATAAATCGAAGAAGACAGCGGCTGCACAGCAACAACAGCACATGTTCACATAAAAGCAATCGCACAATCTTTGAATGTGCACAGCCGTTTTTAGGCTCAATTTTATTTCATTACCTCCACCAAGAAATTTACGCTTTTGTTTTGTCTCTCTATTTGTGAGCAGCATAACTGTTCCCCATTTTCTGGGTAAACGTCAGTTCTCCTGAACAGCAGATTCTCCTGCTCCGTGCACTAGTCCGGGCACATCCGGTTGCGTACATTGAACCGCAGAAGAAGAATAACGTCCGTTGTGGAGGTGTTTCACGAGCGACAGTGTCTTCTGACTCTGGGTCTACGAAAATAATCCTTAGTTGCAGCTCTACTTCTTGCCCAAGGACACATCAGCATGTCGACAAGTGGAGGCTCGGTCACACCCTGGACAGGTCGGCAGTCACATTCAATCTCCCACTAAAGGCCCCATTATACTTCTCCGACTGCGTAATGCGTTAGCCGTCTGCGTAACCACGGAGACACCTCGAGCCTTCATAGTTCTGCGTCGCGGTGACGGACAAGCACTGCAATTTCCCGCCCCGATCAGTAGGGGTCGCTACTCAAAGGTTATTGTGGGTTTTGGCTACAGTGAGCAATGGCGTCCGAGAGAGAAAGACTGTTGTTGTTGCTGCAGCTGAATAACATTGAAACAGTTGCCGTTTCTCACCTGAAATAAATAAAGAAATTAGCCATTTAGAGTCAACATGTGGTTTGTGTATTAAGATATGACGTATTTATAGTTTGGCAGCGACGTTGTCGGCGGTGATCAGCTCCACCTCTGTGGACGCTCGATGCGCACTGTGAGCCGGCACAGAGCAGCGTTAGCTCGGCCTGTCCTGAGGACCAATCGCAGCCCTTGCCGTCTTCGTTGTCCCTTGACGGAGTGACGGACACTTAAAAAATACTTTGTGCACCCGGAGACGACAGAGAGACTCTCCGACAGCCTCTCCGGCTACGCAGGAGTATACTGTGGCCTTCACACCTACTCAATTTACAGTGTCCAATTTGCCTAATCCCCAAATCTGCATGTTTTTTGGACTGTGGGAGGAAACAGGAGAACCTGACTCACACAGAAAAAGACCCTCATAAAACCAATCTTTTTATTACTTTAACGCACTCTCTAACACATTTAGGAAGAGAAGTGAAGGAAAAACCAAAGAAACTTGAGTTCATCCTTTGAGGAACATGAATATTTGCACCCAATTTCACACCAGTCCATGCAGTAGTTTCATTAAAACCCACAAACCAAAAAAAGGTCTTTCATCAGTCCTAAATTACAGTGGTGGTTTTACGGTCACTGTCATCCAGAGTGCTAACACTTTATATTACAGCACTGGAACAACACAGTAGCAGTAGAATTAAATTTTTTGTAATAATATTATGGGCAGTTTTGCAGCAGGGAAGGCTGAGTTTACAGGAGGATTTTGGTTTGCTATCACTGGCCAGGCTAAAGGCTGTGCCTTGTGTTGCACAATAACTCAGTGCCTCACTGCTCTCAGTCAAAACAACTGGTGTCAGGTCTACATGGTTTACATGCCGAGTGTCGGCGCGGCTGCCAGTGCGGCACAGTGGACGGAGAAGTTTTATCAAGTGTTTCCAGATTAAGGAAAACTGACCTTTGTGTCCCAGAGCCGAGAGGAAGAGCTGTAGGACATTCACATTCAGATAAATGGTAAATGTCTGTGTTTATTTAGTGTTTTTCTGGTCTTGATGATCACACAAAGTGCCTTGTGTCACTTTCCCCCACCCATTTTTATGATGACCTGCTTTCAGACATGAATTCTTTTGTGTTATTTAGCTGAAATCCCCGGTTGACGGCGCTCTCGCTGCCATGGTCTGTGTTCAGCTCCTGGTGAGGGTTGTGATGTAAAGGCTGGGGGTGAAGGTTATAGGTCAGTCAGGGGAAATCTTTAGGGTAGAGTAACGTAGGGTACACTTATAAACTCCCCTGTGACTTTATTAAGTACAAAGAGGTCCACATCCGGTGTGGTCTTCTGCTGCTGTAGCCCGTCTGCTTCAGAGAAGGTCTTCTGCATATAAGTTACTGTCGCCTTTCTATTATTTTAAACCACTTTGACTTCTGGCATCATTTTACATCAGGAAAACTGTCACTCACTGCATAGTTTCTCTTTTTTGGACCATTCTCTGTCAACTCTAGCGAGGCTTGTACATAAAATTCCCCACTAAATCAGCAGTTTCTGAAATACTCAGACCAGCCCGTTTGGCTCCGACTACCATTCCACATTCAAAGTCACTTTTAAATGGCCTTTCTTCTCCATTTCTGATGCTCAGTTTGAACTCCAGCACATCGTCTTCGTCGCGACTTAAAGGGGATATCTTATGCAAAATCAACTTTTGAATCATTGTAATACTTATATTCGGGACTCTGGAGGTCCTATGAGTAGGCAACGTGTGAAAAAAGATGACTCACTCATGTTTTTGTGGTCCACCTGAGTCTCAGTACAGGAGATAAAACACGCAATGTTAACTTCCGCATGCAATCTGACTTCACATCGTGCAAATTCCTGGCATTGTTGTCTAAAAAATGCGAGAGTTCAGGCGTGGGCAACAGTGTCCGAAAGAGCGGAAGTCTGCGAACTGTTCTATTCTTGGCTGCACAGTGCAGCACAGAGTTCTACACAAACTTCCAGCCTCAGAGGATATACGTGTCAAGTGGATACATTTTATGATATGACAGCAATGTGTCGGTTAGATGGCTTTTCCAAATGCTAACTGCTGTTAGCTGCCGGAGCCTCAGTGACGCTGACGTAGTTTCCTGTGTCTCATTTGCATTTAAAGAGACAGGCACTCAAAACAGAGCATTCTGAACAGGGCTGTTTTAGCAGAGTGATTGAACTGCTGTGGTGCTTCATCTTTAAGGTATTTTGACCAAAGCATGTCACAGATATGTTCATTAGGACACAAGGGAACTAGGTTCACTTGGAGAAATGGGATATAATACGAGTCCTTTAATGCATTTTCGCAAAAATGAAAAATGTCAGTCTACTGTTGCTTGGTTGCGATGAACAAAGGCTCACCCAGCATCCCTCCCTCTGTTGTTGTAAACACTCATCAGCACACCATGTCACCTAAAGGCACCATTTACTGCCGGTTAAGTTGCTTTCTCTAAATACTGCAGTTTCCAGATGTATCAGTAAATTAGTGAGCTCTTTTGATTCTCGTCAAATTACAGTACAAGTTCTTGACAAGTTTTCAGATTTACGCCTTCGGTCGGAACACATGTCCTTGGGGCTGCGCACCACAGACAGGCCGGGGAAAAGCTGTAAAGTATTTTGGTTTTTGGTCTTTTTATAGAATTTGTGGGACAGAAACAAACATAAAGGGGGGAAAATGTGTCGCTTAATCCTTTAATTGCTCTTTACTGTTTGCTGTAAATGATATCAATATGCAAGTTTACAGAATTCCTGCCTTCTAGAATATTGCACGACATGACATGATTAAGCTGTGGTTGTGGCAAATCAAAAAAGTCTCGTAGGTTCATCCCAAGTATCCACAACGGCATCAAACTTTAGCTTTTGGGCATAAATACAGATATATAGATTCATAACATACAGACTGTACCTTCTGATATTGGACCTGAAGAGTTAGGGTTAGGGCTAGGGCTTGGGGTTAGGCTTTTGCTTCATGACAGGTAAGGATTTGTTGATAAGTCATATTTACGTGCATTAAAGCTGAGGAAATCAGCGGCCGATTGAGTTCTGGTTCAAAGTACTGTCCATCATTTCCCTCTGTTGGCGAATGTGAAACAGAATCACACAGAGCGCTGACGCAATTTACCAGGACTTTTTTTCAAGTTTTCAAACGTTTCGAATCAAGAGCCACAACTAAACCAGGATTCAAGTTCCTGTCCAAATCGTACAGACAGCAGGGGAAAAACTCAAACTCAGAATCGTTCATTCCACTCCATTTCAGCCAACACTGATGACTTTGCTTGCATTTTTCTTTGATTTGACCAAAGCTTCCTACTCTTGTTTTCATGTGTTGTCTCTCATTTTTGTAACTGTTGTACCCTCACCCATAAAATAACCCCTTCCCGCTGTTGGATACATGTTTGAAACACTCTGCAGCTGTTATTGGGGCCCATTTGTCTTGCCCATCACAGCAGCACTGACGCAGAGCGTTTGCCCCCTTTTCTCTCCTCGTGTTGACTGCTTATTTAACTACTGGAGATTTCTGTTAGGCTAACAAATAGGTCTCCCTTTCCTTCTCTGATGTCTTTTGAGCATTTTATTGCCATTTGGCCAGCCGTGCTGGAACCACAGAGGGGAGTGGAGCATGATGGAAACTTCGTATAAAAAGAAAATAAACCAAACTCGGATTTAACAGCGACGTTGTGCGAGAGAGGACAGCGCCGTGGATAAAAGACGTACAAGGATAACACATCTGACAGTGTGGAGGAGGTGATGGACATACATTAGGAGGTTTTATGGCGGAAAAGAAATACATTTTTATCTCCTCTGTGATAACAAGACCATTAACTACTTTCCCTTCTGCCTCTTTCTCCTCTCCGTTCCTGCGCACTTCCTCTCGCTCTGTGTGTGGTCTGCTTAATGAGCTGCTTCAGGTTTACAAAGGCTAGTGTTGCAGGTAGAGGTCATCTCTTACTTCTGGCCACTGCTGTGAAAAGAAAACGTGGAAATCCCTGCCAGTTTTGCGCAATCCAACCCCCACACTCTTCAGATCACTGTGTCAAAAATTGGATTGCTAATTTAAGTAAGTTTGTGGGTTACAAAACCATGCAACGGGACCACATTTGGATCGAGACTTAAAGACCAGATTCACTTGCTGTAGTTGTTCAGATACACTGGAAACAATAAAGTCATAATAGTCCAGGGACCACAGTGGACTCTTTTGTCAACTGAAGCCCGAGGACGAAACTCATTCACGTGTTCATCACATTTATCGGTAACTTTATGAACAGATACAGTAGTGACTGACCACAAGACAAGCAGCCTCCCTGGGAATCAGTGGTGAAGTGACCGAGGATGAGTTCGCTCATTTATGTAGGGTTGCAAATCGCCAAAATGGAATGCAAAATTAAAAATGGCTGACTCCCTGTGGAGTTGAGGCCATGGTTACGGTCGACTTTTTTGTTCTTTTTGGTCTATACCATCTTCCGCCCAAGTTTCGAGAAATTCGGTACTCAATTTTTCCTATGTTTTCACCTTAGGGAGCGCTATAGAGCCCTTGAGCAACGCACTGATTCATGCCAGGATCGGTTCTGGCCCCTGCCCTATTAAAGGGTCCAACAATCTTAAAATCACTATAAAGCTCTGTGTAAAGCTAACTGGAAGTGCATTACTTTCACACGATACACAGTTTTAGGAAAATATTGATCCACTTCAAGGTGGAACTGAAGCTTGTTGTGTCTGACACCGGGGTCAGAATGAGCTCAGTTCAGTTTGGATAAGTAACTCAAATATAATATAGAAACAACATAAACACTTGGTAATCTTCGAGCCGTGCTGTGTGTCATGTGTCAGGCCTTTGTTGACTCAAATAGAGTCAATTTCAAACCCCACATGACGTGTCGTGTGCATAATATGTGAGATAACACTGGGTTTTCATAGACATTAAAGCTGTGGTTTGGGATCGTATGTGAGATTGGAAAATGTGTCCAGTGAGCGTGAGTGTAGTGAACGGTGCCTGGAGGAGGCAGACGCTGCGAGAGTGTGGTCAGACACTGATCCTTAAATCACAGGTCCAGGGCAGAGATGACTGTTTAGCCACTGGATAATAACACTCATTTCATCGAGCTGCACGTGCGACCGCATGCACGTGCGTATCCCGAATAGACACGAGCGGGGTATGTATGTATGTATTGTGTGTGTACAAGCGTATGTACGATCGTATGCACGTACGCTTGTCCGTGTGCAGGCCAACAACAACGGCAACAGCGTAGAAGCCTATGGTTCACACTTTGCAGTGATTCACCACAGGTAAAACCCAGCCCAGAGTGTTGACAATGGGCCGGAGCGCTAATCCGAGCCAGTCCACAAACCACAACTGTTGAAAATAGTTTTTTTTCACCCCGGCCGGAGCTGTGAAACGAGTCGCGTTTGCTTCCTGCGGTCACGTATTGACAGCTGGAGAGTGGAGAAGGATTTGACTCCGACATGCCTCCAAATGTCACATTTGATACTGTTAAAGCACTTCAGTGGATTATACAACTGGGAATTTCCCTTTATGAAAAACATACATTTGGTGGAGTTTGGTGTCTCGATGACGGACAGTTGGATGAAGAAAGGATTCGGCCTTCTGACCTCGTAGTTGTGGGGTAGTCTCGTTTACCGCCAAGGAAATCCTAACAGTATGTTACACAGCACAGTTTGGAATATCTACTTATTTGATTTCTTTTTGAGTTAGCTGAAGACAGGGGCATTGCACACGGAACAGATTTTCACTGACGATGCCAACAGTCCGCCTCCAAAACGCAAGTTTCCCAAATCAATGGAATCTCCTCCCTAAAATCGTTTGATTAAATGCCGAGTGTGTGGTCCTGTGTCTTGACTGGATCGTCTCGCCTGTGCTTTCTCAGGATTAAAACGTTGAAAATGTGGTTACAAAGGCAACAAAGTGCAATCAAGCTTGGTCTTGGATTCACTTTTAAGTAGTTGGTAATTTGTCCATCTTTATATGCAGGTGATGGTACAGACATAAGAAACTTCTCTATTATACAGTTTGAGTACTACTTGGCTTGACTTGATGTCCGACACAAGAATCACACCAAACAATGCTGATCCAGATCAGTTAAAGACTTCAAAATCCTGAAAACTTGCGTTAATCTCCAACATTTAGCATGGAAATGTCTAAAATCTCAACATTTAACAGAGGAGCCTCACAACACATACACATATTTCAGTTCAGTGACTGTGTCTGTGCTCAGGAAGTACTGAACAAATCTTTTTTTACTCAACTAATTCTAATGATACAGTGACATCGAAAACAACTGCTTTGCTCGCGTACGAAAAACAACGTCGCTGCAGTTTCGCACGGCTGTGCTACGACGACTCGGCCCACGTTCAGGAGGTGCGATAGTAATGGAAATGTGGAACCAACGTGACTGATATCAAAGCCGAGTCATGCTGGAACTCGTGCTGGAACTCCATCCATCTTCTTCTATAATAACAAATAACCACCAACTCTCACAATCTAGAGTGTCCAATTGACCTAATACCCATAGTCAATGTTTTTATGACTCTATGGTGGATGGTCTATGGTCACTTTTTTTTTTCAATGAATATAACATTAAATGAATCAGAAATAAACTCTATACATTGTTAATGTGGTAAACGACTATTCTAGCTGCAAACGTCTGGTTTTTAATAGAATATGTACATAGGTGTATAGAGAGAGGCCCATTTCCAGTGTTCTAATGGTACATTGTGTTTGCTAATCGTGTTAAAGGCTATTGGATGATTAGAAAACCCTTGTGCAATTATGTTTGAAAACAGTTTTGCTGGTTCTTTGATGAAAGCAACGTTGAAGGGCAAACATTTTGCTTTCTAACATTTTCTATTCATTTTGATGAATAAAAGTGTGACTTTGATGGAAAACTTTGTATAGGTGATCCCACATTTTTGAACAGGAGTGTCTATGAAAGTGTAGCCTTCTAAAGTTTCAGAATGTGTCCAATGAACCCTGGGACATACTGGGAAAGGTCCAATTTTTGGTGGTTGCATTTGTTGGCTGCATTCAAAGGAGCTGGAACGCAATTGACCTTCAAAACACACAGCCTGCAAAGACTTCCTGGATTTGATCACGGTCTGTTTTCATCCACTCTCTACAATGTCAAACTGATCCTTTTAAAAGGCCCAAAAATAAAAACTGCAATGATAGAAATTTGGACATAAAATGACCAAATTAGACTCCACACCACAAAGCAAACTCGCTCATTTCCCAACTGTCAAACTACATCTTTAATATTGTGAAGCATTAAGAGGAGATGAGGTCACTCATAATAAGGTCGACTGGAGTCTAAAGTGTCGCCACCGTGAGATGACATCAGCAGATCCACCTCTTACTCTGCACTCACTGGGTTTACGTGCAGAGGAAGAAGAGCTGGAGCTCTTCACTGGTGTTTGAAGGCTGTCAAAACAGAGCCGGGGGGAGAGCGAGTGGAAACGTCTGCTCCGCACACATCATGGCGGGATCTCGATCCATCATGGCGTCTCCCCACAGACAAAACAGTCAACACCAAGGACAGACAAGATCTGTCCTCGCACAATGCACTTGCTGTTTACACTGGGAGATTCTCGATCTGAGCGAGAAGAAGTGAAAGGAGTCAGAGGAAGACGGAGCAAGGGAGATAGATAGATAGATAGATAGAACGCGGAGTAAAAAAAAAAAGGGTGGAGGTAGAAAAGGCAGCGTGTTTAATAAACAGAGGATGAGGCAATGTCACATGATCTTTATACAGATTGGGAGCGGTGAAAGCTCGAGGACAATGGAGAGTATGAGAGCATGAAATGGGAGAAAACCCAGCGTTGTAAAACTGTGACTCTCCAGCCTGGAGGCTTCGCTCCTCCGGGGAGGTTTTTGGCAGGAGCTCCTGACCCTGTGATGATGAGCCACAGTGTCAGCGACTGCAGAGGGAAAGTGTTTGCGCAGGCAGAGAGACGATAAGATCCAGCTTTGATAAGTGTCTCGTTTGGACTCGGGCAGAGATTTGAGAGAGTTTTTGTTTGTGACAGATTGAAGAAACACCTTCAGGTTCAGCTTTAGTGAAATAAAAGCCCTAATTAAACTAATACCAGAGGTGGAGAGTAATATATTACATTTACTTTTTAAAGTCATTTTAAGCACCGGAAACATTGGCAGTGAATGATAAGGACAAGTGAGTTAGTGCTAATTTAGGTCCCTGAGTGAGTGACACTTGTGACCTTTGACCTACTTTGATCACAATAGTGGTACTTTTACTTGTACTTCAGTAAAACTGTATCACAATAAGTGGTACTTTTACTTGTACTTCAGTAAAACTGTATCACAATAAGTGGTACTTTTACTTGTACTTCAGTAAAACTGTATCACAATAGTGGTACTTTGACTTGTACTTCAGTAAAACTGTATCATGATAGTGGTACTTGTACATGTACTTAAGTAAAATTGTATCGTAATAGTGGCACTTTTACTTGTACTTAAGTAATAAAATTATATCATAATAATGGTTGTTTTACTTGAGTAAAATTGTATCATAATAGTGATACTTGTACATGTACTTAATAATAAGTAAAATTGTATCATAATAAGTGGTACTTTTACTTGTACATCAGTAAAACTGTATCACAATAGTGGTACTATTACTTGTACTTCAGTAAAATTGAATCATAATACTGTTATTTTTACTTGTACTTAAGTAAAACTGTATCATAATAATATAATATACACTTTTACTTGTACTTAAGTAGTAAAATTGTAGTGGTAGTTTTACTTGTACTTAAGTAAAATTGTATCATAATAGTGGCACTTTTACTTGTCCTTAAGTAAAACTGTATCATAATAGTGATACTTTTACTTGTACTTAAGTAAAACTGTATCATAATAGTGGTACATTTACTTGTACTTAAGTAAAACTGTATCATAATAGTGATACTTTTACTTGTACTTAAGTAAAACTGTATCATAATAGTGATACTTTTACTTGTACTTAAGTAAAACTGTATCATAATAGTGATACTTTTACTTGTACTTAAGTAAAACTGTATCATAATAGTGATAATTTTACTTGTGCTTAAGTAGTAAAATTGTATCATAATAGTGGTACATTTACTTGAGTATATATTCTCTACATATTCCACCTCTGTACAATACACCCAATACAATGATGTATAAATACACTGTGAGTAACAAGTACTGTAATTAATCACATAACTGTCCAACAGGTCACTTGACAGCTCAACCATTATACCTATTTGTGGTATTTTTCCACTTTTCTTGAACGTTATAAACATTTAAAACATGTCACTGACCCCAACTGGACGCTGCTGAAGCCGGACCACCAGGAAACCCTGGTAAAAATAAGTTTATAAGTGTTTTAATCTGTAACTACAGCCTGTCAAATAAATAAAAGAGGAGTACATTCAACAGTGAATGCATGAAATGCCCCTTTGTGTGGAAAAACCTGTGCTAGTGTGTGAATCCCATCAGCTGCTGGTGCTGAGTGAGAGGCGAGTTCAGAGAGAAGGTGTGAGGCCCACACAGACCCTCATCGCACAAATCATGAACTGATGGGTGAATCCACCTGTTGAGAGTGTGATGTGTTTTCACTCCCACAAGAAGAAGAAGCAGAGGAGTGTGAATTAGCACCTCCTCATCATTTTAACACTGAAAATGGGCCAAATCCCATATGCAAACACACTTACGCAGATGATATCGGAGAATATTTAGAGAGCATCGTCTTCACCAGACCAGATGCTGCTCATCCGACAGAACAGAAAATGACCTCCTGTCGTGAAACTGGATGCCAGCATCCTCAAAACAGACATTTATGGAGCCATAAATCCCACTGGTCAGTCAGCGCTGAGAGGTGTTTGTTATCATGTCATGGGACAGAGGTAGAGGAGAGACACTGAGGGCGTCTTTGTGTAAACACATACCAAACTGGCTCTGTTGTTGAAAGAGACCCAGCAGAGGTCCAACACACTGGACTTCAAGGGACAAGGAACAGGATAGAGAGAGCAATGACAAGCCTGTAAACCTATACCTGCCCCACACACACACACACACACACACACACACACACACACACACACACACACACACACACACACACACACACACACACACACACACACACACATGCAGCACAGCAGACCGACAAAAGACTTATGTTCAGAGTAACCGTACACCAGGGATTCAAAGAAATGGCTAATTTGCTTCAGAACGCCTTTGTCACATCGACTGTAGCATAATTTTTTTCTTGAGGGTCTGTAAAAACTACACTTATTAAACTAAGCAGCCCAGTCAAACACCAAAAGTTACTATAACTCCGATATCTGTACCACATTTAACCCTTTAACACCTAAGCCTCAAAAAGTCTGTTATTTTAACCACAAAAGGATCAGAAAATGTCCTGTAACAAAGTGCTTTTGCCCATTTTTCCAGAATAACTTCCAATATCTGGTTATTTACAATTTACTGCATATTAAAAGTTTTAACACTTTAAAATTAAGAAAAACAGAAAGGTTTATTTAGAAAAATAAGATTAAGCATGTTAAACAAAATTTCCAAACGCAAGTGTGGAAGCACAAACAAATAGACAAACAAAAACAATACTTCACTCCCAATTGTTGGGATGAAGTGAAAATGGAATTTGGCTTCGACGTGGAATTTCTCAGCTTTCAGAAAGCGCTGGAATTTTTTGCGAAAGCACAAAACGTCGCGTAACATAAAAAAAAAGTGTCGTCAGCAACGTTCTTGGTTTTAAAGGGTTAAAGAGGTTTTGCAACAACAGGTAAATTTAGGTTCAGGTTCATAGAGTTCAGGTTCTAACTACAGTCCAAAAACTTGCGACTGGGATTAGGATTAGGAATAAGGTAAGTGGACTCTCTGTGTGTGTTGGGTCGCCAGGCTTTTGCCCAGTGTTATGTGACCCTAAAAGGACATGTACTGTAGCATGGATGAATGGCTGCATGGATGGACGGATGAAGAAAAATCATTGAATTAGTTGTGAATGCCGGTTTGCTAGTTTTTATTTTTCGTAAATGCTTAGTTTTCAAAAGTTTTAGTGTTAGTTTTTTTTTTTGTAAAGTTTCGGAGAGTTAGTTTTTTTAATTTTAACTCTAGTTTTTATTTTCTATTTCAGTTAAGGAAAAAGTTTTTTCGTTTTTGTTAACTATAATAACCTTAGTCTGTCAAACTGCCTGAAACATGTGTCACATTCTTGCTCATGACAGAAACAATGCGCGACACACACTCCGCACAAACAATCCAAATGCAACCAATAGAAGTTCAGCATTTATAAATCCTCAGAGAAGCTTTTTTTTTTTCCAATGGGAAAAGCTCTATAACCTTCCTCTAAGGACTGGCCAAGGAACCTTGGCCATGGTGGTTTCTTTCATTTAATCCAGCTCAAAGGAGCGTATTAAAGACCTTTTTAATAAGGGGATTTGGATCATGTTAAAGTGAAACTCTGGACTGAATCAAAATCCATGAATCTTTGTAATCTGATGACTTTGTGGTCCTGTTTCCGATGGAAGAAAAAGGGGGACAGGTGTGAGATATACTGTAAGAATCAGGGCTGGTGAAAAGGGCCCAGAACGACACTAATAACACATTTCACTTCTTCCCCCTGAGCTTTTGTTCTTCCTGGAAAGATGTCGGCTGCTTTCATGTCAGTGAGTGGGGAGCTGATGTCATCTCCGTGTCGTCAATGACTCTGGCAGCGTTTCGGTCACGAAGAGGAAGAAGAAGAAGACGGATTTGGACGTGAGGAACGAATGGAGAGAGTAAAAACAGAGGGTGTAGGTTAGAGAAGGATAGAGTGATGGTTTTAGCAGACGTAGCGAGGAGAGGACTCTGCAGCATGGTTTCGCCTGCTTGTGTGGTATCATCCGTCTGAGGACAACTACAGTCAAAACGACAGATGGAAAAAAAGAAGTGACGAGGGAAGAGGAATTAAGGAAAGAAGGAAGGAGAAAGAGTTAGTAAGAGGCAGGAGAGGAGCTGAAGAACAGCTCACTGACATATAAATTCAGTGATGCTGCCCTCTGCTGGACGGCCTCAGCACTGACCTCCACGTCCTTGCATTTTTCATTTTTTACCACAAGAGACCGCCATGACTGCAGCAGCCTCACTGATGCCCACCAAAAGACACTGACGTTCTTGTCCTCAGATGATTTTGATTAGAAACAAACAACCAAGTGGCCTCATTACATCTCTCCTGCTTTCTATTCTGTGTTCAAATAATGTTAAAATGCTCCAATTTCTGTCATTTCCCAGTTACTGGTCTGTAATTTACAAGATTAAAGAGGTTTGGAAGAATGTGGCAGGTCACAATTAAGAGAGCACTTCACAAAACAGAACGTTCTGTGTGCAGTTATGTTTAACTTCCATAATTCTACTCACGTGTTACTTCAGCCGACAAGGTTTCCTTTTTGGTGTCAATGTGGAGTCGAGTGCGGGAAACTGAGCAGCTTTGATGCAGGTTTACTTTCTTTTTAGTTTTAGTTTTGTTTTGGTAACACTTTAGATTAGGGAACATATATTCACCATTAACTAGGTGCTTACTAACATGCATATAAGTCGCATACTAGCCCTTTATTAGTAAATATTAGACATGTATTAACACCTTATGTAGGAAAAATCTTAATTCATGTCGTAATAGAGGTAGAATAAGGTGATAATACGTGCTTAATAATTACTAATAAAGGGCTAGTATGCAACTTATATATGTTAGTAAGCACCTAGTTAATGGTGAATATGTGTTCTCTAATCTAAAGTGTTTAGGTTTCATGGTTAAACTGGACTTAAAATGGACTTTCAAGTTATACTGTAATGAGTTATTTCTCTCTCTATGATGTTTTTTACTGAATAGATTCATTTAGCATCATAAATACATATTAATTGTGAACTATATACAGTATATATATATATATATGTTATACTGTATACAGGACAGGCAAAAATAAGCCACTTCTTTTTTTCAGTTATTGGCATAATTGTGTTAAATGATCTCACTTTATGTTTGTTTATGTTTATGAAATAAAGTTATTCATTCACTCGTAAATTCTCAAATAATAATTCTCAAAAAATGTCTTGCTTTTATTCTCTTTTAAAATGTGTTTCTGTGCCTTTATAAAGCACTTGCCCTGTGTATGAACGGCGCAACACAAAATAAACTGGCCTTGCCTCGAAAAGTGCCATATAATTACACAACCATTTTTATATAGGTTGGTTAAGGAGATATTTCTTGTTTTTCAACCACAATTACAGAACTTCTCATGGTCAAAGAAATGTGGTGAAGGATAATAAAAAAAAAAAGCCAGAGATTAAACTATGTGCTCAGTGATTAGATTATTACTTACTATTACTCTGTCGATGACATAAAAGCACCAGGGGTTAAATGGGATTATCAGATTAGATAATTGTTCTCCCGCGGCCAAATGCATTCGCTGTGTGATTTAACAAAGTCACGGTTAAGGTTTGTTTAAGTTTAGACACGAGGAATCATTGTGGTTTTTTGGGTTAAAATGCCTCGACAGCTTTGTCATCACAGTAGGAAAGAACAACACTCAGTTAAGATTAAGGAAGGACTTTGTTATTAAAGGGCGACCAGCGACGTTAAATGAAAGAGGGGGAAAAATAACAGGAACGACAGCATCAAAACTGCCTATTTGCTCCCACAACCACTGAGACTCTGCGACATTCGAACGTAAACAAACGGTACGTGATAGTTTTACGTGTCACCAAAGGCCCCAATTATTATTATATTAAACAAATTATTTCACATGCGTTTTTTTAACATGTTAAACGGTTTCAGATGCACCGTTTAAGACTTTTGAACTTGAAGTCATGTTGCACTGCGATCCGCCAACAAATCGATTGTGCAGCGTCGCGTTAGAGCGTCGGTCAGCTCCACATTATTCCTGCGTCAATCGCGTCGCTATGTGCCAGTCACGGACTCGAGCGGCGTCTCACATGTTAGAAAGAATGAAATGTATATAATTAGATTGAAGCAAAAGAAGAAGAAAAAACGATGTGGATTGGTCACGGTCTTCGTGATGTTTTTCTCACATGCTCGATGCTCTGTTTTTTTCCACGGTTTACATGAGTTAATGGAAAAGTGTTAAAATGTGTTATACAGCTGTCAAACACAGCGAAATGTTGTGCTCCGGGGTATTTGATGGCTTGGCTGTACACAGATATAACAATAGAGTAAATAACACCAGACTCTTGAAACAAACAGCTCCCTTCTGCTTCACCCTCCCCTCCTCCAGTTCCCAGAAAACGCTTGTGGTTTCTTAAAAAAAAACAAAAAAAAAACATCACTCACACAGCGACAGATGCTGCCATAACTAAGACACCCTCGCACTGACACAGTCAATTTGTCCTTTGTCCACTTCTCATCAGTTTTTGTCTTTAATCTAGTCTCTATTCCCCCCTCCCCCACCCCCCCGCGCCTCATCCTCATCCTCAAACATCCAAAATGCAGCAACTCCAATGTGGAGCAATTACACGTATTGGAAAAGCGTCCTTCAAGTACAAGGCCAAGGAAGGAGGGGCAAGAGGTCACGACCTTAGTATCAGCTTCTTGGTGGGGGGAGGGGTGAGCGGACCTTAAAAAAAGAAAGGGACAAGACAATTGAGCACTCTCTCTCTGCGTCTCCGTCGCCGCACCCCCCCCCCCCACCCCCCCCAAGCGAACGCCACGTCGCATTGAATAACGGACACTTTGATCAAAGGGGAATTCCCAGCTCGCCGTCTCACGCTGTTCCTAATCCGGACAAACTCAGTCGAGTGGAGCGGAGGACGGAGGTCATGGTGCTTATTCAGTTTCTGCTTTGCTGATTAGGACACAATGGAGCCGCACGCTGCGTCGGTTGTGTGTGTTTGCGTTTGAGCATCCTCGACACTGCCCTGTACATACTGACTGACACACACACACAGTCCTGTGATAGTGACCCCACAGCAGGTGGTGTGTGTGTGTGTGTGTGAGGGTCACAGTTGCTCGGAATCTGGTTGATGCCGGCCAACGGCAAGGACCTCCTGAAGAAACTGCTGTGTGTCTTCATGTGCCTCGTCATGGGACAGAGAGGACACACGGGAAACATGATGTCAGAGAGTCAGGACCTGATAATTAACCTGGTGCTTAAGTCTACAATCGCCCGATTGTAAAGGTTAGAATAGTTTTCAATAGTATTCATTACGTTTATTTTATTTTTGACTTTTTGCGTTTTAAAATGAATTATTTTTTACAACTGCGTATTAGTGCGGTCCCCCCTTACCCCCCTCCCCGGGGGAGTAATAAGTCACAGATTTATGAGATTAAAAGTGGCAAATCTACTCGAAAATAAAGTTGCAGATTTATGGGATTAAAAGTAGCAAATCTATGAGAAAAAAGTTGCAGATTTCTAAGATTGAAAGTGGCAAATCTATGAGAAAATAAAGTCGCAGATATAGTAGATTTAAAGTGGCAAATTTACGAGAAAATAAAGGTACAGATTTATGAGATTAAAAGTGGCAAATCTACGAGAAAAAAAGTTGCATATGAGAAAAAAAAGTGGCAAAAATAGTGTTTTGCTTTAATAACCAGCTATATCCTTGCATCTGTACATTGCGTTGTCGTTCCTGATGCAGAAAAGCTATCATCTCATCCAAATTAGTCTGGTGTTTTCCTCTGAGCAGGCCCAATTCACGGCAATGTCTCTTCAAAGTCTGGATACTTATGATAACATGGTGATTCTGGGCTAAAACCACGAGTATTTCCTTATTGCTAAATCCGATTACAAGGTATAATTTGATTAAGTCATCCAGACAGCATGCGGCAGCCTCTGTGATGATGTAGTTCCTTGAAAAACAAAATACTAGCCTAGTTTTCTGACTTTTAATCTCACAAATCTGCAACCTTTTTTTGTAAATGCTTAGTTTTAGATTTGTTTTTATTAGTTTTAGTGTTAGTTTGAGTTTTCATCATATTTTATAGTATTTGCCAGGTGCAGGATTTATGAAAAATGTCATCATAAGTACGCTGTGTCATAAAAACCCAGCAAAAGATGCCATTTTAAAAATTTCAGGAGGATAAATGAACAACCATTCTTGAATTAAATATAACAGATGAGTTATATTACATAACATAAATAATAATAATAATAATAATAATAATGCATTATATTTGGAGGTGCCTTTCATGACACTCAAGGTCGCCGATACATAACCCCATGAGACGCAGTCTCAATCTTTCAATCTGTGGAAAAACATGAGCAAAATTCAAAAACCCAATAAACCCAAGAGCTTTGATTCACTTAGATGAACCAACTCGACCCAATTAACTACATAACAAATTAAACTTACATAACCTTATGTCCCACATTGTAAACAAAAACAAATCAAAACATTTTATTATGAATAAGTGAAAAGTGTAAACACACAATTCAGTTTCCAGTCACTTTTCATTAACTATAATAACCTCGGCCACAGTTTCAGGCACTGTTGTTGTTCAGAATTCCTTAAAAACCTCCTCCTATATAACACCAGCTCTGAGGAGAGTTTCCCCTCCTGTTACCCACCATGTCTTTATTGTTCCACACACAGTCTGTCGTGCCCCGACCTACAGCACATGCTCTTCATCTCTCCCCGTCTTCAGGCCTGGGCAGGATTTGTGACATCTGAAGTGCGTCTGTACAGCTTTCCCGCCGCATTATCTGCACATTTTCCACACAAGGCGAGACTAACTCGAGAAGACTGGGGGACGGACTGAGCTGAGGGCTGGCCGTGTGTGCTCACTGTTCACAATGATTTACCCACTTCTCCAAATTCTGAAGATTTTTTTGGAACCATAAATCAATAATTCGGGTTATATATATACTTCCACTCAAGCTAATGGATAGTTTGTTTTCAGTCGCCTTTTCATGAAGACATTCACTATCCGTCTCTACTTTAATTTTTCCAGCAAACCCCCTATAAAACGCCACAGTAAAGAAGGAACTGTTTACCACTACTTAGTTAGCCAATGTGTTGTCTTTCATTCTTTCGTATTGTTTTTGTGTTTTTGTCCCTCACAAAATGCACATCCAGGGGACACAATAAGACCACAATTCCCATGATTCCCCAATTGCTTCCCGACATCATGAAACATATCTTTTGTTATTGTTTTCGCTGCAGAATACTGTGATTTGAAAGGATCATGCGTTCATCTTCGACCGCTTTATCTGCCACATGAGGGTCTCACAGGCCCAGAGGACTAAAGGTGGGTCACACCCTTGACAGGTCACCAGTCCATCACAGGGCCAACATCTAGGAATTTCCCATCATCCCCCGCGTCACCTGTCAGCGAAGTTTGAAAGCCGGCCGGTAAATCTTTTTGAAAGCGATGGCTAAAGGACTCGCGCACACATGTGTTTTCAGCATTTTAATTACGACAGTAATGTCTAATAATACTATCGCAGTCTTCCTCAATTGTCAACGGTTTTTTCCTGAATCACTAGTCAAGTTTGTTTTGAATTACTAGCTAGTCGTAGCCGATGCTAATATCCCGGTGTTTCTTTCGTAAGTGGTTAGCTAACTGCTATCGCTATTGTTTAGACGAGATATCCAATAACCCTCGACACGACACTGAAATTAGTGCGCAGTCAATGCGTTACTATTACTACTCCTTGGTTGATTATAGCGGTGCACGGGCTCGTACCTATGTTCCCCGGGTCCTATGTTCCCCCGTTTTCCCAAAAAAGGTCCTATGTTCCCCACTTTGTATGTGGCAGGGGAACATGGGACCCTTTTATTGAAAAAGGGTAGGGTTAGGGTTAGGGTTAGAGAAAGGGTCCTATGTTCCCCGGTCACATACAAAGCGGGGAACATAGGACCCGGGGAACATAGATACGGTCCCGCGGCGCACTGCTTTGACATCGCTTGCCGACTCGATTGTTGATCTCGCAGTCCGCGAGCGTCAAGTGAGGATGACGTGACGGTAATGGAGGGGTGTCTCATTTCTTAGGGGAACCCTGAACTCTGTATTGAGGGCCAAGGGGAACTACGATCAAGGGGAAGGGGGAACGGGTGGAATTGGGATTCAGTCTTAGAGTGTCCAATTCTGCCTCACCAAACCTGCATGTTTTTGGACTGATATGGGAGGAAACCGGAGAACATGCCTCGTTTCGACCGGGTCACAAACCCAGGTCTTCTCGCTGAAAACTAACCGTGTGACCTTTAAAAGGATTTATATGGATGCTGAAAACACTCTGGCTCGTGTCAGTACCCTAATCAATGAAATATACAAAGTGTTTTTAGATATTTCAATGCAGAAATATTCTATTTTTGAAGGCCAGTTTTCAAAAGCTCAAATTGACCATTTTTACTGTGCCGTTTGGAAGCTCACTAAAGATTCAGATTCAATGAAAGAACATGGACTCTCACAGTACCACAAATGTACAAACCGATCTTGCATAGACGCTAACCTCTTGAGTCCACAGTGGGATAAAAGCTTGTTTGAATCAGATGTGAGATGTGCCGGAGCAGGAAGTTAAGCCCGGGAGGATTGTGTTACGTACAGGGTTGGTCCCACCACACAGGGCAGCCAGTGTCTCCCTCCTGCCAGGGCCCGAGTTTCCTCCGACCACCTGATTCAGCACCCCACATCTGCCCTGAATTAGCACGCTAACGGACGTGCCCAAACCCCTGGAGCCAGCCAACGAGGGGCCGAGGCAAACAGATCCCCATGACACAGACTAATGCAGCCAGACGGATGGCCCACAGGAACGCCTCACATGTTCCACAGAGGGAATGCAAAACATCCTGCGCTCAGCAGCACAGCACATCTGGGCTGCAGATGTAACATCAGCAGAAATATGGAAGGGGGAAAAAAGGCAAAGAGGCTGCTGTAAGTTTCGGTGACTGTGTGTATCCATATTTACACAGAGCACACACTGGATTTCAGTGCACACACGTGTGTCTATGTGTGTAAGTAAATGGGCCATAGCAGACGCAGCAGCTTTGTGGGTGGAAGGAGAGAAGATCAGAGGCGTGACTTTGCAGGAGCAGAGACAATCGGCCATTCAGAGCCCGGGTTCTGTTTAGAAAAGCATGGAGGCTCGACATCTATGATGGAAGAGGAGTTGTTTCAGGTCAGTGGAAGACAAACATACACATGAGTGCAGATGTTCTGTCCACTGTACCCTCTGTAGAAGCAATGACAGAAAAAAAGGTGGGGGGGTGAGAGATGAAGAGAAACACCTATAAATAAATATGAATGGATAATAAAAATATTTTCATCGCAGCATGTCTTGAACGATCCATAATTCAGTATAATAGTGGCCTCTGTAGCGCGAGGAGGTTTCTGGTGGTTTCCATGGACCGATAAAGAATGTGTTTTGTCGAATCACTGTGAGAACAGAGAGGAGCATTTGGAGCCACTGCCGCTGCTGCTGCTGCTGTGACATAACGACGGAGAACAAACGGGTCATGAGACGACGTGACTCATCTCATGACCTAAAATCACAGTCGCTGACATCACAACCAGGTTTAACGAATCATAGAAGCATCACTTTTTGTTAGATCATTGTTATGTAATAGAAGGCTAATCAGAAGACAAGATGTTTTCCTGTTTTTGCTCTTATCTATCTATCTATCTATCTATCTATCTATCTATCTATCTATCTATCTATCTATCTATCTATCTATCTATCTATCTATCTATCTATCTATCTATCTATCTATCTATCTATCTATCTCGGTATCTATCTATCTATCTATCTATCTATCTATCTATCTATCTATCTATCTATCTATCTATCTATCTATCTATCTATCTATCTATCTATCTATCTATCTATCTATCTATCTATCTATCTATCTCGCTCGGTAGCTAGCTACCTAACTAGCATCTATCTATCTATCTATCTATCTATCTATCTATCTATCTATCTATCTATCTATCTATCTATCTATCTATCTATCTATCTATCTATCTCGGTAGCTATCTATCTATCTATCTATCTATCTATCTATCTATCTATCTATCTATCTATCTATCTATCTATCTATCTATCTATCTATCTATCTATCTCGCTCGGTAGCTAGCTACCTAACTAGCATCTATCTATCTATCTATCTATCTATCTATCTATCTATCTATCTATCTATCTATCTATCTATCTATCTATCTATCTATCTATCTATCTATCTATCTATCTATCTATCATCCATCCATCCATCTCGCTCGGTAGCTAGCTACCTAACTAGCATCTATCTATCTATCTATCTATCTATCTATCTATCTATCTATCTATCTATCTATCTATCTATCTATCTATCTATCTATCTATCTATCTATCTATCTATCTATCTATCTATCTATCTATCTATCTATCCTAACGTCTACATTACATTGTGACTAATTCTATTGTTAGTTAAGTTTATTAAAACTTTGTTGTCTCGATGGAGAGCGAAAGGGACACTTTTGTGGCTCAAAAATTGTGTATTTGCATGAAACGATGTGTAAATATTTGTTCAAATGTGCACGGCTGGGACATTCTAGCTCATGAAAAGTCATTTTAAAAAAAAGAAATCAATCTAATTCTCTCCAGAAAAGAGGTCAACAAGCAGCACAAGGTCTTTCATATCTCACTTTGTGCTGATCATGAAAATATTATGTATCAGGACACATGAATGTAAACTAAAGGTGGAAGACAAATATGTTATTTCAAAATGAATGTTTCTGCTGCTTATCCACAGTCATATCCATATCTCATAAGTTCCATTATTTATAAAAACCCAATTATTAATTTTTGCAATGTATTGTAAAATAAACATGCAAAAGTGTCTGTTTTTCTATGAAATGATTAATGTATAACTGGTATCAAGTTGTACAGCATGTTAAAACATGTATGTATAATGTATCTATGTATCATCATTGTCAACAACTTGTTACCCTGTCAGTCTTCTCTGTGCTGTGCTGCTTCTGTCCACTAGGTGGCACTTGTGGTCTGTATCAGAGCACGGGAGTCCTCTTTTCCTCCCCCAGACGAGTTGAGTTAAAAACCCTGTGCATCTGTGAAGAATCTGATTTCTGTCTGAGACACATGACCTCCAGTAACATTCGCACACAAACAAACAAACACCAGAACACCACCGACGACCAATTACACTTCCTCTACGGTCAAAGAAAGATGAAAATAGAAACACTAGTGGACACGAGGATGACGTACATGGCACAAAAGTACAAAAAAAAACAAAAACATTACATCTTTCCCCCAAACACCCACACATGCATATACATGTACTTATGTACTTTCCTGTGCATTTACAGCACCAGACTGTATTTCTGAATAAGCACCTTCAAATGACTTCAGGCTTATTTCCTGGCACAGATGAAGCACCTGTCGATCTCTTGAATGACTGGAAACAGTTTGATCTGAATTCACTGCTCTCTCCGTGAACCTTTCAGCATGTATTGTTGTCGTTGTTGTTGTTGTTGTTGTCGTCCTCAGATAACACCAGGCTACAGTTTCCCTTCCTGTCTACAGCACGTTTGTTTCCCTACAGGGACACCCAGGGCAGAGTTTCAGAAGCCCCCGAGGGACGCAGAGATGAGAGCAAGGTAAACACTTTGAGGGAAGGCTGTAAAAAAAAAAAAAAAAAAAGTCAAGAGGCTGGAAGCTGCGGCCACTAAGTGAGTCAGCTTACTGTGAAAAAGGTTCCACACAAACAGACGCAGAGGCATTTTAGGGGCCTGAAGTCAAACACATAAAAATAATAAAAGAGTGAGAGAAAAAAAAATCCCTACAGTACTTTGAGAGCGTTAACTGAGTTTTGTGTATATCGTTTTACATTTAAGGTCACAGAAAGAAAGAAAAACAACCCGTGTCCTAATTAGATTATTCAAATCCATGGCTCACTTATCCAATTTAACTTTCCACTTGAAGAAAAATGCTGACATTTTGTGAAACTTGGCTCCGTACGATGGCTTAAACAAGGACGTTTGTTAACGGAGTGAGCGTTACAGCCAACACACACAACCACGGTACAACTGAAACGCCTTTCATTCACTTTGACTGTAGATGTGTGAGACTCTTTACAAATTCTCCCATTTACATACAGAATTCTGAACTGGGAGATTTTACCGCGTTCCAGTTGAGAAGTCGGAGACGCAAACGTACCTTGGGCTAGCCACTGTAACCAATACCGGTAGATAACAGCGCTCAGCGGTCAAATCGCGTTATTATTTATGCTTGCGTCACACTCAACTCAAATTAGATTTAATTTTAAAAACGTGGGAGACCACAGACACATCAATGTTTTTAACCGATTTTCAACGCTTCACACTTGGCGTTAAATCAAACAATCTCAGGGAGAAGATTCCAGGGATTTGTGATCTCACGGAAACTTAACGTGGGAAATATAAACAGACATGGAGGCGGACTGTTGGCATCCTCAGTTAATGGCTGCGATCTTTTGTGCTGAGAAACAAAAAAACAATGGATGAAGTCATGTCTGAGAATAATTTGGCCAGATAATCTGTTCAAATCAGCCTCAGAAGGCACCTACGATTGTCGAATATGGCCACTATAAGTGTGGAGCAGTCTTCAGGAACATTAGCAATTAGCTATATTAGCCATGACACTGCTGTGCTAACCAGCTAACAAATGTCAGACCCGCACACTACTGAGCATTACCGCTACACGTACATGCAAGTCCACTGTTAGAGGTTCTAACTGGTTGATTTCGTCCCGTTTGTACAGAACCACGTTAACTTTGTCAAGGCTAAGCTAAGCTAAGCTAAGCTAACTGACCACTACCTCTGGATTTCTGTTTAAAGTTGTCATGTGCTGCACCAACATCTGGCAAACTTGTTGCAATCTGTCGCGTCCAGACCACAAGAAAATGTTGACCTTATAAATAAAATATATCACAGAAAATGGCGCAGACTGCCCCCTGATGGCTATTCGAGGTAATACAATTTCCAAGCACTTCCACATTAGCTTCAAATTCCAGAGTAAGTTTGTCAGAGCTTTTCTTTCTTTCATATTTCCTGGAAACAGTGGCCGACTTTTTCTATTTTTAACCAAAGTAAGAAATATGTGGACAGGAACATCTAAACAAAAAGGTTTAAACGTTATTCTTTATGTGGCTTTGTTCGGGTATGAACGACCATTTTTTAGATTTTAACACAGCCGTTTGTAACATTATTATATAAAAACAATAGAGTCCAGCCACTTTTAAAACTCACATTTTGATATGAGCATAGTCAAATAAGGTAAATACCTGACGACTGTTCTACTTTGGAAGTATAACGTGAGGTGGGGAGGCAGAAACCACATCGGTCCAACTGATTCAGAAGGGCCTGCAGTGTGTGCTCCTTTCTGCGAACGTGTTTATGTGGTTGTGTGTTTGTGTAATGTCGTAGGAGAACTCGATTTAAATGAAGAAAAAGTTGTCTCCAAAACGTGTGGTTAAATACCTCCGTGGGCAAGTTTAATCTCTCTTCCCTTTTCTTTTCTGCTCTCCTCCCGCTGAATGAAAGACTAAGTGGGCTCAGGTTGTAATTACAGTAATGACTGATTTTGCTCTGTACCTTTCCGGCCATGTTACATGTTTTGTGATCCATCCTCCTCCCCCACCCCCCTCCCCCTCCTCTGAAGCCCCTCTCTCCCCTCCCCGTTCCGCTGGATGTGGGCTGCTCAGGCCTCTTTTTGTTTTTGGTAAGGAGATCCCCTGTTTATGTGGAGGTGGCTGTCCCTGGGTGTTCTTTTTTAACCACATGGACTTTGATCTGCTCCTCCTGCTCCAGCTCCAGCTCCAGTGTGTGTGTGTGTGTGAACATGTGCATGTAGATCTAATAAGAGCATCAGCCCCAAAAGATGAAAACTAAAGAGTTTTCATGTGTGCACCAACATGTGGGGTTCTTTTTTTTTGAGCGTGTCCATGTTTATGTCTTGTAATGTTATGCGAGTACATGAGTGGTTTCAGCGGCTTTGAGAGTCTGCAGCAGAGTAACACTCTGGGTTTGGACGACTCCATGTAATTGAAATGTCACTTGAAAAATGGACCTCCATCTGCTGACGCTCTGTGCACAAGATCACATACTGTTAAGTCTGAAGGTCGAAGCGTGAAAATAGCACGGTATCCATGTGGTTTTTATTACATGCAAGGATCATGTTTTTTTTCACCCATTAACGTAATTTTTGGCACTTTTGTTCCCCCCTAAGCAACTCGGGATGAATCTGCTCTGATGATTATGTGCAACGTGAGAGTCACATTAAGTGAAAGCTTTCAGGTTGCTGTTGTGGTTTTCTGATTTCCCTATTCGCTGCTTTGGTTCACTCTCAGTCTACTATACATACAATTTTCACTTAAAAATGATACATATACATACTCCAGAGTTTTAGGGCCCTCAAAATGGATAAAACACATAAATGCGGCTGCCTCAGTTTTAGTTTGATAACTAACTGGTTATTAGTTAGTAGTAGTTTCAATCTGGAAGGCCTTTGGAACATGAATTCACCTCTCTTATCAGCCATAACTCATCTGTGAACAGAAATATTCATTTCAGTTTCAGTCGTAGAATCCTAAATCCTGGTAAAAAATCCTCGTTCTGACTTTTTACCTTTGTTGTTTCTCGTTAGCATTACTTTCTGAAAACAGCAAAAACTGGAGCGAATTGCGTCAACTATCAAGTGCACCTGAATGGTCATATGTCAAAGATTTTTATGCATATCAGCATGTACAGCAGACATCCGTCTCCTGTAACAAAGCTCGAAAAACTCAACAAACACAACCTTCCTGCACCAAAGAGAACATTGTTCAAAAGCAGCTTTCAGGGCCACATTTGTCCTGCCAGAGATTAACATTCATCAGGTCGACAGTAACACTAGTCCAAATTAAAGATGACTTCATATTTGCCGAATGTCCTGTCTATTTGCTAACACCTACATTAACGTTGTAACGTTATAGCTTATGTCTGTATTTCCTTTCAACGCTTTCGCTGCTTCAAGGCAGCCAGAGAAACCACGACTGCTGGTGAAGTTTGGGTTTACACTTGGTCACACAGTATTCTGTATCAGCTTGTTCCAGCTCATTTAAACTGAAAACATACACAGTTTCTCTGCGGATGAAATGAAATGACATACTTTAAATTCTGCCCGGGATGTTTGATATTGTATATCTTTGCGAGCAAAAGTTTGGATTTAGTTTCTTGGGGTTTCGGCTGCAGAGCCTGATTTTTGAATAATTGCCCCGTGATCAGTCAGCTGCTGCCTGTTAGCAGCAGGGTCAAAGAGTTCTTTAATATTGCACCATGAACTGAAAAATCATAAAATGACCAATTAATCCGATTCAGCATCTCGAAGCAGTGCATTTAGAGAAGTAAAACTGTACACGAGGCAAGTTTGTGCTCTGTGCGTTTCCTCTCAAGTGTGTCTTCAACTCTATTTCCAGAGGAAGGAAGACAGAGTTTGCACGAACGTCTGCAAATACTGAGTTCACATTTCAGGATTTGCATTGTCAGTGAACATCTGTTGCAACTATGAAGATATTTTATGGTTTTATCCCCCCCCCACACACACACACATCCTCTTTGCTTAATTGTGTGATTCAAAACAGGCAAAAAATAAATTAAAATCCAGTAAACAAGTCTGAAGTTTAATGCCTATCTCCTGTCTGGCCTTTTGCCCTCACACCTCCTCACTCTCTGGGTCACAGCTGGTTCCCTCCCACAGGCGTGTTGAGCATTACCTGTCAGACAGAACCAGCTCTGGGATCAGGAGCCGAGGACCTTCCTGCCTCCAAAACACTGGTGAACTCGCCCCCCAGCGAAAAAGTGCAGTGTAGTGGGAGGGACGAAATGATACGAAACCCAGAGTCGCTGACCCTTGATTCCACAAGCAGTTCACAGAGAGTTGAGTCAGAAGGTGCGGGACAGCTAGTTAATTCCTTTCCTCCTCGATGGGCTTCAGAGCGAGTTTAAATCCATTATTATCGTCTTTATTTACAGTGCACAACTGGAGAAAAAAAAAAAAAACTCAAAGGAATCCGGTTTTAATTAAAGTGAGGTCAACTAATGTGAATTAAAGCTACATTTCCACAGTGCAGTTGAACTCACCGTGGTGTGGTATGGTTTTGGAGCCGTAAATCCTGATCTGATTTGAGTCTTCACTGCGGGTTTGTGAAATCCAGATGTTGAACGTTGCGTCAGCTACGTTGCTAGCGTGACATCATATAGTCACGCAACACAGTGTCGCCTGCCAATAAACTGATGAAGAAGGACGTGGCACTGTAAACACTTCAAAACAAATAAATAAACAAAAACATAAATCCTCTCTCTCTCTGTCTGTCGTAACGCACCTTATTTTTGAAAATGGCACATTTTGTGTTTTTCCTATATGTCATCCCTGTTGGTGCCTGAGAGTAATGTAATCAACGGACTGTGCGGGGGCCAGATACGTAAATAACGTAGCTACAGGATATGCGCAGCCTGCAGGACACAGTGTGGCGCGGAAGGCGACACAGTAAAGAAAGGGCAGTATAGCAGCTTTCCTTTGCTCGCTACATGCTGGTTAACTTTTTGAGGCGTTTTTTTAGTACAACGTGGTGAAGTAAACAAACCACATACGTTACTTTGGTTGTATTTGCTTCAGTGCATGACGGATAATGCTGCAGATTGTAAGAAGTTCCGTCACATGGCTCGGTCTTCTCCTGTATCTACAGTAATAAACCAGAAACTAATGATGGTTAAGTTGATGGAATCAATTAGGTGTGTTGGAGCAGGGAAACATCTAAAACATGGAGGACCATGAGTCCATGAGGACCATGAGTCCATGAGGACCATGAGTCCATGAGGACCAGGAGTCCATGAGGACCAGGATTGGGAAACATTGTTCTCATGTTCATGTTTTTCTTGTATATTCTTATATATACTCTTTTGGATTTTGGCAACTAGTGCAGTGCCCGTAGGAACTATTCAAAAACCAACTGTCGAGCTATTTGGGCTAATGAAAACTAGGCTAGGCTATGACGCGTCAATACATTAACAAAGATCGTTTGTTAGTAGTAGGCTATTGGCCACATTGATTGATTGGCGTCCATTGTGGCCACATCCATGCATTTTTAAAAACACTCACTCACTGTAAAACTATGTTTTGTCACAATGAAATACTCATCAGTCCTTAAAGGTGCCATATGTAAGAATGTAGCCAAAAACGGTTACTACACTCAAATTCAAAATCCCGAGGTCTTTTAGGTTTCGTTTTCTGACGTAACTGGCAACCCGTGGTTGCTCGGCAGCTGAGACTCTACTGACTGCAATGATTGGTAGACGGCGGTAGGTGGCGCCACATGCCAAAACATGATTTCAAAACATAAACATGATTTGCAGTCTGCAAAAGATTTTTTTTAATGCAAATATTTTGTCTGTACTGTTGTTGTTGGTGAGTTCAGTTTGTTATATGAACATTATTCCTGAGTCTCTGTGACATATTAGGAGGATTTTATGGCCAGTTGCTTTAGATTTATTACATAATGCACCTTTAAAGTTCTGAGCTTGTACACGATGTCTGCACAACAAACACATTTTTTTGACACAGTGTTTGCCGGTGCGATTGTTTTAAAAGTAGCCGGGGAGCAATGAAAGTATGGAGTTAATATTTTGGTTCTCTTCTCAACATTTTGACAATAGAAACACAAATAACTGCATTAACTACTAAAAAGAACCTAACTGCACTTGGAAAACAGGGCTTTAGGTTACTGAACCACTGTCCATCCATCTTCCATGAGTGTTGCAGGGGCTGCTGCTGCCAATCTCTGGGTCAAAATGTAAGAAAATACAGATCAAACTCTTGCACTCGAAATGCAAAACGTGCTGAACTGATCTGATCTGTAACACTGAGTGGAAAGTGAACAGCTGTCACTGCTCCAAGACAATCTACGTCAGAGCTTCATTTCTTCAGTTCTCTGTAAAGAGAAGTGAAATCATGCTCATTTTGTTGTGCGCTCTGAGTTTGCTCGATCACTCATCCACGTCTGTTTGTCGTTTGCTCAAATAACTTGCAGTTCCTCTAATGGCCACACTAGTCTGGCTATAAAAAAAATACAACATGTGCTATTGTGAAATAATTGGGAGAATGTACAAAGTCTCTGTTAAAAAACAAAGTGATTAAATTTCGCAATAAATTACAGGCTATCAGTTTTTAACTTCACTTCCTTTTCTGTGTGTGCTTTGGTGGTGATTTTGAAATCGTTGAGTGATGCGGTAAGCTTTTTCTTATTTTTATTTTTCTTGGGCTCGTGTCTGTCACAACACAGTTTTGATATTGTCGTCGTTCCTTCACCTCACCTCCGAACCCATCGCTGAGATCGAAAATTATTTTATCTGGCTCTCGAAAAAGCTGAGAAAATATCACGAGTGGTGAGCTCGTGGATCTGTTATGAGAACTGGATACACATGTGGCTCACTTCTCACCGTTATTAAACTTTTAGGAGACAGGGTTTCCGAGAAAAAAATGTTGATTATTGAGTCTCGTTCGAGTCGTTAAATACTTTTTTTGGCTGTATCCTGACTCTGTCTCACTACACGTGCACTTTTACTTCATCGGCAACAGATCACCTGAGGCAATCTCACCATCTATGACTTGATATTATGGACTTCTTTATTAGTGACAGTGTATACAGTTGTATTGGAGAGATTACAGCTTTGCAAGCCTGAAAACACAGCCCAGAGGAAGTGTGGAGTCAGATTCTTCCTCAGTTCATGTGTGTTTTATATTATGCTCAAAGGTTGCTCTTGAATAATCGATCAATAACGCCAAAAACATGTCACCCACCCCAGTTCTCGCCGTAACTCATGAAATCTGCTTGTTAGATAACGGTTGTGTCGCATCAACAGTGTTATTGATGTCTCGTGCAAATGTACTGTACAGGGAAAATGCTTATGGGCTGTCAGGGATTGGTTTTAGTTGCAGTACCGCGGACGGCCACTGAATTAAAACGTTGTCCAGCTTTCGTAGCGGTCGTGAAGTTGGGGGAAAAGGTCAGAATCAAAGCAGGTTGTTAAAGCTCACAAAGATTGGTCCTGTTGCACATATATGCTAGTTATGCTACTTATGCTAGTAAGTCTACTTACATACATTAACTTGTTTTATGGTCAAAAACTTTCTAGTTGCTGTAAATGAGTCGATAGAAATCTCTTCTTACTGACCCTATCCTCAGCCATGGTATTTCAGACTGAAATCTCACACCCAGAAGACAGACTGTTTTGTGATTGGCCAGCCAGCGTAGAGCCTTCCCAACTGTCTTGTGATTGGCCAATACCCCGGAAGTGACATAATTTGCACACCTGCTCTCAGAAGCGCAGCTCCCCCCTCTGGAACGGTGGATGCACTGCTACTCATTATCAAAACATTGTTTTTACTGTGTTTAAAAATGGATTTGTGACGACTCCCCGCCGCAGTCCCTTTTATGACTTTGGCCCGGGGTTAGACCCAGAGTCAGAAGACACTGTCGCTCGCGAAACATCTCCACAACGGACGTTCTTCTTCTGCAGTTCAAGGTACGCAACCGAATGTGCCCGGACTAATGCCCGGAGCAGGAGGATCCGCTGTTTACGTAACCGAACCGGGTTTTTTCAGAGATCTCGCTGAGCCCGAGATTACAATAAAACACAGCGCTCTCATGATGATCTACTGTAAAATAACCATCAGGGTTGACAAGATAAATAATATTTATACGATTTGGTACAGTACAGCACGTATTTTTTGGGGTTAGGTTTAATGTTATATTCATTGAAAGAAAGTGCTTTTCATTAAAAAATAAGTGACCCCAAACTTGAATGGCAGTGTATATACTGTACATGTCACCACAGATGATGGTGCCGAGTGAGGGCAGGGATCCATCGACACACACCAGCCTCGTCAATATGAACGACAGGGTTTAAAACGAAACACCCCAGTTAAAGGAGGGAGTGTTTCTAATTACGCATGCTGGTAAACACCACCAGGGCACAGGGAGCTGACGGCCAGATTATTAAGTTGCACATAATGGAGCCGGCGAGTGGATGTGAAACCCTCATCCCTTTGCACTCTGCTGCACGGTGTCACCCCTATAACCCTCAGAGAAGCCTCCGTCCCCTCCCTTCGGCCCACTTATCCCAGCTCCCCGACTCGAACGTCACAGCGGCCCAGGGAGAGGCATGTATATCTGGCCCCCTTTGAGCAAGCAACAGGCTCCGGAGAAAATAAATCTGCAGAGGTTCACGGCGAGTTCAGCCAAGCCACAGCTCCAGGCTTTCTCTCTATTAGTCCCTCACTCCCTCTCTCTTTCTCTCTCTCTCTCTCTCGCGCTCTGAAACGGCCGCCGTCTCTGCCGATGCATCCTAATTTCCATCTGCATCTTTCACTCTCTCATTCCTCGCTCCGTGTTCCCATTCCTCACCGCCGTTTTTGTCAGTGTCACAGACAAAGCTATACAGTGATGTCATTGTTCCGATAACGACCTCAGGAAGGACGAGAGACTGTGTCCCCCTCACACGCTGCGTGTCTCGTCTGGTTTGCGTTCTGCTCTAGAGCTGCCCTCGTATTTCAGAGCCTCTATAACTGAGAATGAAAACGCTATGGTGCTCTGTTTTAGGCCCACTTTACATTATGCTTTTCGCGACAGCGGGAAGTTACGTCTTTAGAAACACCCCCCGGAAATCTGGCAGGACACCCGCGGTGGTTACAACTTTCCTCTTCACTTGCTCGACTGTACGATCGTAGCCGGCCTCCCGCATCCGCTGTTGCATTTTTACGTAGGCCATCTTGTTCCTGGATGACTCCAGCTTCTTCTGGATCTCGTCCTCCGACCAGATACCGATCAGGCACTTGGTTTCGGAGGTGCTCCACGCACAGCGTCTAGCGGCCTCCTTCACCCCCGCCATTTTTTATTGGAACAAAAGTCCCGCGGTATATGCTAATTAGCGCGCGCTATATGCTAATCGCCTAAACCCTGACCTCCCACTGTCGCGAGCCCGACGCGTTCTCTTTATACGCACTTTGAAGTTATCGGGGACTCCCGCTGAGTTGTCGGGCGAAAATTTGCGAAAAGTCTGGATGGACAAAAATGAAGGAATTACTCGTACTCACTTACTTCTCATCAGCCCACAACTCGACTGTAGATCTCCAGTAGCTGATGTTACGCAACAGTTGGAATCAAAGCAACGGCGTTCCAGCAGGAAGATGTGCTGTTCAAGTCGTATCCTCATGGTGGAACGTGGTGGACAGCAGCTGAGGACGAGCAAACAAGAGAGCATTTAAGATCACCAAAGAGCATGTAGTGATCACTTTATCACGTTTATTTTACAGGGATTTCAAAGCGTCCTCTGGAGCAGGACAAGGAATAGTTTTGCCTTGGAATCCTGCAGACCTGGAATAATGTCAGCTCCAGATGTTTCCATACTCCTGAAAAGCACACCACTCTGGGGGGCATGATAAGGGTCACCTATATTTAGTCTGTAAAGTTCTGCGATTTATTGCTTGGTCTCCGTGGATTTAAAGTGCACGGTGAACTCTGACGCGTTCATCGGCTCCATCAGTTGTGGAAAGAAGCTCACGTTTACCTTCAGTTTCAATTTCAACTCAATGTTGTTCTAATTAAAGACTCTTCTCCAGCTCTTCTATTTCTTGAGAGTCATACTTTGAAGCTGAATGATCAGGTGTTGTACGTTTTTGGGCCTTTAATTGTTGTCTTATTGACTATCATGTTTACATGACATTAAGAAAATCTGACTTTTAACATGCATGTTAACATAATGAACAAAATTAGTCTACCTTGGTTTTCTGAACTTCAGAGTGAAATCCATTGGGTTTCCTACAGTGGGAGCCCACTTGACAAGAGTAACCATGTTTAAGGGAATCACTCTGAATAGACTAAAGAGAATAAAGCATGCATTAAGTGAGCTCTGCCCAGGCATTTTATAAAAACAAGATCCATATTTCTTCTTTTAAACAGCAGCTGTTTTGAACTTACTGTATGTAGAAGGCAGGACTAGGAATCCTAAGAAGCAGTGAAACAGCTGCTCTCTCCGTGCCACAACTTTTTTTTAATATCAAACACAAGAGTTTGTGTTGTTTTTCTATGGATAAATCCAAACTTAAAGCCAGGTGTAGCGAATACACATAGTCCAACATTGTGGGACATATGCACATTTGTTTTCTGTAGAGAGTTGGGTAAGAAGAGGAAATGGCAACCTTGAGTAGGTCTGTGAGTAAGTGTTTGTTTAAACAGATAACTTGTAGTTCTATGAATGGTCTTAATGGTATTAATCTTCTTATCTAACCCCTCATTACACTTCTGTTTTGTACACTGGAGTTAAAAAAAGTACTTTTTATTCAGGAAGTGATGTAGAGCGCGATTAACTATTATAATGACGGCAATTACCACACGTGTTCCACGATCCATGATTACCAGGCATCACAAGACGTCATTTTTAGGGACTGTATCGGTATAAAAAGTCAATCTATCCACGTGAACAAGCCAAGGATGACAATGATAAATATAAAAGTCTACGGCATTGACCATATACTGACCATCACCATAGAGTCTATGCCATAGACCATATATTGACCATCACCATAGAGTCAATGCCATAGACCATATACTGACCATTACATAGAGTCTATGCCATAGACCATATACTGACCATTAACATAGAGTCTATGGCAGAGACCATATACTGACCATTACATAGAGTCTATGCCATAGACCATATACTGACCATCACCAATAGAGTCTATGCCATAGACCATATACTGACCATCACCATAGAGTCTATGCCATAGACCATATACTGACTATATATACCATATACTGTAGGACATATGGATTAAAATTAAGGTCGGGCCTCACACAAAACATAGATCCATGCTGTCAAATGATGGTATATGATTTTCAAACATCTGAGTCTAATGTAGAGCAGTATTTACACACATTTTTTATTTTAGAAAAACGTATTCAAAGGACAAAAAAAAAAGAAAACGTTGTACTCGCAAGGTTTTTCAAATCTTGTTTGGCCTTGAGCTTTGAATGGAAGGATTATTAAGAGTAATGCTGGTGGTATTTAACTGGCTCTTATTAAATAAATAAATCCCCTATCTTTAAGTGTGCAGGAAGGGTTTAGGTGTGATGACTCAACTGCTGATGGACACTTGGCAGTTGCAGTGCATTATTTAAAGGCTTAAACAACGCTTGGATGCTGTCGTCGCCCTTTATCACTCAGCAATCCGGCCTCTCAATAAATGGGTTTCAAGCCACAAATAATATGACTGCAAAATGAAAGTCTGAACAGGCGTTTCTCACCGGTGGATCGTGTCAGACAGCTCTGATGTGGGTGTTTATCAGAAAATAGACAGATAGTTTTGAAAAAGAAAGAGGAGGAGTTGGTGGAAAAGGAGGAGGAGGTCTGGTCACTGAGTACTTCCAGACCTCTAATGAAGATGGATGTGAGGACACTTTGTCCACGCTAGCCCTGTAAACTTTGACCTGTGACACAGCATAGCACGGAAAAAAGAGAGAGAATATTTTGGCAAGAGAAAATGGCTTCATTTGCGCTGGAAAATGACAACGACATCCCCGTCTAACGCGTTTTTGCAGTTTAATCCAAGTGGAGGACATGTTTTCACACCATAAAGCAGCACAAATTGAGGAAAACATCACCGCGCAGTAAACAAGCACAAAAACAAAGGCTTCATTGTGGCTCACACACCCATTTCTCTTATGTCTATAACAACACATTTGTGCACAGTGTGTCCGCACAGCACTGATATATAATACTCCTCATTATTTCAAATCACTGCTCTGTTTATGCTTCCAGGACAAATTGCATGAGTAATTGAAGGTAACCCTTCTTTGTCTGTCATTAACCGCTCCCTGGGCTTATCTCTGCGTCTTAGACAAACCCCCAATCCTCTGATATCGTTGATGTTTCAGCCTGACAAGTGTTCAGGATATCTCAAGAGTAATGCAGCGCTCATTCAGCAAGGGCCTCATTTTTAATCCCTAACCAAGGAGGAGGGAGGACTGGCAGTTTATACACAGGGAGTGGTGGGAGCGTTAGATTACACTAGGACTGTAATTAAAAGGCCCCATGACTGATAAATAGAGGAAAAATACCAACAAAACCTAAATGCCGGAATGTGCACACTTATCCATGCATGCCTGCACTCAGACAAACATGCAGTCCTGTAGGTATCAAGGATGTAGGTCTGATTTGAACCTGTTTTTCAGCTCTATATTCTGGTTTAAAGAGTTAATGGTGATGGACTTTGTAGTTTGTGGGCTGGTGTATGATTGGATTCATCCTGTACACAGATAGATTTCACTAATTACCATTACAATGTTATGACCTGGGGGTTGTTTCACTTGGTCTGGTCGAGGTCCAGCAACTATCATCGAGAATGCCAGGATTCGTCTCAGCTCAAATGATCAAATGGGGGCTCGGGAAGCATGGCTTATGTGCTGGTGAAGACAAGGCATACAGTAAACCAAATCCATCATAAATCACAAGATTGTGGTGAAACTGTGGAATTGAAATACATGTGGTGATGTTGTATAAGCATACTGAGGTGATGCCACGGCGAATGCTTGTCATAAAGGCTAAAGGCGGTCCAACAAAGATTTGAGTGCGTGACATTGAGTAGTGTAGTGTAGATATGCATGGACAATAGCTACACACATAACGTTGAAAGAGAAGTCTGACTAAGCAAAAACACACACACACAGTGACATGTCCCTGTGATGTCTCGCAGTGAAAAATCAAAGACAGCGGCGTCAAAGACAACACTGATCTGAAGTTTTAGCATCACCAGAACCACAGGGGTCAGAACTGACACAACAAACACAAACCGACCGACTGGATTCGACCAACTCTTCAAACAACCGCAAATTTCATGTTGCGTCTTTGAGCGTGAATGCCCGACTGTGTTTGCTCTGTGTGCACTCTGACCCCTGTCCCTCATCCCCATAAACTCCCTCCTTATCCTGCCGAGCTCAGCTCAGCTCAGCCGGGCTTAGGTCGTCCCACTCAACAGGACAAACTGCAGGCCTCCTAATCAGCTCATTTGGAGCAGATCAATGGCACTGATGACAAGAGCCTGAGCGCAGGCCGCGGACCAAACGAGGGCTGAACAAAACACCCTTCTTAAACGATGGCCTCGGAGCAAATAACCCCTGGGCAAGAAGGTCAGGAGGTTGGTGACCTAGGTGGGTGCAGCGGTGGAGGTGTCCGACTGGGCCTGAGAGGGTGATGGGGGGGGGGGGGGGGGGGTTTGAGTCCCTGGTGTCCCCGCTGGTGGGCCAGCTGAACAAACAGCTGGGAACAAGGCCGAGCTTCAACATGAAGAGACACAGAGATCTAGCCATTCAAGCCCGGGTTTCAGACCAGACCAGGCTAGCCTTTAGACCCAGGACAGCGTGAGGACAGTGAGCTGCTTTCTTCTCCGGATAAAAGGCCACGACTGATCGGCACACATACCAGAGTGGACACACACATGGAACTGAACCCACGCACAAGCGCAGAAATGCACGCGAGTCTCCTCACCATAGTGTTTGCACGCGGGTCATTCTTGCGAGTACATACACAGAAGTACATACACATCCAGAACTGTATCTCAAACAACCCTCTATGAATTCACAGAGCCCCCGATCCCTCTCTCATCTCTAACACAAAAGGCCTGTGTCTATCTGGCTTTAGCTCAAAATAACACTCCTGTCTCCACGCTATTGATCTACACTCGCCCGTTCCTCCACAGGAGATCCACTGTTTCTCCCGACTTAACTGCTCTCCAGCAACTCCTTAAAAATCTGGCCCCGTTGACATCACACCAAGGGCAGCCACATTCCAGGAACTATTCCATCTCTGCACAGCGTTTTTCAACATGTCCTTTTGGCAACTCTGATTATGTAAAAGCTCAGAGCTCAAAAAGCTGGAAATAGCTGAAAAGATTCTGGCTGCGGTTATTATCGGCTTGGGAAAGCAAGAGTAACAAGTAATGAAGGTTGTCCAGATAAAACAAGGAGGGGCATCCACTGTGCCATTCATCTTTGATGCCAAACAAAACAGAGGCAAGCCTAGACCAGCTCAGGTCAACCTGAGTCGGATTCCTAATTGTATGCGCTCCAGTTCTGGCAAAACAGGGTCACTAGAGGGTATGAAATGGTTTTGGTTAAAGTACACACTCCCACATACACACACAATGTTGTACGCAACACATACAGCCTTGTTTGGGGCAGTGGGGAGCACAAGCTCTGGTAATGAGTGGCACACATGAAAGGGTGGCTCGTCACGAGAAAACAAACTTCGCCAGTGGAGCCGTTGTTAGCAGGCTGACCTCTGAGCCTCTCAGTGGGCGCATTGTCTGCCGATGGATCCCATCTGACAGCCCGTCACTCAACTCAGCCGTCTCCATCAGCCAATCAGGGCCAAGTGCCAGCAGCCCGCTGGGAAAACTCCACCCACTGGAAGAACTTGACGAATTTGATGTGAAGCCATTTTTAGGTCCACAGACTGTCAGTCAACCAGATAAGTGCCACATTAAAATAACATTCTGAGTTGTATTTTTAATAAGTGTACACAGGTCGAATAATCACTCTTATATTACCTTTGTTATAGTTTTCACAAAATTACACGATGTATATATACACAGAACATTCGTGGCTTATGTTCCACAATGTTCACCAGATAGTTGATAAGTTTGTTGAAGTGCAGGCAGAATGCATTTATCAGGATTTATCACTGCTTTTTGAGGTAAACAACTTCAGACTAAAAATCTTTTTTCCCCTTTACACACATTAAACCAATCATTATAGCATAAAATATTGATAAGTGCGCCTTAAGACAGAAACTCATTTGTAGGTATGATGTAAACATGCTAAAGTGTCAGTGTTGTGTGGTATTAGCTTCTACTAATGATAAGCAATGAAGTAATGCAAAAATAAAGTATGCAATGAAGTAAATCAAATGACGAGAGAATTTTATTTGCATTTTGGTTGAACTGACCCTTTGTGTCTTATGTTAAAAGATGTTCTAAATGTCAGTGGGGGTCAACTGTCCCTCACTGACTTAAGGTCGTGGTATACGCACTGTGTGCATGATGCTAATTGCGCCAGGCTGAACGTGCAGCCCAGATTTTGGAACTGCACACAAAGAGTGTGTTGGGGAGTACAAGCCCCGCCCAACAAGCAGAATTTTTTTTTCCGAAAACAGAAGTAGTCCCCAAGGATAGTCATCCAAACCTCGATCCTGGCCCCAACTCCCCTGCCCGACGGGCCTTTCAGCTGTGAGGTAGGAATGCGTCCTATTCCCTACGTCCAGACTTGTACTGCCACCCGATGGTGGAGTTGGATAGTGCAGGACCCTGACGGATGAGTATACCGCATTTCGGGGTACGCGGCATGTCCGCGGAAGTATACCACGGGCTTTAATGACAGACAGGCACAGTGCTAATGTTACGCCATTGTGAAAACCGTTTCAATGACCATCAGGATGGGGCATTTACAGATGTTTATGGACTTTTCAGTCACATTTAGTGACAAATTTGGGTAAAACGTAGATACTCACTAAAGTAGAGTGACCAGTGTGGCACTGCGAGCACATGGCAGTGCTGATTTTATCACACAACAACATGTTTTTAAACCGTTTAGCATTAGCTTAGCGATTTTACGTCTTTAGTCGCTAATTTATACTTGTTCAATTGAGTGCAGAAATCAACAACAACAACAACTACATTGCTCAATCTGCTCTATGAAAACACAGAAAGGTGAACTACAATGAATGTAAACACAATGGAATGATGTCATAAATTTGCTGAATATCAAAGACTCATGCTATTTTTGGCTGCTCTCTGTAAACAGTTGTGGCGATGACATGCCATCAACATCACCCTCAGGTATGTACACGCATCATTCAGCCAGCCATACACGAGGCTCTGCCCTGGTTGTTTGTAAAAAAAAAAAAATGTGCCACGGTGACTCCGGGGTATGAAAAGTCAAACAAAACAGAGGGGGTAAATGCAAGTAAAAACAAATTGACTGAGCTCCACACGCACATAAATGCCTGCTCCAAAAAGTCTTTCCCTGATGAGCTGTGAGGAATCTGTTTGGTGTAGAGCTCACTGTACCCGTCCACATTGTCAGGAGACAAAGGACAGGGAGTGGGGAGGTTCACTCCTGCTCACCACGTCTCCAGTTTCATGTCCTCTGAGGGCAGCTGCGTAGGTGGAGGAGGTGGTCGATTGTGTCTCGTGAGCATGTAAAGGTTGAGAGTGTGGTTTGTGTGTGCAGAGCCGGGGCCCTGGGCACCTCCACGCAGGGGTTTTTTCACATGTCAGGGAACACTATTTTCAGAATCTGTTTGGATCCCACGGCACGCGGCACCAGCGCCCCCTTCCTCCACAACACACACTCGTCTCCCCTTTCACATGTCATCACCCCTCGATGCCTCACGGATGGATGAGAGGATCCCGCCGCACGTATCTGCGGGGTTTCTGTTTCCGATCACCCAATGACCAAAATGGAGATATGCCATTTGACTGTAAAGGGCTATTGTAAGAGTTGAAATGTGGCACTGATGTTTGGTTGATTTCATTTGACTCATGAAAAAAGGCACAAACTCAACACACATGATCTCAGCGTTTTTCAGCCCCCCAACAGCTACAACATGAAAGGCGGAGCTGTGTTGAAATCCACACCAAACAGGAGTGACCTTGAACCAGATGCACGCAGATAACACTCGCTTTGTATATTTACGCTGCACATCGCCACATTTTATGTCCTCCTGTATGAAAGAAGTTTGACATTAACTTTGTGTGTAAACATATCACGCACTGTGTATTTGTAACATTTTACAAACGTGTGTTTTTGTAAATCTCCATTGAAAACGCGGACATGCGAGGAGTTTCCTGTTAAGACTATTGTGTGTTGACCAGCTGCTGATTGTGAAACAGGATGACATGGACAACTGCCTCCTCCATCCATCCATCCCTGGCCAAGCTCTACCTGACCCCGAGCTTCCCTTTCCATGAGTGAGGACTTCCTTCGTTTCACAATAACAAGTCGTCCTGTGCCCGACTTCTCTGTCTTCAGTGCAATAAAGTCTTGGCTAGTTTTGGACAATCTGATTCAGCCGTGTGAGAACACCTAATCTGTGCCGCATGGATGGGGAAACAGAGGATTAAAAAAGGGGAAATGAATTTCTCCACGGATCCTAAAACTAGAGTGGGGTTTGCTGTGGAGGTGAAGAGCTGATGGCAGATAGAGGCTTTTTTTTGTGTCCGCCTCCCATTGTCTTGTCACCTTATAAATCTTCCACGCCAACACCTGATACATCATATCACGGCCCATTTGTCTCCCATGTTTATGTCTGGGATGTTGAGTGTTGTCAGGATAGGATGCTCCAGGCCACCCCGTGCTGCCCCCCCAGGGTGTGGGTGGGTGTTGCTGGGATTGGTGACACACTTAGCCAGAAAGAGGGGTCAACATTAGGGTGGAGGAGTGTAGGAATAAGGCCAGAAGAATTAAGCACTGAGCTGCCCTCAGGACACACAAGTCTTATCATGTTCCCCGAAAAGGACGAGTCTGTGATTGAATAGACAAACGGGAGTGATATTGCTGGTTACAAAATTTTGTTTAGGAAATGTGTAAATTTGCTTCTACTTCTCATTCGATTTATTACGCAGCAAATATTTTCCTGAGGAGTAAATGGTCTAAGAGCCTGTAAACAAGAACCCGCAAAGGTTTTGTGTCAAAACAGCATATTGGGAGTTCTAAAATGATCTTTTTGGAAAACGGATGGAAAAACAATGATGTCACAGCCCCAACTCTCAAGTTTTAAGGGACACGTTTGACTAGTTTAATGCATTAATAGATAAGATGAAAGCTTGTGGTTGGTGAGCTGTTGGAGTCTTTATTCAGTACAGCATTTCCTCTGGGTTTAGGTTTGGGTAAGAACTGGGTAGAACAGGTCGGATCATAGAAAGTGATGTAGCTTTGAAGTTCCTTTGAATTTTAAAACTGTAGTAGGGCCAAATTACCTGCCCGCCAAAAAACCCCACTTTCAATTCCCCTTTTATTATCGTACTGACCATAGGTTGGTTTCCATCAGCCTGTTTTTATGGCTGAGCTAAGACTGCTCTGTGCCGGCCACAGTGCGCACCGAGCGTCCACAGAGGCGGAGCTGATCACCGCCAACAGCGTCACTGTCAAACTATAAATACGTCATATCCTAACACACAAACCACATGTTTAGAATCTAAATGGCTAATTTCTCGCCTCAAATTATCTTAAAACTGCGTTTCGTGACACAGAAAAGTGAGAAACGGCCACGGTTTCAACAACAACAGTCTTTCTCTCTCGGACGCCATTGCTCACTGTAGCCAAAAGCACAACAACCTTGCACAGCACTACCTCACTAACTCCGCCGTTCACACTCCATCTGATCTTGAACACACACAAAAAACCCCTTACTGCCACTGCATCTGTAAATACTCGCAGACTCTCTATCCCAAGCGGTGGAGAATAAAAGCGAGCGAGAAAAGAAAAGACGAAGTCTTGGGTGAAGTACAAGTACTGCAAATTCGGCTTGGCTCTTGGCAGACGGCCAGTGAAGGGAGACAATGCAACGCTGTGCAGATCCAGAGATCTATAGACACTCACTGGAGCATCGGGCTATTGGAGGGGAGGGGGGGGGGGGGTTTAAGCCTTCTGTTTTGCACGACCGAGCACAGAGGACATGATGTGATAGAATTCAGTCTTCAGTCTCACTGTATAGAAAATATTGAAATGAGAGAGTAATTCAGGCAATGTATAGGACTTTAACTGTCGCGCGTGGAAAAACACACACCACCTCCCTCCTTCTAAACCCCCCATTCTTCAGTCCTTGTAGCAAACCCCAGCACCTGCTCTGTGTCAGATTGACCAGGCTGAGCAGAAACACAACAAATAAACCTGTCAAATGGATCGTCTCAGTCCGCGCTGAAGGCCTTTCAATAAGAAACACGTATGTTTTGCTTTCTCCCTCGCTTTGGTTGCCGTCCCCTGGCCCTGCTCTTCACATCACTACATTTTCATTAATTTCAATCAGTGTTTCATTTCCTCTCTCTCTCTCTCTCTCTTGCAGGGCCCTCTTGGCAGTACATGGAGGGTCAAAGACTAATGCTGGAGAAAAGTGAATGGAAGAGAAAACATAAGAGGAGGATGAGCGGGATGGAGGGGTGTGTGTGTGTGTGTGGGGGGTGGGAGGGGGGGGTGCTCCCCGCTAAGATCAAAGCCTTAGTCCTATTGTGAGGACTGTACAATGGAGTACTGCATGGAATACGTTTGGACAAAACGCCCTCTCCGCTGCTGTAAACCTCCTTCCCCCCATGGGCCAACTGACAACATTGGTAGGAGGGGGAAGCAGGGATAATGGGAGGAATGAGTGGGGGGTTGTTTACAGTAAAGTACAGTTATTTCAAAGAGGTCATGCACATTTAGGCGTTTTGAGATTTTAAAAAATTATATAGGGAGTTGAAAAATATGTATGAATGAATGTTACTTCTGTTCAGTGACATTTTCTGGATACAAATCATATGGTGAGGCAGATAAATTACGAATAATTTCGCAAGTTAGTCATTTTTTTCGAATGTGATGCACCGTCAAAATACAGATTATGTTAGTTGGACACTGTATATTGCCCCTTCAGTGCGAGTGAATGGTTGTTCTGCTATATACAGAGTGTGCCCTTCCTCTTGCTTTATACCAGCTGGGATTGGCATCAGCTGCCCCATGACCTTCATGTGGAGGATAAAGGCAGTAGGCTTTGTGTAAGTGGCTGGGTATAGCTAAAGGAGAGCTTGGTGAGAATGAATTTCAAGAGAATCTGCAAAAGTTTTGGATAGATTCAACTTTTTATCCACACAGGACCGACATTTTGGATGCATGAAAACACAACAATTTTAACAAATTTTAACGTGAAAAACGAGTTCTAGAGTAGGCCACACGGTTGGCGTAGAGCAGGGGTCACCAACCTTTTTGAGTCAGAGAGCTACCTTAAGGGTAAAAAATAATATGGAGGGCTACCATATAATATTTTTTTGTTTGTTTACCATTTAAATGATTAATATTATGCATTCAACTGCATACACATTCCTTCCAGTGCTTACTCCTAACGATTACCAGTTTTTATAAACAATATCAAAGATATTTTACTGACAGATCATACGGATACATGCAAGTGAGGTGAAGTGAAGTGAGCCCGCGGGCACCGTATTGGCTGCCCGCGGGCTACCAGGTGCCCGCGGGCACCACGTTGGTGACCCCTGGCGTAGAGGTTAGGGCTCTTGCCTTTGCAGCAAGAAGACCCCGGGTTCGAACCCCGGTTGGAACAAAGGAATGGAGTTTGCATGTTCCACCCATGTGGATCCGCATTTGGGTATGAATTGGTCACTCTAAATTGACCGTAGGTGTGAGAGTGTGAGTTGTTTGTCTCTATATGTGGCCCTGCGATGGACTGGCAAACTGTCAAGGGTGTACCCATCACCCTATGTCAGCTGAGATAGGCACAGCACCCCCCGTGACCCTGTGGTGGAGGATAAAACGGTAGATAATGGATGGATGGAGTTCCAGCTATTTTTCGTCTCTGTTGCTATTGCATTTGCTATCACTATCTTCATCATTGTTGTCTTCTTGGCCCCTAGGGTGGGATTGGTGGGTTTTTGTGTGTATGGATTTTGGATGACTGTTGGACAGTTTGAACAATTGGGGAATGTCCTGTTGGTGTGTGAGCACCCGCATTGGCTAATATGAATGTTTTTCATGTCATGTCATCAACAAGATGCAAGATGGTTGGTTAGATTTCAGATTTAGATTCAGGAAAATTGTGTCACTGACTTAAAATAATATGAATGTCACTGCATAATGGTTTTGAAGAAAACTCTGGATTGCTCTGTGCATTGCTGGTACATTATGTAAATGCCGACAGCCTTTTAAGACAAGACTCTGACAGAAGTTCATATCTTTCAATTTCTCTCTCTCTCTGATGCATGGCTTGTGACAAGAGTGTAACCACAAACTCGAGCCCTGCAGCGACACGACATACAATATCCTGTCTCGAAACACGCTGCAAACCAAGCGCTGGGGGATGCCCCTTTATAGGTAAGATGCAAAAACGAATAAACCAGAGTGTCAAGGCTTGCATGTGCCTCATTAAGGAAAAAAAAAAAAGAAGAAAAAAAAAACTCCCCAAAGATCCCCCACAGAGGAGAGCTGGCGGTTGGTTTGTGCTCCTACAGCTGTAACCAGGGACTGACCTCGGGGAAAAGCTCGACATGAACACAATAGAGAGAAACAATAACTGCTCAGGGACTTAAAAGGCCTGAGAAGTTTTACGTCATTCCCTCCTTTCTTTCTTATTTTTCTGCATTTCAAGTGCTCAAGTGCACTTGTGATTATTGCCCTCTTGTTATTTCCTCTTCTCTAAGTTTACTCCTCTTCTACCTTTTTCTTCCGTGTCCTCCTCCCCCTTCCTCCTCCTCCCACTCCCTAAGCCTGCGGGGCTTATCTATGGGGGTGAGGGAGAGAGGAGAATGGGTAAGACAGGCACTTTCATGGCTGAGTTGGGAGCCATTAGCCCCCTGTGTGCTTGGCCCTCTTCTACCTCCTCTCAGTATTAATCTGCAGTGACAGCTTCACTGTTTACCAAATCCACCCGGGATCCTGGGGGATGACTGGCCGGCGCCACTCTGCTCCATTAACCTTTGACCTCCGGCGTTACGGCACCAGAGCCAGGCCCGGGGCCCGGGGTTAACCGACTCAAGCAACCGGTTGGACACCTGTCTGATGTCCGAGAGAGAGAACTCCTGTCACATGGAGACAATCTGCGCAACAGAGATGTTTCTCAGCTGGACTTCAGAGGACGTTTGACGTTTTTCGGAGAGTGACTGCTCATTTACATTTCACAGCGTTTAATTAGGACTGAGACAATGAACCGATTCGCCGATTCATCAGCAAGTGTTTTGAAAGGAGAACAAAAAAATGACTTTGTTCGGTATACTGAACATGTGATAATTAACTGAATAACTGAGGATTTCACGGAAAATCCAGGGTATTAGCATTAGCATTTAACAGACTTTCTTATATTCTATTAAACAAAAAGGGGTGAGGGGGATACGCTGAAAACAATAAGTTAATAAAGCTAAATCAAAACTGCATCTGAAAGGAATAAAGATAATTTTTTACAAGTGTTGGGCCCAATATGAAAACAGTTTCTCTACGATCGGTGGCTGCTTTCATGTGCAACAGCACGTCATTCGTTTTGCAGCTCTGCAAGACTGTTGTTGTCTACGAGTTGCACATCGAGAACGAGGTGTTCCATGTGGAAATGTGTTGGTAACACGTTTCAAATCCGCCGTGTGTGACTTAGTCTGATCAGAAAAACCCCTGTGTAAACAGATGTGATACATAAAACAGGGAGTGATGCAAATATGGTAATATTTCTCAATTTTTCAGTTGGTTCCATCACAGTCGTAGTTAAAAACGTAGCACACATGGATACAGAGGAGTTAGTTATATTTATAGTATAAATTGAAAATGTATAGTTTCCCCAAAATGCTGCGCTGTTTCTTTAATCTTTACAACGAACGTGTGGATTGTGAATGCTGATCAAGAATAAATGACCTTGTCTAGGCAGGAGAAAATGATCTGTGATGCTTCTGTGACTGAATCCAGACCCTGGTGGGAGCGACGCTAACAAGAGAGCAACCCCAGAGAAACCAACAAAACAAACTTAAACATTATTAAATATGATTGAGTTAAAAAAAAAAAGTTAAACATATCCTCTAACCCTAAACTGGTTCTTCAAAGAATTACAGCACCAAAGTAACATGGTACGTCTACAAAAGATCTTTTTTTCTTTTTTTAATGGTTTTGACGCAGCAGGGAGCCCAGGCTTCTGGAACCGGCTAAAATAATCCAAAAGGAGCGAGCAGAACTCACAGTGAGTCAGTGCGAAGGCTGTAAGTGCGGCTCCTTCTTTTGATTATATCCCTCCACGTGCTTTCTGATCCATTTCCCAGACAGACCGCTGCGTGCAAGGAGTACTACGTTTTTTTTTTACTTCTTTGAAGTATCTGTTACAATCAGTCTCTGGTAAGATCAGTCTTCTGTGCTCGTATTTAAGTCGAGCTTGAGAGTCTTGCTCAAGGTTAGTTGTAAATTTCCCTGCTGTATGTAACTCTTGAAGGTTTTTGAAGGTATGCATATAAAAAAAAAAAAAAACATGGTCTTGTTCAGTTCTGAACAGTCATAGGTAACTTTACATATTTTTGGTTGTTGCCCTTCACGTCAGCAAAAAAACGGTGTTGTAAAAATAAGTTAAAGGACAAACAATGGCCTTACTAACATTTAACATTGACACAGATGACACTTTAACACTCTTGTAAAAACGCAGGTGCACTGACTAAGCTGCTTTGGTTGCTCTAATGTTTAGCCTGCATTTTTTTTTTTTTTTTACAGGGGTTCACTCGAGGCCAAACCAGGTCTCTGGACGACTGACTGTGCAGTCGTTAAACAGCGTCACACCACAGAGTTAATATAAAGCTGTCAAACACAGACGTGCCGCAAACACGTGACGGCGTTGATGGTGAGAATATTTGAAAAGTAGTTAAGTGAAATGGGAGAAAGAGAAATATTTTTACACTAATACTTAAATGTCCTCTGTAACGCTATAACACCGTCTAAAAAAAACATTTAAAAAGGTTTATTCTGAGGCCTCAAGAACCTTTTAACCCACTTACGGAAAGTATATTCAACTGTCTGCCAATAAACCCACCGAAATGTTACACACTGGACCTTTAAAGGCCACGTTTTAGCTTCTGCCTCCGCAAATTGACTGAGGTCTACCAACATCTGCGATGGTAGCATATTCCCTACGAAGACTTCCTCTTGGAGCCAAAAACCAAACATGTTGACTGTGCATTGTACAGGTAGTAGGGTTGGGTACCGTTCATAATTGGACTGATACGATACCAGTAACTGGAATTAGGTACCAGTACAAAACGGTACCTTATTTCTCTACTTTTAAAGTGTTTTTTAAGTTGTAAAACAAAGTCTATACTTCTCAGTTTCAGTTTTTTTATGAAGATTTAAGAACAGTAAATAAATAAACAGAAATAAATGTTAGTTTGCGTTTACACAATCAATTCAGTTCAACCGGCTGTGGACTGTGAGCTAACCGGCCGAATGTTCCCCGGGTCCTATGTTCCCCGCTGTTCACCCAAAAGGACCCGGGGAACATAGGACCCTACCCCTTACCCTTACCCTTACCCTAACCCCAACCCGAACCCTAACCCTACCCTAACCCTACCCTACCCTACCCTACCCCTAACCCTTTACCCTGGAGCTCCACACCCAGGCTTCCACAAAGTGGGGAACATAGGACCCTTTTTTTAAAAAAAAAAGGTCCGATGCTCCCCGATCGGGGAACATAGGACCCGGGAAACATAGGACCCGGGGAACATAGGACCCGGGGAACATAGGACCCGGGGAACATAGGACCCGGGGAACATAGGTACGACCCCAAAGTGGGCCACACGGCTAACGCTGGCTAACGACAAACAAACACTTTTTGAGGAGTCAGAGGCTGACCCCGTTCGACTAGCTTGCCATTATTGCGGTCGTGCTCTCGTAGTCTGGCGACGCGTGGCTCTCACTTTCTTGCGATCTCCCAGACCGAAATTTGGTACAGATGAATTAAAAGTGAACCAATACTCTGACGCGAATTGGTACAAAAAGTACCGGCTTTCGGTACCCAACCCTAACAGGTAGGACAACACGTGGGATCAGGGATGCGTTTGAGGAACATTTTAATATTAATGTTACTGCGTGCAAGTAAGACCTTGTATTGACTGTGTACACAAATATGGAGTGGCCTGGAGTTTTTGTTTTTGAGTGATATAAATGATCTTAGAAGTGTTTTATAGGCCCTTGCTTTACAGAGGTCACCATATTGCACAGCCAGTTTCTACAACAGCCCAAATGGACATTAAATGTGACTTATTCATACACACTGGACCTTTAAAGTTTTAGGATGGCGTTAATATGCGTGCTTTCATTATGATCGCCGTGTAGTGTGAGAACTACATGTTCAGAAACCACAAAATGGATGTGTAGTGAATCACGGAATTCAAACAAACCGGCGTCAGATTAAATCTGTGAGTGTGTACGCACACACACACACACACACATACACACACACACACACACACGCTCCTTAAGTGAAGCTAAACACACTCAGGCTTCTAGGAGTGACAAAGCATCACATCCTTCTATCAGCAGCCGACAGACACCCCTCCACCCCCATTTGACCTGTGACCTTGACGACAACGAACTGTCATCGCCATCACTCCTGCTACGTAAACAAAAATGTGACACAGAATGGTGTACTACACTAATGTGTGTGTGTGTGTGTGTGTGTGTTCATGTACTTTTTTTCTGGTCTGTCCTTTACCCTTCTTTTTTCTGTCTATATTAAAACATCATGTGCTCTGGTTTTATCATCTCTGACCTTTATTTCCTAAATCCAGCCCACCTGCAGCCACGACGACCAAAGCCAGGAGTCTTCCATTTTTCTGCTGAATGTTCAGGAAAAAGCGACGGTAGGAGAAACGCAATCCGGTGCCAGAAGAAGAAATATTTACCCAAGGTGACGCAAGCAGTGCCCTGCTACTGAACCGCTCTTGGCTATATTTAGAAGTCCCTCACCACCAGACCAAAGTGCTACACTCATCAAAATAACATAAAAGACACAAAATGGGCCTTTTTACCCCCACCCCCCATTTAACGCTCTCAGCAGATTCAGATTCGCAACCATTGACGCATCAGACGCACATGACCAAGTGCTAAAGATGCTACCTGCCCACATTTTTAAAACCTCCACCTCATCATGAAAGGCTTTAAGCCATATCCTCGCCGTGACGAACGTAAGCATCAGCTGCTTCACACAAATCACGCACAAATGTTTATGGCTTTTAACAAATAAAATAGTAGGGTGGGGTGTGCTCAGGGGAGAGGAGAGGAAAAAGGAGTTGGGGAGTTGAGCAAAGCTCTTGGACAGCGGAGTGAGTCAGAACCTGGAGCCAGCTGAGCCACCACACCACTGCCAGCTGGAAACCATTGAGAGGAGTTTGGGGTTCGTGAGCAACAGAGGAGCGGGGGCTTGTTGGAGAAGAATCCCCCCCCCCCCCCTTCTGCAACCAAAGGAAGACCAGAAACCAAGAGAGAATATGCATATCTATATATTACATTATGTGTCATATATTTTTCTTGCCGTGTTTAAAGAAACATGAATCATCGCCTGTGTTTTTCCCGAAAAAGGGGCCTAAAGAAAAAGAAAAAAACACAAATCCTCCCGAAATGGGATGTGTTGGTCATTCATGAGAACGTGAAGTTTACACAACTTTACAAGTTCCAGCCGTAAAAAAAAAGAAGAAAATAAAAAAAACACTTTTCATTAAACTACTTCGGGCAAAAGAGCCTCTGCAGACGTGTAGGACGAAAACATTGTGTCTGAGTCACCGTGGTGCTGTGTTTAAATGTGAGTCAAGCCTGTTTTGAATAATTGCCATTTCAGTAAAAACAAAAAAAAACAAAAAGGAAAGAAAGACAAGAAAGAATAAGAAGAGAAATGGGGAAGTGGTTAAAGAAACTGTCTGAATACTCAATTCTTGATGGCTGCAGAAGAGAGCGTGTGGGTGTATCTTGGTGTTGTGAGTTTATCTTTGACATTTTTAAGGTCAGGACGAATCAAAGAGGATGAAAGAAGAAGAAGAAGGAGAAGAAGAGATGTGCTGCCAGCTTTTGAAACGCCCGAGTATGAAATTATAAGAGGTTTTTTACGCAAAAACACGACACCAAATATCCTCCATCTGCACCACTTCAGACCAGCACCACAACAGGACATAACACACTTAGCTGCACGCAGCTTTATCCACTCAGCTCTGTGATTGCAACATAAACAGCCGAAAAGCTGTGCAACATCTTCTCCCATGACATCAGGCCCTCGTCTGACAGTCATCACCCCTCGAGGAGCCAGTGGATCATCCCTGCTCAGACGTTTCCAACACTCCCATCCACGCTGAGAAAATCAACACTTTTCCTGATGGGGGAGATGTTTCGAGGCCGTGATGTTCCAGACTGCACATGGCAATTCTGCTTCCAAACACTCGCTCAACCTCATTAGGTTGCTGTTCTTCTTTGTTTGTGTAGTCGGCTTCCGTTTCATAAATGTAAAAAAGCCACATCTGTTTGAGCTGCTGTGGAAACATAGTGGCACCAGAAAGCCATTTGCCTTAATCACAAACTAACTACTCATGGGTAGTATATTCAATTTCTGGGAATAAACTCTCTAAATGATTCCTTGTTTCTTTGTCTTGAGTTATTTACTTTCTTCCTGGTGTTTCTAAAGAGCCACTTAATTGGAATGGAGGAGTTCTGGGTTTAGTTCAAATTTGCTGCTCTGACCTCTTCTCATTCAAATCACCCATCAAAACTCACCTTTTCCAAGATTACATTAAAAAGGTGCATTATGTAATAAATCTAAAGCAACTGGCCATAAAATCCTCTTAATATGTCACAGAGACTCAGGAATAATGTTCATATAACAAACTGAACTCACCAACAACAACAGTACAGACAAAATATTTGCATTAAAAAAATATTTTGCAGACTGCAAATCATGTTTATGTTTTGAAATCATGTTTTGGCATGTGGCGCCACCTACCGCCGTCTACCAATCATTGCAGTCAGTAGAGTCTCAGCTGCCGAGCAACCACGAGTTGCCAGTTACGTCAGAAAACAAAACCTAAAAGACCTCGGTATTTTGAATTTGAATTTGTGGTAACCGTTTTTGGCCACATTCTTACATATGGCACCTTTAATATTTCATGATTTTAACTTGTTTGTATGTCCTTTTTCTTTCTTTCTAAAGTGAGTTTATGAAAAGCACTAGATAAATAAAATGTACAGAAACTTCTCTTAATTAAAAAAATGCCTTGAAAACCCATCTCATAAGTCATCCTAGCCTCTTGTAGTAATCTTATATATATCTCGTTTTTATTCTATCTTAATTTAGTCCATTAATTAATTGATTATCCTTATCGGTTGTTATTACATTTTATGAATTATTTTGCTGTATTACTTATCGATTATAATTCATTTTGATTACTATAGAGGAGGAGGGCCTAGTATAAGCTATAAATGCTTTATCCCTCCTCCTGCACCTGTTTTTATCTATTGTGTATCGCATTTATATTATTTTTTTTTTTTTTGTGGCGCAAATAAATAAACAAACAACCAAACAAAGAAACTACAACGAAATACACACATTATGGCCACTGAGAGGAATTTCCTGATAAGCTGAATGTTAAATTCAAGCTTGAGGCATTTCTTCGTCCTCCTTGATCTCTTTTCTTGACTCTCTACACATGTGGATAAATCTCTTTTTCCTGGTTCACCTGCACCTCCACAAACGCAGACAGATGGTTTCCATTTCAACTGCTCGAGAGAGACGAGGTACGTGGCTTCTCCACCTAAAGATTTTTGTTCTAGTACAAAACCTTGAGCCGTAAATCTGGATTTGTCCTCCACGGTAAACCGCAGACGCTTTGAAAGTTATCCGGAACTACAGGGAAAATGTTTAGATAATACGGGGCCGTATCAGTTCACACGACATAATTATGGCATCTGCCTTTCAAGATGCATCAGATGTAAGAGGGGTTTAAATCGACTGAACCTAAATTCAACTTGAATCTGGACTTTCTAAATCTACCAGTAGCTTATGGGGTTTGTAAAGCGGCTCATGCTGAAAATAACTGCAACATTTGTCACATAGAAATGTATTAAATACTTAAATCTGAATATGAAATGTTAAATCTAAATCTTTTGGGTGAAACTAAATATTTCGCTAATATGCAAATTGTACTGCCGGTAACAAGTAGCAAGTACCATAATAAAAGCTTGAGGAGGTCAGCCTGTGTTTATAGAATGAAATAATGAATCAAACCCACCTTAGTGGGGGAAATAAACACTTGAACGTACATTATCATGATAACAACTAGCTAAAATAACAAAAAACGTGTTCACTTTGGCTGAGCCATCATGTCTGCTTTCATACAGGCCAGCACTAACTTCCAACCGTCCCTGCCCACCCCTATAGTGGTACACTCCACTGTCAGTTACTTTCTCCACATAAATCCCAAATTTATACAAAAAGGATTGTCATTTAGAAACAGAGTTCGCTATTGGTTGAAAGTGTTCGCAACAGCAGGAGAAATGTTCGGTCTTACATATATATATATATGTATAAAACTGTTTCTCCGGTTCTCTGCCTTTTGTGAGGTTACGAAGCTAACCAAGTTAACAATCCCCAAAGACCAGTCCGACTCCAGTCCGACTAAGTGTCCACATGCAGGAGTAATCAGACTATGAATCCCATTATCCAGGTTTGTTAGTCGGACTAAGACTAGCTCGATGTTAGTCAGAATAACGTGTTGACATGACACTAAGAAAAACTAATTATTGTTATTGTTGTTGTAGTCGGACTAAAATCGGACTTTTAACATGCATGTTAACACACTGACTGTCTGTATGCTAAGCTAGTTTACTAGCTGCTGCTTGTAGCTTCCAAGCAATCAATTTTCTGGTCTAAATCCCAGAGTTTCTAAAATGGTAAACATAAATGTTCGCAGTGTTTCAGCATGTTGCAGTCAGTAACTGGCACTAAGAAATCCCCAAAATCTCAATAGGCGTCTCTGATTTCCTCCTCCTAAAACCACTCGAGTGAAAGTCAAAGACTGAATCACTTTCAGGAACTAATTCCATATTTTATTTTGCTGAAATTCAACTGGAACTGTTACCAAAAAACGGCAAAAGGCACAACAATGAAACGCGTGTTGTTTCCGTCCATTCTTTTTAAACAAGAGATCCAGTCCCTGCATTCTGAAGACGCAGCGAAACCCACAGCACAACACACAAACACACAAACACGCAAACTAACAAATGATTACGAGAATATGATCGCAGTGTTTGGATTTCCTACAGTCAAGCCCCTGGGATGGTGGTCACAGCTTGGTGGGAGTCTAGTCATGTTTCAATTGCAACGAGCTTCCTCTGTTTAAGCTGATTAGAAAGTCTGTTGTCCATTACAGATGTTTTTCTGAGAGATTTTCAAACCAACTATGTTGGTGTGCACATTACATTGCAGAGGAACACACAAAAGATAGAAATCATCTCACCATGACCTGCTACACTATAGGTGCATGTGTGTGGTTGCATGTGCACCTGAAACTAGATACATTCACTGCAAGTGGAAAAACACCCAAAGAAGCCTGTCATGTTTTATTGTTTCTTTTTTCTTTGAGTTTCTGCCCCAGAATTTTAACCTGCTTGATCACCGAAATCTGCGCTGTAACATTATACTTTCACTGACATCACTAGTTATTACAAAAGGTGAGGACTTCAGAGGAAACGTGCTGCTCTTGCTGCGGTCTGTTCTTGTCAAAATACCTCAGGAAATGTCGGGTGAAAGGATATGTACGACAGCGTATCATGCATGCCAAGTATGGAAAAAAAAAAGAAAATTACGGACCAGAGGGAGGGGTGTAATATTTCGAGAAAAAAGTTGCAGATTGAGGAGATCAAACGTAGCAAATATACGAGAAAAAAGTTGCAGATTTATGAGGAAAAAAAGTCAGAAAAATTTATTTTACCAGCGATATCCTCGCATATGTCCATTGCGTTGTTGTTCCTGATGCAGAAAAGCTATCACTTCATCCAAATTAGTATGGTGTTCTTCTGAATAGGCCCAATTCACGGCAATGTCTCTTCAAAGTCCGGATACTTACCGCAAGTATTTCCTTATTGCTAAATCCGATTGCAAAGTATAATTTGCGACAGCTTCTGGGATGATGTAGTTCATAGAAAAACAAAATACTAGCTTATTGTTCCATCTTTGAATCTCATAAATCTGCAACGTGATTTTCTCGTACATTTCCCACTTTTAATCTCATAAATCAGCAACTTTTTTTCTCAAAATAATACCCGCCTCCCCCGGGTCTGTATTTATTTATTTTTTATCATATTTGGCCCTTAAACACCATCGTATACGAGAGTACAGAGAGTCCCATCATATGTATCAAGGTTATCCCAGGATCAGATGTGTAGTCAGAGGTTGCCTCCATGGAGAGTTGCCTGTTATGTTTCCTTTCCCTAACTTGGTCATTGGCTCTGTGCAGCTTTTACGCTTCCAGCGGGATAAAGACGATGGAGACACCTCATCAACATCTGGACCGGGCTGTCAGCTCTGTCAGAGGTCCTGCGCCTCCTTCTTAAATTGCCCCAATTCCTTTACATAATCACTGACGGATGTGAGAGCAGAACAGCAGGGGGCTGAGAACAAGAGGAGAGCAAGTCGAAAAAGAAATAAACAAGGATCTGCAACGTTTTAAACGCAGCATTGCTGGCGAGGTTCGTCAGTAAAGCCTGATAAGTAAGTCTGATTTACAGGTAGTGACATAACGCAGTTGTTGCGACAGCGCAAGAAATACACACGTTAATTAAAATGTTTACAGACTGTGAGAAATGTGCTTCTAATTCATCATCGTCCTTTCCAAAAAAAAATGACTCACTCTGTTGTTGAGATCACAAGAAAGATATTCGAACATTTAAAGGTTTGTGTATCAGAATCTGGAGGTGATATTCTGGAAAAGGCAAACATGACTTACATGTTTCGCTAAGTATTCTGCGCTCAAGTTGAGGCGAGGAAACCAAAAGAGTAGTTTTACTTATCGCCCGCTGTCACATCATTAAATCCACTCGTGCTTGTTTCAGTTTGATGAAGACTCAGATATGACTCACAGTGTGACATTGTGACAGCTACTAACAACATAATAAAGTGTTTTTTTGTGTTATTTTTTGAATAGATCATTTAAATCCGCTGATTTGGTTCTTTGAAACTTGTTTTGACAAAATAAACAATGAGCCATTTATGACACTAATATTCCACTTCCTGTGTTGTCCCAGAACTTAATCTATTGTCTGGAGGTTAACTCAAGACGATGAGACCATGGTTTCCCCTCCCGAGTCGGGTTCAGCCCTTTTAAACTCCAGCAGCGCAGCGATGTGTCCACGGGCGCGCTGCCCGCCACTAGAACCTGAAGTGCAGCACGTATGGAGGAAACCGCTCCAGTCGGAGAAATCGGATTCCATCTATGGGGAATATCCCAAAATAAACCCCTCTGTTCTCCCATATCGGGCCTTGTATAAATAAGATAGCACTGCAGGCACACTGCACCATGGGAGTTAGCCAATCCAGTCCTGTAAACATCAGCCAATGACTTCTGGCAGGCTGGCCAGCTCTCAGGAGGGGAGGTTCTGCACTGGAATTCATAAATAAATCACTTTTCTGGGAGGATTATGTGTCCACAGTCTCAGTCTTCCCGGCCCCCCCCCCCCCCCCTAAAAATAAACTGGGCCAAGCAGAAATAGCAGAGTTTGAGCGCCGATACAGGAAATTATCTGGGCTTGTTGCTATAATTTGGGGACATTATTTTCATAGCATTTGCATTTTAGTCAGACCAAAACTCTTTTTTACACAAGGCTCTCCAGTGTCTTGTGCGATCCATGACTGTGCATTCCTGGTAATGTGAATACAAACAAACAACAAGGCACCAAAAATGGCATGAAAAAGATTCTGTGTAGCAGCAGTTGATGGTTTGTGACTTGATAAGAGGCAAACGCATTAACCTCCATGTTTTAAATAGTTTCCAGCACAAAAACTCGGGTCAAGTGACCAGTTGTTGAAAGCTGCGTTGCTTGTTTTGCTATCTAAAGGTTGTTTTGTGCCATTAACAGTTTCCCAGAGGAAGTAATGCAACACTATTTAAACCTACTTAGCCTGGCCCTGCCCTGGCCTTCACGTAATCACCTCCTTAGACAAACATGGGGGCCAAGTGACAGATGCTGTGCTAATGGCAGAATGGTTGGAAGTCAACTATGATTGTGCCCTTTCTGATACAACACAGGACATCTCACAAAATAGGCTCTCTTTAACCTTTCAGGGTAGAACAATATCATTGGGGGTTCAAGGGAATGTGAGTGGTTTGGTTAAAAAGAAGAAACTGCCCGAGCAGCTAGCAGCTAGCATGCTAGCATGAATTTGTGCGAGATTATTAGTATATGAGTGGCTTTGCAGTCATTTTTGCAGGGGTTTAAAGTACAAAAAATTCTGGAAACTCTGGCATGGGGGTCTGGTGTAAGGGATAATGCGATATTGTCATAGTGCTGGGACCTGTGCGTTGCACCAGGCCTCTATAGCGCCCCCCTACTGTGAAACGTGGATAGACCAAGCAAAAATTAAGTTGCACCGAATTCCGCGGAACTTGGTGGGAACTTGTTATAGACCAAGACGAACAAAAAAGAACATTGGGACTATGGTCTCAACTCAACAGGAAGTGGGCAATTTTGAATTTGGCAGCCATCTTGGGGATTTGCACAAAATGTTTTCGGTGCTCGGGGGAATCAAAAATTGGGTTCAGTTGGGAGTGAAAGAAAACTATGAAGTTAGGGTCAGAAAACCAAATGACTTTGATGAGATTAAGGATGGATAATTCTCCAAATTCATTGTGGTCTTGTCACAATATGAATATTTAGCCTAGTGGTGTTATTGATGTATTGTTTATAAGTGTTTTTAAGAAGATTTGGGTAAATACTGTATGTGTACCAAATCTAAAACTATACATTGTTGTTGCACCTCCATGTTTCTTCATTAGCCACTCATACGGGACACCATAAGCACTTTGATGATTTATGTCACCTGGCAGCCATTGTAACTCTCCTTTAAAATATAGTGGTGACAGGTTTTCACTTGGTCACAGTCTGCAGCCGGAAACATTATACGACCCTAAATCCTTCACACTGGTCCATTTGGAACCGACCCACAAACTCGCTGCTTCTATACCGTGTGAGGTAAACACTGAGGTTTGTGGGTGTGTGTGTTTGTTCCTTCACAAAAAGGAGATAAACACAGGTGTCACACACATCAGTCAAGATTATAGTGCAGGGCTGCCATTTTGGATCATTACTTAACTTATATTTTTACAAATTAGTTAATGCTAATTTAATTCAGAAACCTGGAATCCCAGTTTTCCCACTTTTGGCCCTCGAAGGGGAAAAGTTTCATTGCAAACTCTTCCCCTTGATTTAAGTTTAACATCCATCCATCTTCTACCGCTTTATCCTCCACATGAGGTTCGAGGGGGGAACTGGAGTCAGTCCAATATGAAATTGAGTGAAATTAGTTCAAAAAAAATAACTAAAAAAAAATATACTCAGGCTACACAGCCTTTTAAATGCTGACTGAGTAAGTTTGCATGTTAAGGTTGGTTCTGTTCATGGATTACAGCATCGTCATTAATCCTTATGGAAAACAGCTGCCATAGCTATGACGTCGTTCCAAACAACAAACACTGACCTAAATAATAGGATGTTAATCATCAAGTCTGAACGATGATACATGAACCGTGTGGAAATGATCAAAGAAACATAAAACGGCGCCTAAGCAGGTGATAGTTAACAACGGGAGGACTTTCCAAACGGAGGAGGTCGTCGTTGTTGTTGTTATTCTTACTGTTTGAAATGAAATGTGTGGGCACGAATGGGTTAAACGACGCTTCAAGCTTCCATATGTACACACCAGAGGCAGCGCTGTACGCCTCCTCTGCATGTTCCATACAGTCTGCGGCACAACGTGTACTCATAGATCACAAGGCCCAGAAAAGCCACGCTGCTATAAAGGAGACACAGAAGAACACCCCCATCATCCTGCTCAGCAGGTTTGCTCAAACACCCACAAAAGTAACACACCCTGACACACGGACAGGTTAATTTTAACATCTGCTCTCGTGGTTATATGAAGAGAAATCAGGTTATTTCAGCTCTGAAACTGCGTTTTACCAAAACACTCTGTGGCCGTTTGGCAACGAGGTCTGGGGAAAGTAAGGGGGCTTTCTCTTCAGACATCTAAAAGATAACAAGGAAGTGACACAATTTCCTGCATCAAGCTATGCGGCACGAGGCTGATAATGTGCGCCGCATGTGTCGAGCTCACAGACACGAGAAAGAAAAAAACAAAAACAATAAAGCAAACATCAAATCTGTGAGCGACTCCTCATCCTTATCTCCGCCGTCGTGAAACCACTGCATGTATAACATTCTTTTCCTGATGCCAGTGATTCACTGATAACCTCGATTGACCAATCCTGACCAGTTTATTGAAATAAGCGTGTGAGAAGATAAACCGGGTTGTGTCAGAGCTGGTTGATCGATGAAACGTCCTGTAGTAACCCTCTGCTAACCTTCACTGTAGACCATGAATCAGGCCACATTTGAGGAATTTGGTACCATTATTGGTAGTGAGTTGAACATGTGAAACAGCACTTAAATATTACGTTTATAAAGTAAAGCTCATATAGACCTTCAGCACTGTTCTGTTCAGAAATAAACAAAGCACTCACGATTGCATCATTATATCTGGTCATAGAGATTAACAACAATTGTTCCATGAAGCAAAAGCCCAGGCATTTAAAAAAAATAAAAAAAATAAATAATAATTCCAATTGTGAAAAGCACATCAGGAATCAAGTGTGACCTTGGCCAGAGAGGACACATTGAGCAACACTGTTTGTAAACTGAACCCTGGACTGGCAACTGCTGCATACAAAGTGTGAGTCACAGCCTGTGGTGTCGCCAGAGTTAGCATCTTGATAAACAATGCAACAGGTTGCCAAACGGGAGAAAGTGCCCTGGAAAGTACCAGAGATGCTTCGCTGTACGATCGAAAAGGGGGGGGGGGGTCATATTCTGCAGCCACAATTATCGTGTGCTGAGGAATAAAGTAAAAAGATGAGGCCGTGTGTGTTTTTGGTATCACACGACAACAAGCAAGATGAACTGGAGGGGGGGGGAAGAATGTGAAGCCCTAAAAGGAAATAAACCAGAGGGTGAAACTACAGAGCTACTTGCACTGGAGAAAAGGTCCATTTTGTGACATCATTCGTCAACAAAACGACCATTTAATTTCAACATAACCTTTCACCATTTCAGGGGATTTTTTTTTTTTTTTAAACCATCCAAGCCAGACATGGTCTCACCTTTTGTTCAATGGCCGATGGAGTAATGACTCAGTCTGCTCACAAAGCCAAGGTTGTGGAAGGTTAGCGTGCCCCTCCAGTTCTGATAATGGACCAGCTGGTCCACACGGAGACAAAGTCAAAAGTCTGGACTTTGAACTCGCTCCACTTTGGACTTGGCTAGAGAACTCATAGAGGCTACAGGCCACTCGCTCAGTCTGATAAACAACTGCTGAGCTCAGACACAAGCTGAGTGAGAGGGAGCTGCACTGAATGTGCACCACAACAGAACAGAATAGAAGAAATAAACACTGCACAATCAGAGGGAGGAGATGGAGGTTAATAGAGGTTCCGTTATAGAATAGAGCTGCAACTAACGATTATTTTCGTAATCCATTAATCTGTCGATTATTTTCTCGAATAATTTAATTATCTGGTCCATAAAACGTTGATCAGTGTTTGTCAAACCTGGAAATGACGATGTTCTTGAACGTCCTGTTTGATGATTCAGTCTGAATGATTTCAAATCTGAAATCTTGTTTTAATAATGAAAAAAATCTTCAAACCGATAAATCGATTATCAAAATAGTTGACGGTTAATTTAATAATCGCTTAATTGTTTCAGCTCTACTATACACTCTTAGAAATAAGGGTTCCAAAAGTGTCCTTCTACAAGGGCTGAGGTTCTACCTGGAAACATTTGCTTCTGAAGGGTTCTTGGTAACACTAATGGTTCGAGTAAGAACCATTTTGATCCAGAGAACCCTTTAAAACCCCTTTCCTGAAGAAAGGGTTTTAAAAGGGTTCTTGGTGGAACCCTCCAAAAGGGATCCAGGTGGTACCTTTATAAAAAGGTTCTATCTGGAGCCAAAAAGGGTTCTCCTATGAGGACAAGCCGAAGAACCTTATATGGTTCTACTTAACACTTTCATTTCTCAGAGTGTAGAATTGGGTCAACCTTTCTCGCTAGCGTGACAATAAGATCCACCATGGGTGTCCAAAAAAAGAAAAAAAAAAATCACCTTCAAACCTTGAATTTCTTACCATGGACTTTTACCGTTCATCATGTTCACACTTACTTGAGTTCAAACAACCCAGCGTTACATCAAGACCTGAGCACAGGAAGTGGGCAGAGAAGGGGAGTTCTGCCTGTCAGACACTTAGATTGATGTTTCTAAAGTTTTTCTGCTTGGGCGCATCCTCTATTGTGCTTTGGCAACAGCTCATTGTGAAGACACGAAGAGGAGAAAAAAACAGGTATATGGAGGCCTTCGCACTGAAGGGAGAACCAGTTCTTCCAGAATACCTTGGAATATAGTCCAAGGCAGAGCCTTACGCAACTGACAAGGTAATTTATTTTCACCCACTTAGGGAAGAGAGAGATCAGTGTAGTGGCTGCAAACTTCATTAGCCAGTGACACTCTTGCTTGGAAATCTCGAGGGCACTCTCCGTGTCGGAGGGTGCGTGGCGCTGATGTGAAAAGTTGGCACTCAAGCTTTGAGGAGTTCACCGTCTTTAAGAGCCCATGAATCACCTAAAAAAAAAAAAACAACAAGCCAAGTCTTTCCCACTAAAGCCTTTTTCCATCAAACCACCAAGGGTCATATAAAGTACATGGCAGTGTCACTGTCTCAGCAGCCTAACAGATACACTACCGTTCAAAAGTTTGGGCTCACTGAGAAATGTCCTTATTTGAAGGAATATAACATTAAATGAATCAGAAATACTACACATTGTTAATGTGGTAAACGACTATTCTAGGTGCAAACATCTGGTTTTTAATGGAATATGTACATAGGTGTATAGAGGCCCATTTCCAGTGTTCCAATGGTACATTGTGTTTGCTAATCGCGTTAGAAGGCTATTGGATGATTAGAAAACCCTTGTCTGGACTATATATTTCTATTCATTTTGCAACTCTTTTGATGAATAAAAGTGTGACTTTTAATGGAAAACACAAAAAAATTGTATAGGTGAGCCCAAACTTTTGAAAAGTAGTGTAGATCATCAAATATTATCTCACCATAGTATATAAACCTTATTCAGGAAACGGCTGTCTAATGATTCACCACAGATTTATTGGCAAGACGAGGGTTTTTCAGGAGTGAAAAACTGTCATCACACTGCCCCGCCCCCCATGTTTGTAATCGTATATCTCCACGATTCACAAAATGTGGGGTCCAGTGAGTTCGCGATGTACAAATCGTACCAGAGGACGAACACACACTTGTCACAGGACGACTAATAACCCCCGCGTATGTAGTACAAGGCAGATGTACCACATGAGTGCAGACTAAACATAAACACAGCCGAAAGTTTACATTCACAGCTCTGGGCCTGTAACAGCGCTGGCATGGCATGGTAGCAGCCCGCTTTACCACAGTCACAGATGTTGAAATGTAATGTACAAGGATTGCATTGTAAGCTGATTCTAAGTTAAAAAAAAAAAATGCATCTGTTCCTCATCTCAGAAAATTAAAAGTCACAGTTACTCTATTACGTTTTTTTTTATGTGGGGGTTTTTATGCCTTTGTTCTGTTCTATATTTACACGCTCCACGTATGTACACAACATGCTGTTCAGATTATCATTCTTTAACTCTAGAAATCCAAGAAACTGCAGGAAAGAAGGAAGCTACACCCCTGCCTCAAACCCTCCCCAACCCCCCTACTCCTCCATCCTCCTTTAACCTTGCTCAGACTGCAGCCAGGCCAAGTCAAGGCCACAGTCTGGAGCCCCTCCCTCTCTTTTCTGTGTTCTCATGCATGCATGTTACACCATGTGACACCAGACTACTTTTGTTTGATTCTTTTTTTTTTTTTTTTTTTGCACACATGATCCTTTTCAGGGTGTTTTCTGTACTGTTCGGCGATGCGATGCATGGAGAGGAAATAAATTCAACTCAATCCGCACCAACTTCTCCTATCACACTTCTCTCTTTCAAACTCCTTCCAAAGTCGCTCGACTCCCACTCCTTCCCTCCCTCCTTCCCTCCCCCAGCCTTCATCTTCTGGGCTCTCTCTCTGACAGCTGGCTCTGATTATGCCTGTGAAAAATGGGGCAGTCACGCCAGCAAACCCCCCCACCCCATCCCACCCCACCACCCCCCCTCCAGCATTCCTACAGCATGACTCCGCACTTTCTCTCCACCTCCCTCCTTCCCTACGCTTCACTCTGTCTTTCTTCAGCTCCCCCGTCCTTCGCTCTTTCCGTCTTGCCGTTCAAATGCTGTAACGCAGGAAAAAAGAAGGAGGTAGAGTTTGCGTAAGCGGGTTGTTTATTCGAAGGGGATTTGTGTCGCGCGGTAATGGATGTTTTCACGCGTGACGTTTCAGATCAGATATCGCGTTTGCGTTCGTCGTACGAGAAAGACAGATGGAGATGCGGAGGCAACAGTCCATAGCATCTTCACATATGGAGCTCAATACGCCCACACAAGCGTAAACACACTCCATCGCTGCCTCGTGCTATGAACTTTTATGGTACATTACATGACTACATAATGATTACAGCATGTCGTTTAGTGTGTTGTTTTGGCAGGGTTTTTTTATTTTATTTGTCTAATCTGCATAGAAGAAAATAAAAAACGCTCCATTGTTGGCAGGGATATAAACGGCCCCGGTGCTGGTTGGGGCTTTTGTTCCATGATTTTGCTCTGCTGAAGGAGTCCAGGCCATAAAAAGCAGCAGCTTTAGCACGTCTGTCCACACCTGCGCTCGCCGGCCAAAACTTTCCGCTTTGTAGCTGCATCCACTCTTGGCCGCGGAGCCAAGTGGAAATTAGGAGACATCACAGAAATTTTGATGCAATAAAAACTTTAAATACTTGGCTGGGAGTGTATTTTCTTCGACATGAAAAATGATCAGGGGATTAATAGTGAGAGATGTAGAAAGTGAACAGTAAACCTTAATGTTGGAGTTAATAGCAGTGTATTATAACACATAATGCAACATTGTGCTGTACGCACAGGACTGGATTTATTATACAGGATATAGCGATGTGGCTACATGACAGGTTTATTTCCACAAGCTACCTAATCACTGAAAATGTCATGCCTTACAGAACGTGTTTATTTGCTAAAACATGTGGCATAAACACAGGTAATACATTCAGTGCAGTCATTTGTTTAAAAAAGTTTAGTGTGCGCTGTGGCAATAGGAACAGATGTGAGCTTACGCTGCAACTTTGAATGAGTTAGTTAGTCAAAGCTAATTGTCAAAATATGGGGGGAAAAAAAGACATCAAATGAGTATCTGCGGTTTGATGTCATTTGATTACACAAGGCTTAATTTTTACCCTACGGAGGCTACAGCCACGCTAACTGCAAACACCTGCATGCTAACATGCTCACAATGACGGTGCTAATATGCAGATGTTTTGTAAAGGTAAAGTTTCAGTGGGTTAACAGTTGTCAGTTGGCTCTAAACATATATGTCGCACTGGAGTATTAGTCGCATTTGTCAAAAAATACGTCATGAAGCGGAAAAAAACATATATAAGTCGCATTCCATCGCGCTTTCAGCCCACGATTAGCCTTCTTTACTTTTTGTAAGAGTAAGAGTTAGCTCTGATTCGTTTTCGGCTGTATACTTAATATACTAGTATACTATAATTTGCAGTTTAAATTCTGCAGTATAGCTTTTTCTTTTTGGTGGCATTTTATCTGCGTTCTCTATGTCTTTATGGTTTAGTCGTGTGATTCTTTCGGTGGTGCTGTAGGGTGGACGGTGCCCTCTTGTGGTCATAGATGACATAGAGTATATTTTTGAGACACTTCTAAATATAGGTCATGGCCAGCCTACTACTAAAAAAAAAACCGTATAGTTTGGTAAAGTATTGTGGCGCTTGAGACAGTCAGGAACAGGGCCGTTGCAACAGCGTAGACAAAGCAGGCAGTTATCTGGGGCCCCAAGCTGATAGGGCCCCATTCCAAATAGATCCTGTCCAACGCAAAGACAATTTGGGAATGTGGATAGAGAGACGGCAATGCCAATAGAGCTCCGATAGCTGACGTCACACAACCAAGGTAGCACCTACAACACTCCCCCCTGGCAGGAAACAGTGCGGTTTATCGCATAGACATGTGCAGGCATGTCAGAAAAGACGTGTCTCTTTGTGTTCACCATAAAAGTGAAAATGGTGGATAGCTATTGTGCCCCATGGATGTGAAAACGGCCAGATACGGGCTAATTTTACCAGAATCCCACATATCCATAAGGATGGTGGAGTTTAGAGCTGGTGGAGTCTCAAGTCATCCAGGTAAATAACCCGGATCCGTTATGAGTCACTAATCTGAGGTCTCCATTAACCCGGATCCATGGAGTTTAGCCTCCCTAGGTCCCTCCAGAAAGATCCCCTTTCAAGCTCCACCAAAATCATAAAAAAAGTTTCTTCCTGCAGAGGACATAAACGTTTATTTCATGATATTAAAATGAAAGCGACGTCATCTTTTGGCAAACTTCCTGTCCATGGCTGTTGCTTCCACTCCTCTTCCTCTTTCATCCCCATCTCATCACCATTTTTCTGAATCCTTGGTTTCTAGATTTCAATGAGCTGTAACTATAAGATCTGATACGAACAAATAACCCAGTTTTGGCCGGACTAGGTTCAAGCTAGCGGAACAGGCTATTGAGTTTAAACTATGTGTGGTGCTGAGCTCAGTCCAAAGTCCACCCATGTACAGGCGATGTTTCCAAAAGAACTTCCTTGAGTGAGCACTAATTTCTCTACACCCTCCAGTGCATTTTCCATGTCTGAAATATCTTGATAATGTCTGTTTCACTGTCTAACAGGGAGTGGATAGCGTCGTTCCACCATGAAGTGAACGCCCTAGAGCTCCACAGTTCAGCAGATGCTTTGTGTCAGGTTGCATAAACAGGATTTAGCATTAACATCCATCACACTGCTGAACTGGGAGCGTTGGGCCTTCTTATCCAGTTCAAGGCATCACGTTGAAATGAAGACATTTTGAGGGCGCCGACCTTGATATTACGTCAGAGGAGATAAATCATGACTGCTTTGTGATCCCACTTCATGCCTCTCTATCTCTGTCTGACCTAAGACAAAAAGGGCTTTTAGCTTTCTAATTCCACAGCTCTTCATATTCCACCCAAGTGCTCAAACCATACTCTTAAAATTCTGATCATAAGAGAGGGCAATTTTTTTTTTTATTTCATCTGACAGCAAAGTGATGGAAGTCGTTGATTCAAAGGCTTGTCAAAGAAGTCAGCTCATATCCTGCCTGTGAGGACTTTCAAATAAAAAACAACCGTCTCTGACATCAGTCCATTAAGTCACAAAATCATAAAAAGTCTAGGACATCACCTCAGCTTGTGATATTAGTCCAATGCTATTTTCTAATGAAACCAAAGGCGTAAATTGAATGTCAGTGCTGATGTCACAATGCAGTATATGAGAGTTTGTAGGTGCGAGTATGTTGATGTGACGATCGAGACAGGTTCTTTTTTGTGGTGTTGCAAAATGTGCTCCCATCACGCGGTGAGTCATGCAGTGAGAAAGTTGCCCACAGTGGAAGCTCCAGTACTGTATGCTCTATCGAGTGTGCGCCACCTACACATCAACACTTTCTCACCTGCTGACTCGGTGACATCCTGCGTCTCCATTCACAGACTTTCGAGACTACATTAAAGCTCGATTTGTTTAAAATTCACGCCAGTGTGCGGAGGATCAAAGCCGCTCATGTTGAACTCCCACCAAGGTGCCTGGAAACAGCTCGTGCAGGCCAAGTCTTTGCGGCGCAACACTGAGGTTTTATCAAAATACAGTAAATGACTGAGGTCACCATATTAACCATATTAATGTTCCCCCCCCCCCCATAGAGCTGGTGCTCATGTGGAACCCATTTCTTCTTCACTCTTCATAATATCTTTGATTTTGTTGGATCGCTCGGACTCTGTGTTGGCATTTTCTAAGGATCTCGCTCAAACTGACCGCATCGCTCTCTCTAGGAGTGAGTGCGAAAGAGCACGGGCTGGAAAAAGACAGCGCAATTACCATGAGAAGTTAATTGTGTGACTGATTTATGCATCCATTTTTTTTTGCTGCAAAGTCTGTGAAGAGTTTTATTCATTTTGGATTGAATTTACTGTAGCGGGTGCAACGTAACGTTAAGTTCACAGGGCTGTCTGTTGGTACATGCCAGGATAAAAACTGGAGTGTAATGGTGAATGTACACTCACAACCACTTTATTACTGTACATATGCACTACCATTCAAAAGTTAAACTTTGCTTTCATCAGAGAACCAGCAAAACTGTTTTCAGCTGTGCTAACACAATTGCACAAGGGTTTTCAAGGGTTTTCTAATCATCCAATAGCCTTCTAACGCGATTAGCAAACACAATGTACCATTAGAACACTGGAGAGATGGTTACTGCAAATGGGCCTCTATACACCTATGTACATATTCCATTAAAAAGCAGACGTTTGCACCTAGAATAGACGTTTACCACATTAACAATGTATAGAGTGTATTTCTGATTAATTTAATGTTATATTAATTGAAAAAATTAGATTTTCCTTCAAAAATAAGGACATTTCTAAGTGACCCCAAACTTTTGAAACACTTTTGGCATCCAGTGTGGTCTTCTGCTGCTGTAAACGCTTTAAGGTTCAACGTGTTCATGATCTTCTGCATACCTTGGTTGTAAGGAGTGGTTATTTGAGTTTATTGGAGTTATGCTGTTGCCTTTCATTTTGAACCAATTCTCGTCTGACCTCTGGCATCCACAAGGCATTTTTGTCCAGAGAACTGCCACTCACTGGATATTTTCTCTTTTACAGACCCTACTCTGTAAACCCTAAGAGACTTTTGTGCGTGAAAACCACAGCGCGTCAGCAGTTTCAGCTCGGCTCACCGTCAACAAACCAAACCATCATTTAAATCACCTTTGTTCCCCGTTCTAATGCGTGGCTAGAGTTTCAGCGATCCTTCTCAACAATGCCTAGATTCCTGCAGTGTGATTGGCTGATTAGACATTAAGTTAACAAGCAGACGGACATGTGTACCTAATAAAGTGGCTGGTGAGTGTACAGTTCCCACAAACAGCATCTGGACTTTTCTTCCCTCGCAGTGACGAGTTGGAGGGTTTTTAACAGCATAAACACTGTTAACAGACAGTTGGAAGGTTTCAATGAGTAGAAAGAGGGATTGTTTGGGTGTACTTTGGCACAAGGCTTTGGCATCGTCTGTAGCTGGTAATGGTATGAAGGTGGGGACTGTTGGCTCTGGATTTTTGGTAAATGTGCCATTATTTACGAGTCGGGTGGGCTAAGGGGGACAATAAACTTTCATTTCTGGGAAAGCCATTCAATTTTACTGGACTTTGTAGAACCTATAAGAGTACAAGGCAAAGAAGAAAAAAAAAAAAGTGGGCAAAACCAGAAAGTATTTAACAAGCACAAAAAGTGTTTCCATATTCAGCTGTCACACAACACAGCAATAATGTGAGCACTCCTCTGGGCTGACACAGTCACACAAGCCGCCATTTTAGCCTGAAGTGACACTAATAGTGCTTAGTGGAAATAGTGCTGTATATGTGTCTGAGAGCGAGTTTAATGAGATTAATCACTCACAAATGCCACAACTGAATGCAATGCATAATTCATGTTGTTCTTTTGTTGTTGTTGTTGTTGTTGTTGTTGCTTGTAAAGTGCTGTTTCACCAACAGCCAATCACTGACACACATGTTGCTGGTCAAATTACAATAAACATCCGCCTTCACAAGTCATTTGCCTTCAGATTGCATTGTTCTTAGTCAAACGACGATCTGTGCCAACGGGGTGAAGTAATTCCACTTGTTACCAATTAAGTTTCCATTTTTTTTTCATATGTATTTATAGGCACATGTGTTGCTATCTTGGAATGAAAGATAACGTGGCAGTTGCGTGGAGAAAATGGCACTTAGTTTTTTGTCATTTTTTTTGAAACAAGCTGTTTTCTGTTGGGACGCAAGTGGACCTCGTTATATTTACATGTAAAGGAACAGACTAATTGACTTGTTAAAATGGCCGTGTTGAGTGGAGCACCCATGTTTGAAGCTGTAGCCGCAGCCACGTTGTAGCAGACAGGGAAATGGACCCCTGTGTGGTACATGGCTGTGGCGCAGTCACCATTGTCCTGTTGGACGCAAGTGGCTGGAGCCCAGGAACTGCTCTGGACTGGATTTTAAGCCCTGGCAGCAGAAAATTACAGCTTTGGCCAGGAAAGTCAACCAAATGGGCTAATTCTTCTCATTCGGCCCAAAGGACTCCACACAGCTGCACTTTCTTTCGCTGCCAAGGAAGAAGACTGAAAGAGGGAGAGGAGAAAGAGATGTGGAGTGGGGGAACAGTTGGGGGCAGTTGGAATGGACCAGCGTTAAAGACCCAGAGGGTTGTTTTCTTTGCAAGAAAGCAGACAAAAAAAAAAGAAGCAGCTTAGGCTCATCTTGGACCTCAGACCCCACTTTGGGCTGTGCTGTGGTTGGACTGTGGGCAATCACACAAAATCCCACAGAGTTGTTTTCTTTGAGTGATTGGGAACCCATTTTGCAAAATTACAATCAAAGCGGTAAGATGGTGATGTATTCTGGCCCCTGTGAGAACATGCAATGCTGTTTGAGCCTTTGTCTATATTCCTCGGAGAAAAATCCTTTTATCACATGCTCCTTGATCTTTATCCACGTAGCTTAAGTTTTGCTCATTTCCTTCGCAGTTTTCCATTCAAGAAAGAGCGGATATACTTGACGTACTTGGACTCTCGCAGAGTCACGGCAGGTTACAGAGAAAAAAAGAGCTGACGTTACCAGGACTTTTTTAACTTTTGCGGGAGGAAAGATGAAGTTTTACAGATGAATGATCTTTTTGTTAAAGCTAGTGACATACTTCAACCCTGCACTAATCTAAGGTACTGGTCAAAAACAGCGATATCTGTCTTTTTTCCTCTTTATGGTGAATTTGTGACATCTCAGTGGATGAAGAAAAAGGAAGCAAACTCCAGTTTCACATCGGAAAAAAGCTCCCTAGTCACAAGAGTACAGCAGAAAACATATTTCTAAGACATCACAGATTAAGGCATTCAAAATTGTATCAGATAAGCCTTTTGTTAGGTCAGTAAAAATCTGCTTTTCCTTGTATCTCCACTGGCAGCCAGGTTTTCAGTGAGAGCAAGTATGCCAGGAGTAAACTTAACCCAGTCAGTGCTAACTGTGCGTCGGTATCCCCATACAATCAGAGTCAGCTTCCCTTTCGGTTCCTGAGGAAGCTCAACACAATGCAAATTGAGAAAACTGAGTGGATGCACAGTATATACAGCTACAGTTTAGCACCACAGCACCAATCTACAGTGTTTTGAAGTACATTGAAAACAGGGGGGAAAGGGGGAATACAGAGATTTACGGAAATATATTTTGAAACTAACTGACAAATGTGTTGCTGGATTAGTTAATGTGTTATTTTCCGCCTTAAAACTCAGCATAGGTCTTCAAAAAAAACTGCCTGTGTGTTGCTATTTGTATTTTTGTCAGTTACAGTGCGTTAAGGTCCCAGAGTCCTTGTAATAATAAGCAGACGTTTACAACCAACATGGAAAACAAAAATGTCAAACCATGGAACTCGAGTAGACAAGTCCTGCAGCACAGTATTCACCATGTCGTCTGCAAGTGATTATAATTTGTTGCATTCTACCAGCAATAAATACAGGCACTGAAGGGGGAAAAAAAAATGTTCAAATTAGAGCTGAAGCAACAACAAAAGTGGCTTTTCACAATAAATCATCGCACGCCTACAATGAGAATAATATTTGACATCGCCATATGCCCTGCATCGACTGACAAACTCCTCCTATTCACTTACTCTACCGTTCAAAAGTTTTGGGCTCACCTATACAATTTTCTGTGTTTTTCATTAAAACTCACACACTCATCAAAAGAGTTGCAAAAATGAATAGAAAATATAGTCAAAACATTGACAAGATTAGATTTTTAATCAAAATAATAATTTTGCCCTTTCATCAAAGAACCAGCAAAACTGTTTTCAGCTGTGCTAACATCATTGCACAAGGGATTTCAAGGGTTTTCTTCTAATCATCCAATAGCCTTCTAACGCTATTAGCAAACACAATGTACCATTAGAACACTGGAAATGGGCCTCTATACACCTATGTACATATTCCATTAAAAACCAGACGTTTGCAGCTAGAATAGTCGTTTACCTTCAAAAATAAGGACATTTCGAAATGACCCCACCAACTTTTGAACACTAGTGTAGCTCGACATCATTTCATCAAAACCTCTCTCCCATCAATATCCACACCGATCGGCACCAGCTGATGTCAAAACACGAAGTTGCTCCCACGTCCTCGCCCGAAAACCATATGGACGGGTATCAATAAGTGGAGAGAGGACACGTCCAGATCGATAAATCTGTTGGGACGAAGTGTGAGAAAAAGTGGGCAGGCTCACACGGGCCGGTTTGCGTATTGTGTATTGTCCGGAGTCGGACACATGGACTATGTAATTCTAGTCCAGGAGTGACCACACAGGGCCGGTTGTGAGGTCTGAGAGAGCAGGAGAATGGAGACAGATGGGACAGGGGCAGGATTTTTTTTTTTGGGTGAGAGAATGCTTTCCACTGTTCCCGTGTTATACAAAGCCCATTGATTTTTTCCCTATGTTGAGTGAGGAGCTGAGGAATATCTCCTTTCAGCGTCCGCCGCATGGTCATGACACCTGGTCCAGGGTCAGGTCTGAGCCCAGAGGGGAGGGGGGGGTGGGTGGGCGTGGACACAGCAAGTGCCAGTAATTCCTCTCTGCGTGCCTCACTCCAGTGCGTCGTGCACATTCATATCAATTGCCGTCTCTGCGTGCGCATCGCTGCGTATCATATGGCCGCGGCCGTCGTCTCGTTTTCTATAGCTTGATAGCTTTGACCCGGCGCTTCTTCCTTTGCGACCCCTGATGCGAGAGTGGAAAACAAAAAAAAACTCTCCCTTCCCATGAGTCCACTGGACAGACGTAAAGATTGTCCCGCAGGAAACCCGGGTCAGGAAGTCAGAGAAGGAAGCTGGGCTTTCGTTATAAATACAACCTGCCTCTAGAGACCGGCATGCCAGCAGAGAATTGGACAGTAAATCTCCTTTAATCGCCGACCCCCCCCCCCCCCTCCCCATCACTCGCTTGTGTTGTTGCTATTTTTGTGCCCTTGTATTTAACCAAAACATCATTTATTCTTCGATTTTGCGGCAAATTAGCACTGACAGGGCCAAAGACTTACATTTCCAAGATGGTGTTTGTGTTGAACTGTGATCGCTTAATGCTGCTACGCGTCAGAAACCCTGCGAACGAGCCAAGGCTCGCATTGATGCCGCATCCCACCCAGTGTGAGACGAAGGGCAGTAGAAGTCAGCGGATGGGCATGCTGGAGCGATTCATGGGAACAACATCAGCAAGAGGAGTTGGTGGTTCACCACTAACAATGCTGTGGCTACTCTTATGGACAATTAATTGCTGCAAGTTCTTATTTTCCTCCCTCCCTGAGTCTCTCTCTCTCTCTCCCCCCTCCCCACTCTCTTCCTCTGAGGCTAGTTTCACCCTGCACAATGACCACAGTCCTCCCATATGAATTTGGCAAACATACCATGAAACGTGAAAGGAGGTAATCAAGGAGTACGGACATGTATACAAAAAGGAAACCCTTGTATTATCACATTGAACATGGGTTGATGTTTGACAATACATTAAAAAAAAAAAACTTGTTTATATTGAACTTGTTTATCCATGAATAGATTGTTGCCTAATTGCTCAACAATCAGCACGTCGATTAGCTGCCCCGGCCGTGTGATGAAAGCTGTGCTCACATGCCATGAGAATATGGGAAGTTAAAGTAATGTTTCATAATCTGTTGGTTTTTATAGGATTAAAATAAATACTAGAGCATTGTTGGAGTATCAGTCCTGTGACAGACAGGTGACCTGTTCAGGCAGTACACACTGCCTCTCCCCTACTGTCAGCCAGGTTTGGTATTTCCGATGCTATGCTTTGTGCTATGTCTCTCTTAAAAAGTTATTTTTTATGTACTTTTTTGCCTTATTGCATTGACTGTTGGACTTTGACAGCAACACATCCACAAAGATTGTCAAATTGGCTTTTAATCCAGTGTTTCAGGGACCCAAAATCTTGTGTATACATCCAATACACAACTTTGGGAAAACAATAATGTCATAGCCTCACCTTTCTCTTGCTCTGAACACAGCGTGCTGGCTTTCTCCACTTCTTCTTCATTGTTGGTGTATTCCGGAGGCAGCATTACAGCGCCACATACAGGCCTGGAGAATGAAACACAAAAGATTGTTTAGGGGGACGTTCTATTTCAGTGCGTGTAAGGCCTGAAATTCACTGATACAACTACCCATTTGAATTTTACCTTAAAAATAAACAGGGCACTATGTTGTGAATAAATTACTAGCCTGTGTCAGTTGTTACAGAGCATTCACATACCTATCACTTAAAGGTTTATACACTAAAAGTTTTCAAAAGTGTGGGGTCGCCTATACAATTTTTGTGTTTTGCTTTAAAACTCACACTTTTATTCATCAAAAGAGTTGCAAAATGTATAGAAAATATAGTCAAGATAGCCTTCTAACGTGATTAGCAAACACAATGTACCATTAGAACAGGAGAGATGGTTGCTGGAAATGGGCCTCTATACACCTTTGTACATATTCCATTAAAAACCAGATGTTTGCAGCTAGAATAGTCCTTTACCACATTAACAATGTATAGGGTGTATTTCTGATTCATTTAATGTTATATTCATTGAAAAAAAGCAATTTTCCTTCAAAAATATGGACATTTCTAAGTGACCCCAAACTTTTGAACGGTAGTGTACCTGGTGATAACAAAGTCAACTTTTATTGTTTTCAATATTCGCCAAAATGCTGCTGCATGCTTGCCTGTAACTGACATAAACAATGAAGTCATGTTTTCACCCACAAATTACAAGATGTCAAGTGAAGCACTGATGTTCCAGTTCCACTTCCTCATAATACCCCTCAATGTTAAGGAATTGAAAATGCAACCGTGCATGTGTGTGTGTGTGTGTGTGTGAACCGTATCGGTTTGTGTTCTTACAAAAACAAACACATCGAGGGGGGAAATTAACTTAGTATTTACCATGAAGTAAAAATTCAACTTATTCCTCCTTTAAAGCTGCAGTTAATGAGTCTGTGGTTGCTCAAAGCTGGCTTTCCACCATGTGGTAGAAGGCAATTCACTTCACCATGATACAGTTTGGAACAGTACAGTAAAGCCCGATCTAGATTAAGTCTCCACTGTGGGGTGTATATGACGCATGGTGATAGCAGTGTCATCTTCGTAAATAGTGTGACATGGTGTCAGTGCAACAAAGTGTGGCCCACCAATAACTTATAACACAACACTGCTGAGCACTGACATTAGTCATAAAATAAGAAACGCAAGCAACTTTGAATCATGTCTGTGTTGTAATACACAGGATATTTGGAAAGATAGCTTGTTCAATATTTTCTATTCTTAACTCACTCATCTTCTCCCACTTTATCCACCACATGAGTGTCACGGCCTACTTTCGAATCCGCAAAACCTTTTCGACAACTTTTTCGACTTTGATGCTTCTAGTTCGTTTACGTTGTATGCAAACCGCCAAAATGGACGCCAAAATTTTAAAAAAGGGCAACTTCCTGTTGAGTTGAGGCCATGGTCTTCCCGCCTAGTTTCGGGAAATTCAGTGGAACTCAATCTATGCCGAGGTTATAGGGCACTTCCTGTTTGGTTAGGAATGGTCGAAATTCGCCCCAAAACGCTGAGGGTTGCCGTGGCCACGCTATTCTGAATCCGCAAAACCTTTCGTCAACTTTTTGACTTTGATGCTTCTACCTCGTTTACGTTGGGTGCAAACCGCCAAAATGGACGCCAAAATTCAAAAAAGGCAAGACTTCCTGTTGAGTTGAGGCATTGGTCCTCAGAGTCAAGTTTTGGGAAATTCGGTGGACTCAATCTATGCCGATTCCTGTTTTGTGGCGAATGGTCAAAATTCACCACGAAACGCAGAGGGTTGGTTGTGCATGGTCACGCCGTTTTGAATCAGCAAAACCTTTCGACAACTTATCACCTTTGATGCGTCTGGTACAAATTGGACAATTTCGCTCATTTACGTGACCGGAAAGCGACGGATTTAATAATAATCTGAGGGATTAACAACAGGTTCCTCACACAAAGTCGTGCCAGGACCTGTTTCAGGCCACTGCCCTTCGTGGCTCAGGCCCTAAAAAGCGTATTTATATATGTAATTGAATTGTTGTATGTGATATATTTAATAATGTGATAATTACGACTGAATGTCTTATTGTTATTGTTATAAAAACATTGCTAACAAACATATATCTCAGCTACACACTGTGTTTAAAAGACGGTGAGGTTGTGTTTTCATTATCACATGATATAAAATGGTGGGCCGCATGTAATGTATTGGGGGGCTGCATATGGCCCGCCAGCCGCGAGTCGGACACCGTTGATTTAGAGTGTCCAATTTGCCTAAACCCAAAGAGGATATGGACAGGTCAGTGACACGGTTGGCCCTGCACTACAAAAGAAGAATAAGGTGCATTAATCCAAAGGCAAATTAGCCAGCCAGCTCACTGTAATATGTATATTTGGACGTTTTACTTGTCGAGTCTCTCTCATCGTCTACCGCTTGAGCCAAAACAAGTTGTCATCGGGCAAAAGGTTGTGTACACGCTGGACACAGGTTGCCAGTCCGTGACGGGCCGACGTGCAGAGATGAACAACCCTTCACTCTCACTTATGTGTCAATTTAGAGTGTCCAATGAATTGTTTTTTTGGATTGTGAGAAGTGGAGAAACATGGGGGAAAACATGCAAAGTCTAAATATCTAAATATGCAAACCCAGATCCTTACTTAACATAAGAATGCAGCATAAATACTACATTATTGTAAGTGGAATGGAGTAGCACACCTTTTAAACACGAGGTACCATGACAGACAGGTGCCGGGAAAATGGGACAGTACTGTTTTTGACAATCGAAAAGTCAATAATTGCATAATGTACCCAACTCTACTGCTTCGTGGAAGAGGGATTGAGCGAGATGTGGCGCAACGCATCTTGGGATTAATGCAATTCTCGTGTAAGCGTTTGTGTATCTGTATTTTGAAGTTGATAAGTCCCTTTTGCTTTATTTAAGGCCAGTGAGTTAACGTGTCAGCAGCGCACAGAGGCTGCTGATTACACAATATACACACACACACAGCAGGACACGGAGGCCGAATTCACCTCAAAGCCACACAGGGAAGAAGCTGGTTTGACTGTGCTGACCTCATTGTGTAATCTTTTATTTTAAATGCTCACTCGAGGTGTAGCTGTACAGATAATCTAAATTTATGCTTTAGGCAAACACAGAGACACTTTAAATACACTGCATAGAGAGAGACGGGTAAACATGGATTAGTCCTGCAGCAGCAGCAGCTACAGGTAAAAGAAAAGGAAGAACTCTGTCCTCTGTTGGCTGAAAGTAGGCGCTGCAGCAGGCTGTTGCTTTCACAGTCACCACAGCCAATTTGTTTTCCCTCCACAACTTCTTTCATCTCCACTTTTGGCGAGATAAAAAAAAAAAATGCAGCATCCTGTCATCCCACTTAAGCATTATCAGTGACCTCAAGCCTCATCCCCATCCTCCCTTCAGAGGGGAGGTCATCAGAGACAACAGAGCAGGAAGCCGAAATCAAACCATCCAGCCGAGGCCGAGGGGAGACCGACTGCAACTCCTGCGGAGACTGATAGGCCCAACGAGGCGGAGGAGGACAGCTTTGACCTCGAACGACACCGACGCTTCAAAGTAAAGCCTCTCTTTCAACAGCCACAGGCAAACCCTGAGACGTTTGGTGGGATAAATGGACAGAAAAAAACTCCATTATTGCAAACCGAAGAGTTCATTTGAACATTTGAAAGTCGGTTATTTTACTGTTTGTATCTTTAAAACAGGAACACACCTGACATTTCCCCCAGAGACGGCAGTCTGACTTTTTTTTTTTTTTTTTTTTTTACTGTATATTTTCACTTTGACAGGAAGCAGGTGCCTCCTTCTAAACCTGGAAGGCCACGTGAGTCACGCAATATCAAGCCGGCACGATGCATCTGAGGAGAATCAAAGTAAACAACGGCAGTGTTGTGAAGCTGCTTGGGGCCAAGGTCCTGCACAGAAGACATTTCCATCCGAGTCAGCTGCTTGTTGTCGAGTACGGTGGCCCCTGCTGACCTTGTCGAGTTCAAAAAACTGCCGTGAAACTTCCACAACATCCCTCTCCCCTGTGAATCTATTGCACTTAACAAACGCTGATTCTGTTTATTCTGCATTCCGTTACACGAGTCCATTGGGTCACGTCACACCCACAAGTGTATTTTGTTATTTTTTGTGTTTCTAAAACAGGACCAAAAATTCACCTCCTACTACCCTGTATTCCTCAGAGGAGACGATCGATCTGATCCACTTAATCAATCAGTGACAAGGCCTTTGAACTGCAGACGTGATTTCCAGCCAGTCTGTCATCCCACCCTGTTGTCTGTGAAAACACTCCAGGGGGAGATTGCTCCACACAGCCACGGCTCGTAAAAGTCTTTTTATGTTAAAAAAAAACAACAACAACACACCCCTCTCTCTCTCAGTCCTCTCTGTCTCTGACTGGGTGCAGACAAACTCAGGACTTGCGTATCAACTTCTTTTTCTTGCAGTGTAAATGAGAATACAGATGACACTGTTGTTCTTAAAAGGAGGTCAGCTCCGGGCGTCGTATCTGATCGTCTCTCTATCTCAAAACCGAAAAACTCAACATTTCAGTGCAACTTCCTCTGTCTCCTCTACAGCTGCTCACAGTGAGACAAAGCTCTCCACCCCCTGTGTGGCTCCTGTGCAGGCAGAGAAGAGGAAGGGGAAAGGGAATGTTTTGCCTCTCTCTCTCTCTCTTCCCTCACCTCCCTGGGGCAGTGCTGTGTAGTAATAAACGTCTCTCATAAATCTCCCCCTCACGCCATCCTCCCCTCCTCCAACTCCAACCTTCTTTATTTTTTTGTTAACAGCTTCTTTTCTTCTCCTCCAACACTGCCTTTCTCTCCCCTGTCCTCTTTATTTCTGCAACCCAACCCTGACAGTGACGCTGCACATGGCCGATGGCTGCGCTGTCATGGATTCAGAGGGGGGGGGGGGGGGTTGGAGAAGGAGACAGGAAGAAGCAGGACCACAATAGATTTGTATAGGTTTCACCCTGGGCAGCCTCGTTCCTTTATACGTGGCTGCCGAGTGTCACCGTGACTGTCTGTGGTCGAGTTCGGTGAGATCACTCGTGTATCACATTAACGCCCACCTGATGAAATGACGCATTAATGTACATCCCTGCACACATCCAACAACAGGCGAGAGGAGCGGTTTGCCTGCTGGTGAGGAAGAGGAGACGAAGTGCGGGGTGAAAGCAAAAAAGAGACGAAGAATTTCAAAGGGAAATAACTGTTGCCGGGAAATGGTTAAAAGCTCTGGCTGCCTGGATTCACCGGAAAGTCCCCACAAGTGACGTTACACACTCCAGCAATTAAGAGTAAATTAATTACAGAGTAGTGGATGGTAGCTGGAACCCTGAGGATATAGCAGCACCTCCCAGTAAACAACACCAGACATCCATAAGGAAAAAAAAAAAAAAAAAGAGGAAACAAAGTTGGAGCTGCCTTTCGCTCTGCCGCCAGGGTTTGTAATGAAGTGAAAGTACTTTTATTTCTAAGGTTTTGCACAGTTTCCTCATATTTTAAAGTAAATAAAAACACTCCTCTGACAAAGAAAACAAGGACAACGGTGTCACAAAATCCTGTTATTGAAGTTGAAGCTTACTCTCTTTTTCCACTAAGGTTTAAAATCTAGGGAAAGGAGTTTTGTTTATACGGTTTTACTCTATTTGCTTGTGTGTTAAAGTAAATAAACAACTTCTCTAACAGCATTTATTGAACCTATTGATAACTTGTTTGTGCAACTAGGGTTTAAAATCGAGTAAAGGTAGTTATATTTATATAGTTTTACACAATTAACTTATGTATAAAAGTACACAAACTACTTATTTAACATTGTAAACAGAACAGTGCAACCATAAGCAAGTTATAGTTTTACAGTGTTTAATTGTGCATTAAGTAATAAGGAAATCAACTTGTATTTCTATAGTTTTACACAACTTATCTTCATATAAATAAATGTATCAAAGTAACCACAGGTGTCAAATTTTACTTTTTTTGCCACTATTGTTGTATTTAAATATATTTATTCAGTTTTACACTATTTTCCTACATATTAACGAAAATACAAAATAATTTAACAGAGTAATGTTGTATCCTACTGTTTGACCACTAGGGTTTTTAAGTTTTGTCAAAGTAGTTTTATTTATATAGTTTTATACAATTTACCTCCATAAACAACTCTAACAAAGTAACAAAATCCTACTTTTGTGCCACTAACGTTTAAAATGTAATAAGAGTGGTTTTATTTATTCAGTTTTGCAATTTTCCTACTTATTAAAGTCAATAAACAACAGTAAAGTAATGTTGTCACCTACTGTTTTAACACTATGGTTTAAAAACCAGTAAAAGTAGTTATATTTACATAGTTTTACACAATTTATTTATATATAAAAGTACTTATTTAACAAAGAAAAACAGAACAGTGTCACATAAGTCATAGTTATGTAGTTTTAGATTATTGAATTGTATCTTAAAGTAAACAATGTCAAAAGTCACTTTTAGGGTTTACAATCTAGTCAAAGTAGTTTTGTTTATATAGTTTTACACAATTGACCTCCATATAAACAACTTTATCAAAGTAACCAGAAGTGCCACAGAAATGTGTAGCCTACTTTTGTGAAAGTATCATTGAAAATATAGTTTTATTTACTTTTACACTATTTTCCAACATACTAAAGGAAATAAACAACTCCTTAAACAGAGGAAAGTAATGTTGTAGCCTTCTTTGACCACTAGGGTTTTTATGTTTTGTCAAAGTAGTTTTGTTTATATAGTTTTAGACAATTTACTTCCATATAAACAACTTTAACAAAGTAACCAGAAGTGTCACAGAAAGTTTTAGCCTACTTTTGTGAAAGTATCGTTTAAAATATAGTTTTATTTATTTACTTTTACACTATTTTCCAACATATTAAAGGAAATAAACAACTCCTTTAACAGTAAACTAATGTTGTCGCCTACTGTTTGGCCACTGGGGTTTAAAATCGAGTAGTTTATGTCAAAAGTCACTTTTAGGGTTTAAAAACTAGTCAACGTAGTTTTGTTTATATAGTTTTACACATTTTACCTTCATATAAACAACTTTATCAAAGTAACCAGAAGTGCCACAGATATGTGTAGCCTACTTTTGTGAAAGTATCATTGAAAATATAGTTTTATTTATTTACTTTTACACTATTTTCCAACATATTAAAGTAAAAAAAAAAAAAAACTCCTTAAACAGAGGAAAGTAATGTTGTAAGTCTACTGTTTGGCCACTAGGGTTTGAATTCCAGTAAATGTACTTTTAATGAGACTTTTTGTAAAAGTATTTAAAGTCTATAATGAAGTCTTAAGAGAGAAAATGAACGGAACAGCGTCACTGACTTCAATGAATCACTTTATACAAACTAGTAAAGTGTCAAAGTCCACAGATACAGACTCACACTGATTTATTCCCACTGCATGTTTCCCAGAATAAAGCTGCTGCAGCTGTGTTTCAGCTCTCAGCTTCTCTGTGTTGCGCTGTAGTAATCTCAAACAAATTGTCAAACCAATGCAACTTCGTCCAGCAGCAGCAGAGGAAAGAGGGGGAGAAAAGAAAAAGCAAAAGAGGGAGAGAGAGAGAAAAAAAAAAGAAAAAAAAAAGTTGACTGAAAGTTAACGCCCAGCGCTCGAAGCTCCTCCTGCAAACGATTAAAAAGCAAATGTCGGCGCTGGAGCAGGGCAGAGGGGGAGTTCTGCAGGGTCAAATAAACTCAGGAGCTGCAAACCAACACAAAAACTCCGCAGACCTGCGCAACTTTCTAACAAGCAAGAGGTCTTTTCACCCCACTTTTTTTTCCCCCACCCCTACCTTGACTTGATTCTGGTCGCTGCAAAGATGACCACAGCCGTGGTGTCGCCTTTCTTCGACTTCGAAGTTATGAACAAGGTAGTTTGAAACTTTTTTTTCTTGTTCTTCTCTCACTGTGTGTGTGTTTGTGTGTGTGTTGTGTCGTTTCCTCCCGGCATTGTAAAGTGTCGTTAGCCTGTTAGCTACAGGGAGTTAGCCGCTGTGCTGTGTGTGTGGAGGAATGAGGGAGCTGCTGCTGCTGCACACGGCCTCGCGGGGGCCTCTCTCCGCGCCTGTCCGTGCTGTTTTGATTCTGCATTTCTCGCTTCATTATTCCTCACTAATCACCTGTTCGTCGAATCTACGGTAGCCCGAACAACTTGTACGTACTCGTGTTGATGTGGTGAACTTTTCTTTTCTGCGCAGTTTCGTTTTTCACGCGGTGCCACATCAGCCAAGTTTCAAATCCGCGTTTTTTTTTTACGGTGTTGACTCGTGTCATCCCTGCGCTGAGTGAGCGCAGCTTTTGCGCCACTTTTTTTTTTTAATGCTCCTCACAAAGCAGCAGCCACATGCTCGCTAATCATTGACCAGATTCGTCTGGCTTTAACCTCGTCTCGCTCCTATAAAAAGTGCTTATACAGTAACTTGCCTTCAACCTTCGTAAAACGTTAGGACATGACACACCATCTCTGTCCTTGTTTGTACTTAAAGTTGTTAAAGCTTTTGTACTTTTGTCCTTCTTTAGCTCAACAACTACCTGTTCCGATAATGACTATCTTCAACTTAAATATCTGTAAGAGGGAAAAAAAAAACCTTTAGTTTTACTTCGATTTTTAAGTTTCAACCTTCTCCAAAAACTGTGAATACGATTATTACCTTTAACTTTCATCGCTTTAAGGCAACGACACATAAAGTTTGAGATGTTTTAACACCTTTTTTTAATTGTTAAGAAAACAACATCCAAGTCTGTATGGAAATAATACATTAGTGCTGCTTTACTTTTATTCTGAAAAGAGTAAAGGACGTGGTTTTAGATCAAGCTTTCAAAACTAATTAATTCACTGACTAACTGGTCATTTCCTTCACACAGTGCTGTTGTAAATAAAAGCACATGAATATTCTCTTGTAATGCAGCACGATGCTTGGCCACTTTCATTATCTTTCAAATGATGCAGCCTCTGTGTGGCCACTGGCCTCCTCTCTCTCTCTCTCTCTCTCTCATGTGCTGCTGCTCCATTTACTAAACAGGCTCACATTCCTCACCAGGGCAACTTGCCAAACCAGCTGCTGGTCTATAGGCCTGTATCCGCTCATGTTGTCGGAGCCAAAGAGAACAGTCGTGCAAGATCCCCCCACCTCCCCTCCGTAGCCCAGCATATCTGTTAATTGTGGGTTTGGTAATGGAGTGTGTTTTATAATACTGTGTTTTTTTCCTCTGACTCTTTGCAGAACAACAAACTGCTCAGCTACAACAACAACAACAACAACCTGGGTGCCCCCCATCCCATGTCTGTCCCTTGCACTGGCGCCAACGTGCCCATCTCCAGCCCCACCGGAGCCCTGCTGGACAGGAAAGCGGTGGGATCTCCCTCGGTAGGAGGCGTGTACCAGCGGCGGCACTCCGTCAGCAGCACAAAGTTCAGCCAGAACCAGTTTCTGAACAGCCTGAAGGCAATGGACCACTCCTCGCTCATCTCGGGGGTGGGCAGCATCAGCAACAAGGAGAACCGCCCGCGAGACCGCTCCTTCTCCGAGACGGGCGAGAGGCTCCTCAACAAGTGCCTGGGCCCCGCCAGCCCCACCAGCGGCGGCAGCCAAGTGAACTCCAGCAGATACAAGACGGAGCTCTGCAGGCCCTTTGAGGAGAACGGCTCCTGCAAATACGGCGACAAATGCCAGTTTGCGCACGGAATCCACGAACTTCGCAGCCTGAGCCGCCATCCCAAATACAAAACCGAGCTGTGCCGTACCTTCCACACCATTGGTTTCTGCCCGTACGGGCCTCGCTGCCATTTCATCCACAACGCCGAGGAGCGCCGCGGACCTCCTCAGCAGACCTCCCCTCTGAACTCTTCCAACAAGATCGAGAGGCCTCGGCTGCAGCACAGCTACAGCTTCGCGGGCTTCTCCAGCTCAGCTGGGCTGAGAGACAGCCCCACCTCGGTCACCCCTCCACCCATGTTCTTCCCAGATGAAGTGTCCGACTGGCCCAGCAGTAACCCCTTCACCTACTCCAGCCAGGAGCTGGCCAACCTGTTTGGGCCCAGCCTCAGTGCCGGCCCTGTAGGCACAGAGCCCAACCATCCTGCACCCCCCTCTCCAACAAGCACACCTTACTATTTCAGACCCATGTTGGAGTCCCCTCAGATGTTCGAGTCTCCATCCAGCCCTCCTGACTCCCTGTCAGACCAAGAGGGCTACCAGAGCAGCTCTGGAGGCAGCCTGAGTGGCTCCGAGTCCCCAACGCTGGACACCACCCGCCGTCTCCCCATCTTCAGCCGCCTCTCCATCTCTGACGACTAAAAACCGCAAGCGATCACCCGTCAATGACTTTTGAGTTTGATGACACAAAGAGAACGCGGCACTCCCCTCTACCTCTGCCTCCCCCGTCTTCCCCTACACTCTTACACGGCGCACCACGTTAGTTGCTAGTTAGCATTATAAGGATGTAGTCAAATCAAGGGAACTCAAATTTATCATTTCATTCCTGTTTAATCTGCACAGCGAGTTTTTTAAAACGCAAAAACAACAAAAAAAGTAGCCTGCCTTGTGTCATAGTGCCAAAAAGGAGTGGAATTTGAACAATGAAAATCACGAGAACAAAATTGACTGTTTTTCCAGGTGCCACTTGTTTTTTTTGTTTTTTTTTCCCTCCTTTCTTCTTCATTTTTTTCTTGAATGTGTAGCAGCACAAGTGGCCTTGGATAGGGGAGTGCATTGCACTAGCCCCCTGCCCCCCCCCCCTCCCCTAACCCTTCCCGCCCTCCCCTGACAATACCACTTCCCCTGAGCGAGCTAGAGGGTGCTCAATAACATAACTGTAGGTCTATCGCAGCCGGTTTTTTTTACAGACTGAGTAAAGACAAATGTAATTAAAATAAAATAAAAATATATAATAAAGTAACAGACCCTGAAAAGATATGAATAGTTTTTTTAAAAAAAGGAGGGAAAAAAAAGTGCCTGGGGCGGTTTTTGCATGCGTTTAGGGTGAATGGACTACTGTTTTGTTTCTGGTTCTTACTCATTTGCCCCCCCCCACACACACACACACACACACCCCGTCACGGTTCTCCTCGAGCCCAGTCTTATGTAATTGTGGACAGGGTGAGTCTGCAGGAAGGACTTTGAACTGGAAGTTGGTTATGTTCCCCCCTCCCCTCTGAGTTTTCTCCTCCTGTTGCTGGTCACTGGCTCTCTCTGTTTTTTTTGTTTTTTTTTTCTCTATTTGGGGAAGGAAGTCTCTATCAAACTGATCATTAAACCTGTAGGACTTTGTCCCACTTCTCAGTCTTGCCTCCCTCCCTTCATGTCCAACCGATCTGGGGGAATTCCAGCATTCCCATGGTGCAGTTGTACATCCTGCGACTTGACACGATCGGATCTCCAAGCTATTTTACGTCACTTCTCCCCCACTTTAACGCCTGCTCCCAGGAGCACTCTCTGTACTCATTACTTTTTTTTTGCTTTCTTTATTTGATAATTATTTTTTATTAATGTTATTATTACGGTTATTATTATTTGAAAACCTTTCCAGACAGAGGGTTTTCTTGTCACTGCTTATTTAACTTATCAGAACATATTTATTGGTGATCATATGCATTTTTTTGTTAATTTTGTTTTGTATTTATCTGGATAATGAACAATAGAATATATTTTCTTTTATGTTAAATTATGATCTTCCATATTAATCTAAAGATTGTGAAGACGTTTTTGTCAAGTTTTCCTTTTTTTTTTTTTTTTTTCTTCACAGTTTAATATATTGTACTTCAATGACTTGTTCTGCAACTACACTTTGTCAAAATGAAACTTAATTTAAAGCAACAAAAAAAACAAAAAAAATGCAAAAAAAGATGTTTTGCGTTTTTGATTATTTATTGTACTTTTTTTCTTTACTCCCTCTCATTGGACTGCAATTCCACCTAAACTCGATTTGCTTGTATTCATTCCTGGTGTTTCCCTCCTCCACACCTTTACATTAATCTTGACAGTAACAGTAGCTAACTGTTATTACGTTGATTCAGCTTGTCCTTTTTTTTTTGTTTTGTCCCCGACTGTAAAGAGAAGTATTTTCACAGTACTTGGGTTGATGGTAGAAGTAACGGGGTGCTAACGGACCTCTCGCTAACGGCACTGGTTTAAGAGAGTCTCCAACTTGTTGAAATGTTGGTCGTGTTCTTAAAAACCCAGTCTGTTTATTACAAGCAATAGCTGTGACCAAATGGGTTGAGGAAAAGTACGTTTTTCTTTTTTAATTTGATCGGATGCTTGATGCACTTGCTTGGCCCCTCCCCCCACCCCCCCGCTCGACCATTGGAAGTGCCTCACTGAATACATTCCAGGTAGCTAAGGCTTCTCGAGCCTTTTATATATTTGATAATGGAGGACAATGAATCTTTTTAAGTCACTTGTTCCGTGTTGCCTTCACGTGTTTTGGAAGGGGTGAACAGATTTTTTGACACAAAGAAAGTAAAAACTGTTGAATGTATTTTTTTTTTTTTTTCTCAGCCATGTGTTTTTTTTTTTTTCACTACAGTAATTTCTGTGAGTTTATATGAAAACTTGTTTTTTTTTTTTTCTCCTCTTTTGTAAGTATTGATTGCAGTTAAAGTCAATAAACCCCATATTTTTGGAAAAGTAAAACTTGAGTTGTGACTGATTAATTGAGGCTTTGTGGTGTCTGAAGTTAAAACCATGTCTTTCTTTAATTAGTGCGCCTAAGTTGATTAAAAATCAACAAATTCAAGAAGATTTTATAGCATCAAGATGAAATACCCATGTGGCATTAGAAGAAAAAGCCTTTTTAATGTTGATATAGACCTCAAGGGAGGCATGATTCATCCATCTGTCATTAAATTTAACATAACTTTTTTTATGTTGCAGCTGCATAGGAACAGGAGTGTAGAGCTAACGTGACTCCGGACTAGTTAGCGCACCTGAATATAAGCCGCACCAACTAAATTTAGAAAGAAAACAAATTTGTACATATATAAGCCACACCACAGGTGTCCACGTTAATTTATAAATAAATAAATGTATTTTTCCAAAAAAGTGCCAGCAGTAAAACAGCTGGTTAAAAAAATAAGCAGCCTACCAGAAAAGTCATCGATCGCTATTTTCATCTTCCTCCTGCACACTAACCCCGGATTCCACTGGACGCGTTACAGCCTCGGCACGTCAGCGGTTCTGCTTCGTCAATCGGCACCGGCGTCAATCCCCACCGGGCGCGGTACGGCAGCGGCGCGGTGCCATGGGAGCAAGCGGTATTCACGGAAGATCGCGCGATAATCTCGAACGGACGCGAGTTCGGGAGATCCCGCGATAAACTGTGTGTATAAAGGAAACAACAACACGGCTTCTTTTCATTCTCCAACGTGGAAGAACTGTTGATCTGGCGTCATAAATGATTTTGTTTCTCCACTTCTACAATCAGTCTCTCGTCGTACATTATGGGCCAATTCCAATTCCTATCTTAACCCTCAAGCTCAACCCTTAATATTAACTGGCCCTCAAAACCAAGTGTTGAGGGTTATTCTGACACTTAGAAATGGGACACCCCTTAAATGCAGATACGTCTTCAGACTGCGGGGGGCAGAATAACGCGAAAGCTGCGTCCAGTCTGTCAACTCCAAAAAAGAAGAAGAACACATTTACGTCACGATTATTTATTACGATCCGTTTGTCAGTCAAGTTATTAGGTTGTCAGTTAGTTATAAGATGATACTCATACAAATACCACAACCACGGACATATTTAGCTGACGACTTATTGAAAAGTAAACGATAGCAAATGATCGCGTGTGTGCACCGGCCGGCTATTGACAAAAGATCGTAAAATAAAAATAAATGTTACACAACAATGACGTCAGTAATCCATAATATGGGCCTAAACTAAGATAATACGAGGGTTTTCATCATTTTTATATCTCTATTAACAAAGAAAATACTTATTTTGTATCGCACTCGCTTCGCTGCTTTCGACGCCATCTTTCTTATGTGAAAACACGCAATGCATTCTGGGTAGCCCTTGCTCCCAAGGTCTTGGTCTTGGAAAATCTCAATATTGAGGGCGATACAGCCCTTAAACTCGCCCCTCAACTTCATTTTTCTGAGAATCGGGACAGCACTTGCACTAGCGGGAGTGCGCATTTTTGAGATTGAGGGTTAAGCAAGGAATTGGAAGCTATTTGACGTGCGGCGGCTGAAACGCGTCCGGTGGAAATCCAGGGTAACACCACTGAAGTCGTCGGTGTCGGACATGAACAGCCTCACTGTCACTTTCGTCTCGAGGCGAATTTGTGCCCGTGCCGTTCACCTCGTCGCGCATCAGTCCAGCCTTTCGAAAACACGTTGGCGATCAATGGCAGACTTGGGCAAATGTTGGTCTTCGCATGCGGCCAGGTTTGGTGAATGATTTCTCGCAGCTGGTCATCCAAGCCCGTAAAAGTCGATAGATTAGCCGCATCGTTACATCGGCCGCAGGGTACAAAGGGTATGAAAAAAGTAGCGGCTTATAGAAATAGAAATATTGGAAATTTTAAAAGTAATCAACTTTCACTAGTCATCCTTAATTCTATTCCTTTCTATCTACATCTTACAGACTAGACCTTTAATATCCTCAGCACACGCCTGTTCATACGGTTTGTTCTAAATCAAAGTAACTCAGTGAGAGTTATCTTCATAATCACTAATACAACGCAAACAGGAGACTGCAGCAGATAATTTGGAATATTTCTCAACAATGCCAGAGCTTAAAGAACAACTGGGCTCGGCTAACCGTTGACCTTATGTCAACAATGCGCTCCGTTTCTCTGACAAAGTGTGTTTACAAATGTCAAATTAAAAAAACCATACAGTCAAATAAAGTCAACAACCAAGAGTCCTCTTGGCTGCGCTTCTCTGACCGTGATGCAGGAGTGAAGGGAGTTTCTCCGTGGTGGAAGGTGATTGGGCGCTGAGCTTTTTTCGGGGCTATTGACACCGAGGACGCTCGGACTCGCTTCTGGTTTCGGGCAGAAGTATTGACCTGGCGGGAGCGACCGTATATGTTTCCAAGAATTAAAAAAAAAAAAAAGAAAAAAAGTTCTGATATGCCGAGGGTTACGACCTGAGCAGATCGATAAGGGTGTGAGGACGTTCCTGGTAAGATAAGCTGTCCTGTCACGGGGCTCTTATTTATCTACTGTACTTGTAGATTTATATTAAACTAGAGATAACAAAACAGATGAAGCCCTTCACCCCCCCCCCCCCCCGTCCCACCGCCCTTTCATACTCTCAATATCCACACTGCTTCTGTGTTTCCTTGCTCTCTGGACACTTCCGTCTGTCCGTGTTTATGTTCTCTCAGATTGCAAAAAGGATCCAGGACAGGAACTCCCTTTCCTTCGTACAATGGTGGGTGCTGACCCGTCACAGCTGACCCGTGGAGGCCCCCCCCCCCCTTCTTGTTGCTTCATTTCAGAGAACCTGGTATGGTAGATCCTTGTCTTCTTCCTTTTGCTCCGAATCCCCTCCCCAACCCCTCCAGTCCCATCTCTGAACGAGCTGACGACCTGCTGAGCGTCTGGCTTTACTGTGTAACTTTATGCACCAATATAAGTATGAGGCGCGGGGGGGGGGGGGGGGGGCCTTTAAAATACCGCTTTTGTTAACGGTCACAGGTGCTTATGACTGTTTTTTTGGATGATTACTCACCGCCTCGTATCGTTTCATTCTGTGTCACACGTACTTGAATTAAAAAAAAAAATCCCACATGTGGGCAGAGAACCAAAACCAATATTCAGGATGTGCTACAAATAAAACCACAGCAGCAGCAGAAATCGTGTCGTTTTTTTTTAAATTTTCCTGGATGTTCCTTTGGTGGAATCCTGGAGACCATAGTAAAATGATCATAACACAGCTCAGTACTTCCTCAGTACTTTAATACGTTTTTTTTAAAAGCCTGATTTTCCCAGCTGGTTAAATACCATGGTTTTCTGTACACTTAGTAAATGTTATTCCAATTTAAAGGTGCATTATGTAATAAATCTAAAGCAACTGGCCATAAAATCCTCCTAATATGTCACAGAGACTCAGGAATAATGTTCATATAACAAACTGAACTCACCAACAACAACAGTACAGACAAAATATTTGCATTAAAACAAATATTTTGCAGACTGAAAATCATGTTTATGTTTTGGAAATCATGTTTTGGCATGTGGCGCCACCTACCGCCGTCTACCGATCATTGCAGTCAGTTGAGTCTCAGCTGCCGAGCAACCACGGGTTGCCAGTTACATCAGAAAACGAAACCTAAATCGTCGGTATTTTGAATTTGAATGTAGTAACCGTTTTTGGCCACATTCTTACATATGGCACCTTTAACAGCACTTTTTGTTTTTTACACAACATTAGTCTACTTATGACATACGGCACGATATGTCTTTGTCAGAACTATCTCCATGGCCTTTGTGGAATGTGTAAGTCTACTTTGTGCCACGTTTTTTTAATGATAAGAGAAGAAGAAAATCTCCATAAATCACATTAAAAGTAAATCACGTGCACTTTTTTTTATGTCTTGTGCTGCAAGCTTCTCAGAACAACGTGAACTGAGGGACATATGAGAGAGGATTGTTTCCTGTTTGTGTCGTGGGTGTGTGTGTGTGTGTGAGTAGAAGCACCTTGAGATAAAGCACCAGGAAGTGGGTTTCTGAGCCTCCAGCAGCAGGTCTGAAGGTGGTGGTGGTGGTGTCGGTGGGGGCTCTTTCATATGTGGCAAGGAAACTGAAATAAAAAAAAACAACACTTCCATGACTTCATCACTCTTTACAGTGTGTTACTTTATTATATGGAAACGGCGCAAAAACCAAAGGGGACATAGATCAAGGTTGCGGCTCACTCGCTGCTTCCTGCACAACAGGATAAAGCAGTTGTGTCGTTTGCCTCTCAAACTCGATTCACCTTTAACCTGTCGGCGTTGAGCAAGAGACAGCGGCGGGGCGGCGCGTACACTTTTTTTGCGAGCGTGTTATCAGAGGCGGGTTTACCTCTTTGTTTGAGAAAGAGGTGAGCAAATAAAGCTGTGATGTGCTAACTGTGCCATTTTCCCTTATCTGCGCTCACAGCTGAGCGCTGCAGTGCCACATGCGTGTGTGTGTGTGTGTGTGTGTGTGTGTGTGTGTGTGTGTGTGTGTGTGTGTGTGTGTGTGTGCGTGCGTGCGTGTGTGTGCATCGCTGCAGTGTGACAGGTGATGTGGGAGGGATAATTCATCACCGTACAAGGACTGAGGTCAACAATGAGTAATGGGGTTAGGTCAGCGTGTGTTTAGAGGCTGCTTTGTCTGTGGAGAAAACTGAGATGCACGATTAACCTCCTTCAGACACACACACACACACACACACACACACACACACACACACACACACACACACACACACACACACACACAACCACACACATTCTTGTACTTGCTGCATATACTGAGGACTGGGTTGCTGTGAGGACCAGCATTTCCACTTTATAAATCAACACAATTACAAATATCTACTTCATGAATGACATCCACAAAGAATTACTGGTTGCAGTACCATTTTTAATTTTTTTAATTTTGGTTTTGGTTTTTTGACATAAACTTCATTCTGTTGTTTTGTATCTGAAAAAAAAATTTGACGCAAATTTTTTGGTCCAAAATTTGACAAATATGTCATACTATACTTTGTCGTCCAAAATTTTTGAAAAAATCTTTGACAAAAAAAATTTGACCCAAAATTTGACAAAAACATCATAATATACTACGTCATCCAAAATAATAATAAAAAAAATTTGACCCCAAATTTTTTTTTTTTTGACAAATTGAGTATAGCATGTTATAGCAACCTAAGGAAGTGATTTCAATGAAAACAAAGTGAGGACCGGCCAAAATGTCCTCACTCCGTAAAAATGACCTCACTTTGTTGGTTAAAAACCCTCACTGGTCCTCAGTATGCCACAAGTACAAGAACACACACACACACTCACACACACACACACATACCAGAGCTCAGAAACATTGCTTTTGAAACATCCGCCCCAAAATAAAATCTGCACTTTTAACGTCAGAGGAAGGGATTAGGTGTTCCTCTGACGAGTGATAAACACTGACCCCTTTGGTGAGATCATAATCCCACACGGAGATTAACATTAGGACATTTTAGGACATTATTTTGCGCTCTTCCACACGCGTGAAGATTTACACCAGCCTTTAATGAAGCTCAAGACACCACCTGGTTTGCGTAAGCTTAGCTTAGCAGGAGGAAACCTCGAACCTGGCTCATGGTTTGCGTAACCTATATAAAACCAGGGGAGTAAAAAAGTGCAATTTGACATTTTTACTTTGGGTTGAGTGCTGGACTATTTAATGGCAGGCTGTTTCCACTGGCAGCTGGTCCTGGCCAAGAAGTAGTTCCCTATAAAACAGCAAATTGTCATTTTTACACTCAGGTTTTTGTGGAAATTGTAGTTACTGGAAGTGGATTTTTGTTACCTTTGGACAGAGCTAAAGTTTTCCCTGTTTTCCACTCTACGTGATAAGCTGAGCTCAGATACATCCTCATATTGGCGAAAACAGGAAGACAACAAACTTCTACTTTGATTTAAATGATTAAAATTTCACAATACGTGGAGACGAGGGGTGTAACGGTTCACCAAACCAACGATACGGTTCACACTTTGGTTTTTGAACATTACTAGTATAAAACTTCTCTTTAGACCAAAATAAACACTTTTATTAATCTCTTAACTATCCAGGAATACAAAAACATGTCTCAAAACCAGTCTACATTGTCTAAATAATTAAAATGAAAAACTTCTTACACTAATTTGAGGTATAACACAAATAAATAAAAAGCACTCTAAATCTATCTATAAATTGCAGGAACATCTGGCTGCTCTTGCCACTCTCGCTGCTCTAATACTCATAATGGTTTAATGTGCAGCTGCTATCTCAATATACTGTTATCTAATTTACACATTTAAGTCATGAATTAACAGTTGAGTCTTTAAATACTTTCCACGTCATTATATAGAGCCCTGGTATCAATAAGCAGTACCAGTATCAGTACTGATATGATACCCATCCCCAGTTGAGACGCTCGTCATCCCACGACAGCCCAGTGAGGTTTGACGTCACATTTCCAGGCAATTACATTAATGTACATTTTTTTTCTAAATGACAAAAACCTCCATAATGACTGCACCGAAACTTGCCGAGTGACTTAAAAAACATACGTGAGTGAGATGCATCAGTCACACTCAAGATGATTAAACCTTTGACCTCACTGTTACAGACACTCATAACCTTGCTGCTGCTGCTGCTGCTGCTGCTGCTAAAGGTTGCTTTTCGCTTGCGTGTGGTGAAAGCACGTCTTTTATCGCTTCTTTCCGCGTAACTGTGCCTCTCTGCGGTCGATTTGCCTCACACTTCACAGGTGGCATTGTGGGAAGTCAGAGTGTTGTTTTTACAAATACTGACATTCTTCTTAATTATGGGGATGCTTTTTTTTTCTATAATTTGTGTTAACAAGAGGCCTTCTCTCATCCCATCTCAAATCCCTTCCTGGCTATTATCAGCCTGTGTCGTACACAGTATATTTCACAGGGGAAGTTTACCCTTTTAATACCAGCTGGAAAAAAAAATGAAAATGTGCCCACTTTCATTCACTGTCTGCTCAGACTATAATTAAAGGTGCAGTGTGTAACATTTGGTGATGTTTTGTTGTTGTTATTATTCTGCCTCTGTTTGAACTTCATGAACAAAAACAATGTAACGCTACTTGCCAAGTCTGATTCCAGTCCGACTAAGCACACATACAGTACATGTAGGGGTAATCGGACTATGAATTGCATTATCCAGGTACGTTAGTCCGACTAAAGGCCACATTATACTTCTCCGACTGCGTATTGCGTTATCCGACTGCGTAACCACGGAGATCCCTCGAGCCTTCATACTTCTGCGTCGCGGACGGATACGCGCTGCAATTTCCCGCCCGATCAGTAGGGGTCGATGCGCAAGGTTGTTGTGCTTTTGGCTACAGTGAGCAATGGCGTCCGAGAGAGAAAGAGAGAGAAAGACTGTTGTTGTTGTTGAAACAGTGGCCGTTTCTCACTTTTCTGTGTCACGGAACGCAGTTTTAAGATAATTTGAGGCGAGAAATTGGCCATTTAGAGTCTAAACATGTGGTTTGTGTATTAAGATATGACGTATTTATAGTTTGGCAGCGACGTTGTCGGCGGTGATCAGCTCCGCCTCTGTGGACGCACGGTGTGCAGCTTAGCTCGGCCTGTCCTGAGGACCAATCGCAGCTCTTGCCGTCTCCGTTGTCCCTTGACGGAGTGACGGACACAGGGAGTACATTTTGGTGCTTGTGCAGAACACGAAGTCCAACTCCAGTCTGAATAAGCGTATACGGACATGCAGGATTACATTAGTCGGACTAATGTGTTTTCATGACATGAAGAAAACCGTAACACTGTCTTAGTCCGATTTAACATGCATGTAAATTACTTAGTAGACCAGATCGTGATGGATCGTGCTGTGGTTCTGTATATTTTGTACCTGCTGCACATGTTAATCGTGATACAGATTAGATTGAGCATGGCGCTTGTGGTTGCTGTGTTGTCCGAAGAAAGACGGCGCCACTGTATTTATCCAGGAGATCTTCCGGGTCAAAGACCGGGGAGGAAATTTTGGTCCAACTCCAGTCTGACTAAGCAGATACGGACATGCAGGATTACATTAGTCGGACTAATGTGTTTACATGACATGAAGAAAACCGTATTACTGTCTTAGTGTTGACTAAAATCGGACTTTTAACACACTGACTGTCAGATCTGACTAAGGCGGGGTTTGGCCGTTTAAAGTACAGGGGCAGCTGGGGGCAAGAAGCACAACGACCCGGTTTTTTGAGCAGTAGAATGTACTTCTAAAACATTTCATGGGCGCTTTTTGTGTTTTCAGTCATACTCCACGGTGTTTGCGGCCGTCTCGCTTCACCGCACGTTGCCGCCGTCTGTTTTCGCATAAACCGAATCACTTCCTGTGTGCTGTGCAGGAATGTCCCATGAATCAATGCTGCGTGAACAAATTTGACAATGGTTTGAATGTAAAATTGAAAGACATTTGTTTACAGTCACACACGACCCTGCAAACCGACACCCCTGCGTGGCAGCTGTTGCATTGTCGTCTACTCATTATCTGCTACATCACCGTTGTCCCATTTTCAGTCTCACACGTTCCACATACCTGCAGTTCCCCTAAAGTTTTCACTGTTCTGCAGTCATGCAGATTTATCTGCAGCCCGCAACAAATGGCAGGCCTTATCTATGTAGGTCTATAGGTGTCATCATGAGACTGATTGCAGATCAACAAAGACAACACAACCACTCCCTGATCCTTTGAGTCAAACTCGGCGCTCTGCAGCTCTGTCATCTCCACGACTGACACTATGACACACTGCTCACCGAGTAAATGACATTAGCCCCCGCGAGGATCCAGTGTCACATGTGCTTTACTTCCCTCAGGCTAAGTAACAACCCTTGACCTGTGAAAGAAAGGAAGAAAAAACACACATATGTTTTGAGCAGAGGAGCTGAGGAGGCTTCGGCGTGATGGCCGTCTGACAGGTTGTGGAAACACACCCTTCCACTCCTTCGTGTGACAGAAAAACAAACACAGAGCCACTAAACTCTCGCTGAGCCCCTCGCTAATGGACAAGCGATGACTTTTTTTTCCGAACGAGAGCAGCTGGAAACAGGAGATGCAAACCGGCCAATGGGAGAGCGCGGCCCAAACCTGACACTGTTGTGCTTTGGTTTTCTGGTCCACTGGGCCGAGTGAGTCACTCCTTCAGGCTCTCCTGAGTGTTGGGCTGTCTCATGACTCCCATCAGGCCGAGCTGGTGGGAGGAGAAAAAAAAAGGCCTCCACTCGCAGAGCAGCACCTGCTTGGAATTTTGACTAATTTGCGGGATAAATTTAGTTAAAAAAATAATCTGATTTCAGTTATAAAGAAAGTGTGCCCAACAAAATCCTCAGTGGCTTCTGGGAACCTGGCAAACCCAACATTAAAAAACAGCCTGTGACAAGAAACATACATCAAACCGAGTCTTTACCCAGATTATGCAACTCTCTAAAGCTGCAGTCGGCAGAAAAAAAAATCTAATTGTGGAGTGTCCTCTCCAGGTCAGTTGAAGCTAAAGTTTCAGGATTGAGTCTTGAGAGCAGGTAGTTGACCCCAGGCGATCCCTCCATCTCTGGAAGTTTCTGCCTATGTTTTATTGCTTGAAATGTTCAACTCTTTTTTTAAAGTCATTCTTTTTCTTAGGTTTCTTTGCAGTGTAGGAAATCTTTCCATCATACTCAGTACATTTCAACAAGCTAAGGGTGTAGTCCGACAAAGACGGGTAAACCACACAACTTGCCTAGTCCGAGTATGCATGCAGAGGAGAAAATCGATTTAATGACTCTATATGTCTGACTCCGCGTCCGTAGGTGGCGCTGTGTCTCTCTATAAGCGAGTACGTATTGAAATGTTGGTGCATACGCAAAACGAAGAAGTCCGACTCCAGTCTGACTATACATGCCGGAATAATCCGACAATGAATTTCCAGGTTATCCAGATATGTTAGTCTGACTAAGACTAGCTCGATTTTAGTCGGACTAACATGTTTACATGACATCATTCATCTCAGCAGCTCTTGGGTTTTGGTTGCTTAGTAACAGCAGATTGACTTTGCGTTCAGGTTCCAAAGACCAGGGAGGAAATTTTGGTACATATGCAGAACAAAGTCCGACTCCAGTCTGACTAAGCGTATTGATGCAGAAGTAATCGGACTATAAATCGCATTATCAAGGTATGTTAGTCCGACTAAGACTAGGTCGATTTTAGTCGGACTAACATGTTTACATGACATTAAGAAAACCAAATCATTGACTTTTAACATGCATGCAAATGAGTAGAACAGCCAATGGGAGCCGTTTATAATAATAATAATAATAATGCATTATATTTGAAGGCACCTTCCAAAACACTCAAGGTTTAGGGTCGAGTCTCCAATCAGATTTGTGCAAGGCTGTAAATGGAGCCCAAAAGAGGTGTAAAAAGTATAGCAATTGATTTACATCATGCTGAAATGTGTGTTAAAGAATTTCTACTGAGATTACCGTCCACATCAGCTGCATTAGAACGTATTGTATTGTCGTGACCAGTGGCAATTTAAATTTCCCCCAATCCATTTTACAAGCCTTTCTCAATTTTCACTCCAGCGATCATCTTGTAAACACTTGTTGGATTTCAGACTCCTACACGTGGGAAACACTTATCAAAGACACTTAATCCTAAATTAAAACCAAAAGTGAACAGACTTGAAATGTCGGTGATCATCCATCACTGTGTAATAAGACAACAATATGTGTAATTACAGGAAGTGTGGTAAGAAAAATATCTAGGACTTGTCTGTGAAGCATTATGGGTGTCTGGGTAATAGTTTTTTTTATCTGGTTCATCCAAAAACATCCAAATTTGGTCAACCTTTGTGATTTTATGGTTGTTAAGCTCTTTACTGCGAAAACTGTCGCAGAACAAAATAAATAATTATACATTTTTTCTCTCACAAATTCAAAAATTCACACCTGTACATACACCGTTTGACAACTCTGCTCGCATTTCCTCCCCGCGTTCGTACGTGAGATGCATGGCAGCGAATGAGGTTAGCTCGGAGCCGCTGAACCACACCAAAGCTAAAAGCGGCACGTTTCCTCACACATGATTCTCGGTTTTGTTTCGCAGCATCTGTTTCCTGCGGGCGGCTGGAAAACAAACCCTGCTTCTCACTTCTTAAATGCAGTTTTCAGCTTCTCACCCACTCGGCGCTCATTTATATAACCTCAGTCAGCAGACACCAACACAAACATCACACTCACGGTGATAAAAAACCCACTCAAACACACTACAGATACGCCGTTGGACCATGACAGGCCCCGTATAATCGACTAACCGGCCACTCTGAGTCACTCAGGTCTTTCGGAGGTATGAGGAGATAAAGATGACATCAGTGATAGTATTACAGGAAGTCCTTGCTCCGTCTTTTATCAGGGCCAAGTCTGTGCTGTGGTTAGATGATCATCTCGTATCTATGATCTAATGTTCAACTCACTCACATGATGCTGGGAAATAAAAAAAGCGTCTAACAAGCTTCTTCGGGGGCCATAAAAGAAGGTGGAGGAGGATAAAAAAACAAAACAAAGAGAGAGTGGAGATTGAGGAAGACTGGACTGAAGTCACCCTATGCTGCGAACGTTATCACGACTGTATCGTTTTAGTGTTTGAGTTGTAAACAAGCCCTTGATGTGCAGCCTTGGGAGGTGAGGGAATAGTTAAAAGTGAGCTCTCTCTCTCTCTCTCTCTCTCTCTCTCTGTGTATTTCACAATGATCCGCTGGCTGAGGCTGCGAGAGACGAAGATAAGAACTGACTGTGAGAAACCGCAGATCTCACACCCACTCACTCGGAAAAAGAGCACACAGAAACACCCAGGCGTGCACACCGAGAGCATGCACAGGAACCTGCACGCACACACACACACACACACACACAAGCACGGCCAAGGCACACATGCGGTACATACGTACTGCAGTTTACGAACACTCAGTTAACAGTAGACACTGGGTTCCCCCGAGGACATGCACAGGGCGGCGTGCATATTTGAGGAATTTTTAGTTGTAAAAACACAACACAGATTGTTTGGATGTGTCTGACCGCCGTTGAGATTTCTCAAGACACGTCGTCTGTTGTTGAGATAAGGCCATCGGGGCCCTCGAAAACACGTCAAGCTCGCTCCTGTCTCGCACTCGCCCCCGGAGGCTCAAACCTGCAAACTTGCCACGACATGCATGCGCTCCACAAAAAAAATAGGCAGGTAAAAAAAAAAAAAAAAAGGATTAGAGCGTAACTGCACACAAAGGCCTTGAGTGATGGTGGTGTCAGGATATCGCTAAATCAACAATCGCGAAAAAAAAAAAAAAAAAAAAAAACCCTGGTGGTGCCCGCAGTGTTACGCTTCTCCGTCTGTGACTTCTTGTAAAGTTTATCAGAAGGTGACGGGTCAGTTGACTCAAAAACGAGGTTTTATCAGGTCTGAATTGCAAGCCCACGTCTGACTCAGACGCGAACCACAACAACGATGAGGGCTTAAGACGTGACTGATGTGTGACATATGTGACTCAAACGATATCACCTTACTCGAAACTTGCACTGAGACTAATGCTGTGGGAAAGTCTGAAGGACAATATTTAAATGAAATATTTCAACGTAAAAACAAGTTTTTTCAGTGAGATGAACTCACCATTAGGGATGCGATTTTCGATTCAACCGATTCGATTCGATTCCGATTCTTAGGGTCAAAGAATTCTCGATTTAAAAATTGATACAATGCATAGTGTGTTAAGGCAAATAATGGCATCAAAACAATACATGTTTGTATAAGATAATGTGATAATGTGATCACACAAAGGCAAAGTTAAGACAAAAGTTAACATTTATTCATTCAAAACAAATAAAAACTTACTTACTGTACAAAAACAATTACTTGCATAAATAAAAGCTCAGGCTAGCTGCCTTTTTCTCCCTGAAGTTACAAAAATAAACTGTACACAAATAATACAAACTGGTGTTTTGTGTGGTTTTTCAAAATGGAAATAAAAAAATGATTTTTGAAGTTTATAAATCGATTCAGAATCGTGGATGATTAGAATTCCTATGTGAATCAATTTCCCCCCAACCCCTACTCAGCATACTTCGAGCATGAGGCCCCACTATTCTTTATCATCAGTGAAGTTACTTCATGATATTGATCATGAATCGATTACTAAATTAACCGTCAACTATTTTGACGAACGATTCATCCGTTTGAAGCTTTTTTTTCATGATTAAAACAAGGTTTCTGATTGTTTTAGCTTCTTAAATGTGAATATTATCTTCGTTTGTTTGCTCCACATAACAAAGAAATCATTAAAACTGAATCATTTTTGGTTTGTGGACAAAACAAGACGTTGGAGAACATCGTCATGATCAACGTTTATTTAACATTTTATGGACCAAACGATCGCTCGAGAAAATAATCGACAAATTAATCGATTGCGAAAATAACCGTTAGTTGCAGCTCTAATAAACAGAACAACACAGTTACAGCTGAAAAGCTGAATTGGGAATGTTATGAACCATGTTTGCTCGTCTTGCTACAGCCTGCAAAACTCTGATCATTAAGACGGTTTGGACTTGCCTTCAAGGACCTGAAACTTAAGACTTGCTGTGACAAAACATCAGACTTGGATCAGCTCCAAAAGACTTAAAAAACAACTCCTCTTGTGTCTGCTTGTACTCGAGAAAAAGGCCCAAACCACCTACACAATAGCTCTATGCGGGAAACAATTACTTTGTTCTCTAAGGGGAACTCATCTGGCTTTTCCACTCTGAAAATCAGGCATCATTGTTATAGGGGGGACATGGAATAACAGGCAAGAGGAGGGGGGGGGTATGAAGTGTGAGGGCAGGCTGAGGCCCAGAGGAAAGGCCGCAGCACAATGCAAGGCAAAAAGGAGATCTCCATAAATCACAGGCCTAACTGATTCCCCACCTGTGTGTCCGTTGTCTTCCCAGAACCACAGAGTCGCACAAACAGCTGCCCCCACTCTGGAAAAAAGCATCACTTTGACGATAATCAGACACGAAGTCACACAGTCAAGAGTTTTGGATTTCAAAGGCCAGCGAAACGTAGAACGAACTACAATTTCGAGGGGGGATTTGTTGAACTGGCGGCCCTTTTTTTTTTTTTTTTTTAAATGTGTGACACGCACAGTCACAGCTGCACAAATTAATACTCTGCTGCACACAAGCGATCGAATAACGCGGCCATTAATTTGATTAGAGTGCTTTTAACAATGTCCAATTTTGTTTAATCTTTAAAGTGTATTGTGGTTTTTCGTCAAAGCCCTGAGACGCATTCACGTCATCCATAAACTATCCAAAACTAAGACAGTGACTTTCAGATTTATTGTATTCCCCCCCCCAGTAAACAGTTGCGTGTATACAGTCGGCAAGATATGTAAACACATGCAAAAGCGTATGGGCATACAAACACATATGTGTATGAGCATGTGTACTGAAGTTGGGGGGGGGGGGGGGGATGTTGTTTACTTGGGCAGCCTCTCAGAGAGTGTTTCCTGGCCGGCTCCCACTTCCTGCCCTTTGCGCCTGGAGCTGCAGCCTGTCTAGTCAGCCACCTAGGGCTGACAGGGAGACCACATGCTAAAAGACTTATTGGCCTACTTTAGAAGACCTATGGGAGAGAAAGGGGACTCGAGGCCTGCTCTGGGTGGGGCTGGGACTGTTTTGAAGGGAGATTTGGGGGAGTCTAGAGGGTGTCTGATTTTTTTCTTTTTTAATAAAGCACTCAGCCTCTCTCCCTGCTTTTCCTTCTGAGTGCTTACAGCTGCAGGGGAGGCGAAGAGAGGAGGAGGGGGGGGCGGGGGGTGGGGGGAGGGGGCATAGCGGAACAGAGCGAACAGGCTCTGCATAGAGAGGGCCCTTCATGAAGTCACATCTGGACCTTTCCCAAAGAACCCAATAGAGCAGAGAGGCTAATGAAAGTCTTAAGTTATGTAATTGAGCTCTTCCATGTGCACCGCACGGCAAAACGCTGGCTCGATCCGGCAGCACAGGATGCTCACAACAAAAAAAAATGGTTCAGACGTTTACGTTCTTCGCGTTTTGCTACTGTCGTGTAGCGGCAGAGTCCAGACGCTCAAAGACACGGAATCACTTCGGGAAACAGACGAGGCCGGGGGGAGGCGCAACAAAAAAAACGTTCACTGATTCGAAAAGTTAGTTTGATTGGCCTGCGTGGTTAGTGTTCGACTGTCCGGCAGCGGTGGAAAATCACTGGAGAATCATGGACATTAAGTACAGCACGTGATGAAATGGTGGCGTACAGTGATTTTGTTTGAACATTTTGTTCAAAGTGTAAACGACTGTATTGTAATTTTGAAGCCGTCCAGTTTATGACAAACACATGTCTGCTGGTGTATTGTTATGTTTAGCAGTGACTTGAGCAGAGAGGCTGTAAAATAAGCTGCCTGGCTGGTTATGTGAGTGGGAGAGGGAACATATTACATGGTGAGAGGTAGAGGGTTTGACTGACAGAAAACATGCACATACAGTAAAATGAGTGGATGCAAATGCGCAGGTATGCAGTTAAGTCAAAACTTGGTTTCCCAGTAATGGGGGTCCACTGAAGTCTACTCTGGTCCCTGCTACACTACTGTTCAAAAGTTTGGGGTCACTTAGAAATGTCCTTATTTTTGAAGGAAAAGCACTTTTTTTTCAATGAATATAACATTAAATGAATCAGAAATACACTCTATACATTGTTAATGTGGTAAACGACTATTCTAGCTGCAAACGTCTGGTTTTTAATGGAATATGTACATAGGTGTATAGAGGCCCATTTCCAGTGTTCTAATGGTACATTGTGTTTGCTGATCACGTTAGAAGGCTAATGGATGATTAGAAAACCCTTGTGCAATGATGTTAGCACAGCTGAAAACAGTTTTGCTGGTTCTTTGACGAAAGGGCAACATTATTATTTTGTCAATGTCTTGACTATATTTTCTATTCATTTTGCAACTCTTTTGAGGAATAAAAGTGTGACTTTTAATAGAAAACACCAACAAATTGTATAGGTGACCCCCCCCCCCCCACCCACCCCCGTCTTTTGAACGGTAGTGTACACGGATGACGTGATCCACTCATGTGGAAGGTACACGTGGACTCATTCGTGGAAATCGATCAACTTGTCCTATAATTTTTGAACGACAAGCAAGGCCACATTCTCAGTCAGTGCGTTTACATGCATGTTAAAAAGTCCGATATTAGTCAGACTAAGACGATAATTTGGTTTTCTTAATGTCAGAACAAGTTAGTCCGACTAAAATCGAGCTATAATTCATAGTCTGATTACTCCAGAGTCAGACTTCAGCTTTCTGCAGAAATAAACGTTGTATAAACTGCAGTACTGTTGCGGGAAAAGAACAAACAACGCAATTGCGTTCACGATCACGATCCATCGCACAAGGTCAACAGGAAACTGATTCAATACGCATTAGCTTATGGACAGATACAGCGTCACCGAGGGAGGCGGAGTCAGACATTCTCTGCCGATAAATCGATTTTTTCCTCCGCATGTATACTCAGACTATGCAAGTTGTCCGATTGCCTGTCTTAGTCGGACTACGGCCTTAGCTTGACGTTAATCAAAGAGCTCCTCAAATGCAAGTTTCAAGCGCTTGTATGGAGGTCTCTTTGGTTTAGTTCGGGTTTGGACACACAACGTAGAACGTCTGTGAGTTTTGGACCTAAAAAGGACCCCACTCCACGATGCACGTGTGTCCATATGCAAGGGCCAACTGTGGAATGGGTGTAGGTTGTTACCACAATCAGATTGGACCGAGGTCTCCAGTATCATCCCCAGCTTTGATTTACCTTCCACAGCTGAAGGGAGAAGAAAGAGAAGCAGCTGAAGCAGGGGAGATGCTCCTGAAATGAACACCTTGGTCAAACCTGCCGCTGTATAAAGTGTCAGCGCTGGGCCTCTCTGTGGCACTGTGCCAACCCGAGAGCCACTATGACCTACACCGGCATCACCAACACACTACTGTGCCTTCCATTAATAAAGGAGAGGGGAGATAGGCCCGAGCAACGATGCATTACCTGCCAATTAGATGAAGGGCGGAGGCAATGAGGGGAAATGCAGACCATATGGGAGGCTATATGAGAGGCTACCTAACCCAAGGGGCCCACAACTCTCACATCAACACTCCTCGCCAGACTGGACCTGTTTGAAGTCTTACATAATGCTCCGAATACCACCCTCTTCTTCTTCTCCTCCTCCTTCCCTTAGCCCTAGTCTTTCCAGCCTCACTCCCCTCCTCACTTGCCCTCTGCTTTCCACTCTGAGAACACGACCACAAAGACGGGCTCCGGCCAAGAAAAACACAGCCCGGAATCAAATCAATTTTTCGAGAAAGTTACGGTGCAACTATTACAGCTTAACACGCCGCTGACAAAGCTGCGCGACACAGTCGGCCCCTCGTGAGCGTGTGAAGAGCCGAATCGGTAACATGAATGATCCGGACACACAAGAGACGTCAGCGGGCTTGAAATTGACAAAATCCTTCATCATGCATCTTATGTAACTTAGTAAACCTGATGATCATTTCTTGGAAGTTGCTCAGTGAAATCAAGCACACTGTGACGCAGAGCTTTTATGCCGAGTCATTACAGAGTCTTTCCCCTATGTTTTCTAAAGCTCAAAGGAGACAAACTTTTCCCTTCCGTAATCGGATTAATTTTGACCCAGAGCTTGATGAGGACATCAAAACAATTCTTGTATGTGTTTTGTCACTTTTCCATGATACAGTTCTAGCGCTAAATATTGAGATTTTCCTTGCTAAATGTTGGAGATTAACACATTTTCAGGATGTTTAAGCCTTTTTAACCGATCTTCTTGCATCAGAAGTTGCGTTCATGACTCTTCCAGTGACGATACTCTTTGCCAATCAGTGGCCGACAGTCTGTCGACGTTCACAGCTCGATTGGAACTTCGCCACAGAAGAAAAACCAGGTCCTATCTCTAATGGAAAGGTGAAATACATACATGCTAAAGCAAGAGATGAGAGCCATGAGTTAGCTTGCAAGTCATGGAAAATGCAGAGAATGTGTGGCCAAACGTATTATATAATTTTGCCCCGAAATGACGATGGAAGGGGATGGATTTAATGATTGGCAGTAAGAATGGTCTGCTTTTGCTAGTTTTTCCAAACTTACAGACCCTAGCTTTAGCGCTAAACCCTAGCCTAGCCCCACAATTCAATTTTATTTGTTTAATTTACAGAGTGCAAGTGTTTTTTTTTTTGCAATTATGATGCAACGATTTCTGCCAGGTACAGTGACTTCCTGGAGATTTGTTCAACAAATACAAACAATGGAAAAAAAAAAAAAAAACTCAACCCATTCAACCCATCAAGCTCATTTTAAAATTTTTTTTGTATCTGTGCAGAGTAAACAAACAGGATGTAACAAAAAACGAGTGAGGTTTTGAGATGCCGTTGATTGTGGAACTTGGCAAAGCCGTCTCTCTCCCTGTTCTGAGGCTTTATGCTAAGCCATGCTAAGCTAAACGGCCGCCGGCTGTAGCTTAATGAAAATGGTATCGGTCATCTCATCTAGCTATTTTGCGAAAAGCAAACAAGCATATTTTCCAAAATGTCAAAGTCTGCCTTTAATTAGGACACACACACACACACACACACACACACACACACACACACACACACACACACACACACACACACACACACACACACACACACACACACACACACACACACACACACACACTAACACACACACACACACACACACACACACTAACACACACACACACACACACACACTTATGCTGGCTCAGCCTGGCTAGTGTACACGAGGGGCTCGTGGCCAGGTCTAGTAAGAACCAGAAGGGCCAGTGGAAATACTGACTCACCATCCAGGGGCCTTAACTCAGCTCTGCCTCCTCACAGCTGGCTGATTTTATTTCAAAAACACCTTTATCGTTACACAAAACAGAACAGCAAAAAAAAAAAGTAAAGTTCAGCGCAGTCCTAACAAGACAGACGTGAACACGGTCAGACCTGGTAGACCAAACATAAGCCTCTTATTGGACGACTCTCCTCAGAGAACCTGCGGTCTAATCTTTTAAAAACTCTCACAAACACTGCCTAGAAGTCACAGCTCTGTTTTTATGCCCCAGAATGACGTTTTTTTTTTAGTTTTTAAAAAAAATGTTGCTTTGACAGAGCTCCGTCTGAGTTATAGCAGAAAAGCTCAGGGCGAAAAAGGTGTTGAGGTGTCAGAGTGACAACGTTTTTGTTTTTTTCCACTCTGTTCCGTGCTGTTGCTGAAAGCTGAATCTTTCATCAGCTCAATCTTGCTTAAACCTCGCACTCAGACATCAAAATAACCAAAAAAAAGCAGAAATAGATTTACACATGTATGTGTTAAATTGTGCGATGTGACTTCATTTGTGTATTTATGTTTCAGAGGTCTCAAGTTCAGTTTTTTTTTTTTCAGGTATTTTTTTTTTTTTACCTTCAACCACAAAAGAGGAATGAATCACTCAAGCATAATTATTCTTGATGAACACATATTTGACGAACGCGACGAAACAGGAAACAAAAGTGATAAAGGAAGTCGGAGAATAACAACAACAGCAGCAGCAGCAGCAACAATAGCTGTGGTGAAAGAGGCCGCTCAGAAAATACGAGTTTAACCGTTTGTTTGCCAACGAGGCTTCACATTCTCTTCACATTCTTCGATTTTCGATGCTGAAGGCAGGGATTGTGGACGAGTTTTAAAGGATCACAGAGATGCATTTTTGTCTTCAGCTGAAAACAATAAAAAAAAGAAATACAGAACTACAGCCAGGGAAGTATTAGCCAATCTACTGTAGGTAATAACCTCTAAAAAACTAATTACCATACTGCATTTAATCAATTTAAAATGGAAATGCTGGTGTTAAGGGCTCATTTTATTCTGATTCGAACCAGATTCAAATAGTCTGAATAAGACCCCTGCTATGTAAAACATTGTCTTATTATAATACATAGATGGAATAAGTCACATTGAGTAAATTACATATTAAAATGCTTCTTTATAATGACCATAAACAACAATACAGATTAGGACGGAGGAACGAGTTACAATAAAGCAAACCAGGAATGATGAAATATTGTGGTTTGTGATTTGGGCTGAGCGTAGACCAAAAAGAGTCAATAAATCCTTGAATAAAAGCTCCGGTCCGTGTCTCCCGCTCCACCTACACCCCACAGCGTCAGCTCTCCAGTCCAGGGTTTGGTGTGAATCTGAGTTACAGCAGCTGTGACCAGGACTGCAGAGACCTCTCGGTCTCCAGGCCAAGTTCCATGTCCGCTCTGATTATAGCGCGGAGAACAATGCGAGCCATTGTGGGAGCGCTGCGTGGAGCGTGGAGTCTCAATAGTTTTCTCCATCATCTCTTTCAAATGTTCTCATTCAACACACACACAGACACACAAACGCAATGTAATGGACTGGAGTGTTAGGTGAACCACATTAAGGTAAAAATGTATGGTGGGTTTTCTGAGTGAGCATGAAATATGGTTGACTGGGACTGTGGTGTTCAGGCAGCCTGCCAAGACTTGAAGGAGGCAGTTGAAATTCATCACACACACACACACACACACACACACACACACACACACACACACACACACACACACACACACACACACACACACATACAGTCGCACACATTCTCACTGCTGGAGACCTCAGGCCACAGGGGAAGAACAATCTGACATGCCACACAGCGAGGCTCTCTGCAATTAGACAGTCACTTTATCACACTACAAACGTCTCCCTTTCCATCGCTTTTACTCCCTCGGATACACACACACACATGCAGACGCACAATTAAACAAATACACAAAGGTGTAATCACTCACAAACACACTGCCAAACTCAAAACTACTATTATCTGTCATTAAGGAAACACACACACACAACACTGTCAGAAAAAAACACATTTTCTGCAGCGTCACGTTCGCCGTAAAAAACACAGTTCAGTTCAAACGCCGACGAGCTCCAGTGATCAGTATAAAATCCAGCTCTGTATCAGAAGTCGGCTGATACACTCGGGTTCATAGAGTACATGTGCGCTGGTGTAAACAGGTAGTAGGTAGACAGTAGTACTGACAAGAAACAACAATGGTGAAAAGTGGATTTCTTCTTTCATGGGTGAAACTGAAAGTGTTTGTTTGTTTTGTTTTCTGACAGTGAAATTGTGGCTGATAAGAACCAATCAGGTGACTTGGGCTATACCCGAAGTAACTTTCCATGCACGGTTAAATCATCAATCCACCATTCAGCTATAGCTTTAATTACGCCATTTAATTGACTGTTTTTTAACGACTGTTCTTGGAGTCGATTCATCGAATGATGAATTTCCGCCTCCGCTAACACAAGGTGGCACTATGCCAGCTTTCGTCTCGTTAGCTTCAGGCGATTTCCAGTAAAAGTCGAGGGTGGGAGCTGTGGAGGATGTGCAGAACGGCTTCAGTCCAATCGCACAGTTGGTTATTTAATACAATTTAATCGGACTAACGTGAATTTCAAGTCTTAAAATGTATAGACATTTTGAGTCAGCCCAGGACTTCAGCTAAACGAGAGTTATAAATAGAGAAGTGTCACGTTTTGCCTGTTCCTCCAGGGGAAGACTGGGAGGATCAGTCATAACCTCTACGACCTATGACCTTTGACCCTTTATCCTGGGGGATCAGTGGACGTGCTGAGAGTCAATGATGTCCAGAGGGGCACACGGGAGCAGCGGCTTTCACGTAGGACCGTGCTCGTGCACCTCTTCACCCCGACTTCCTGGAACACATCTTGAGCTCCACCATTCTGCATGTGTGTGTGCACTCATTCCAACATGCAAACTGCCACATGTAGGTCGATTTTAACATGTGTGTGTGTGTGTGTGTGTGTGTGTGCAGAGAGTGTGTATGAAAAAAACACAATGATCCCAACATTTGGTGTAACTTTACATTATTAGTGTCAGCAACCTCAAAAACTGAACTGGAGGATTGTTAAAGACCTTAAAATCCACAGAGTGATATGATGTGGGAAGAAAGTTTGGGAACAACCATGCATTGATTTAATGATTTAATGTATAGATTCACTATATATATAAATATATATATACGCTGCAAGAATGTGCTCGGCCATTTGTCCCGGCTATCGTTCTACACATGCGTATGTTTTGGTTGTGTTTACCCACAATGCCCCGCGTTGTAGTCCGCTTCCTGCATTTGGTTCACTTGAAGTGAACCAAGACCTACGTTTTTAGGCGGACCACAGTTCGCTTCTTTGGTGCAGATCAGAGATCGGTTGCACATTCACACCTCCTCAAATGAAAAAAAAGACGATTTGGTAGATGTGTTAGTCTGACTACTATTGAACTCTTCTTAGTCGGACTAACATACCTGGATAATGCCAATCATAGTCCAATTAGTCCTGCCTTAATACGCTTATTCGGACTGGAGTCGGACTGGAGTCGGACTTCGTTCCGCGTACGTACCAAACGTTCCTCCCTGGTCTTTGGCACCTGAACGCCAAACCAAGCTGCTGTTACTAAGCAACCAAAACCCGAGAGCTGCTGAGATGAATGAAGTCGCCGTAAGTCTCCCTGCCTTAATTAATGCATTAAAGAGAAATGATATAATACAAAAAACAAATACAAAAGATTATCAAAAACACATTTCTCGAAAATGAAAAAAACAACAACAACAGCAAAACAAAGACCAGTTTGAATTAGCTCTTTGGCCCAAATATCAAAGACAAGCTGTCAGCGCCGGCTGCATTCAAATAAATTTTTCCCATCCCAGTGCATCCCAACTATGCCTAGAAAAAGAGGTGTGTTGTTAAAGACGTGCTTTGCAATGGCATCGCTCTCTTTTTGCGCACGTCTCCATTTAAAACAGAATTTGCGGACACACGAAACAGTGTTGGAGAAACTATGTGAGGCTTCAGTTCACATCCAAACACAAATATTCACAGGATCGGGCAATTGTACACATAAATATTTAAGTATAATTGATTTATCTTCAGCTAATTTCACCTAAATTTTTACACACTGAACCTTCAATGATTCCAATGACACTTCCCAAAATCTGGATGGATCATTGTACAGGGCACAGAAGAGGTCATGGGGCCCTTGGACCAGGTCCCGACAAGACATAACGGATGCCAACTGCCCGTTAAAAACCAAATAAGTTTGCAAGTCTTTTGTGCCTGAAACAACCAAACCAAAAAAACAACAACCACATTCCCCCCCCCCACCTCCCATTCAACACTGTGTGGTTCCATGGGTGCAATGGTGGGGCCTCTCATCCATCATCCACATGTGGTCACAACAGAGCAACCCATCAACCAAGAGGCTCGCAGTGTGAAGACAGGGCCAGAGGTCACTCAGTGATTGGCCAATAAAGGGAACGTAACAGGCAAAGCGGAGCTTTGCTGGAGATTTGTCACCCTTCGTTTCACTGCGTCCCGATACAAAGCAGAACCCGGCGCTGCTGCGATGACATAAAAGGTGCATAAAAGGACTCGAACCCCAGAGGATGTTTTTGATTACTCTGATGCAGCAGTAAAAAAAAAAAAAAGTGATTCATGACACACGGAGAAAGCAGGGTGTGGACTGTGTGGGACGAGGGCAGGAGTGAACTGGTAGCAGAGGAAAATATCAAGCAGCGATAACTGACACTGTGCGAGGGAACATACCATTCAGTAACACCAGTTAATGGCAGGGGGGGATGCTGAGATATGATTTAGGATGTTGCCACATTAGGCATATGTCACACTACTTGGAAGGAGCAGTTCATGGAAACACCATCAAGACACTTTCTAATGGGGGTAATTACCAGGTAGCTAATGTAGGATAACCTGATGTGACCTTATAATAACACAGTTTGTTTTTTTCATATTTAAATACATTCATAAATTCAGCATACGGTGCTCATTGTAGTGGAAGTTAACTGGATCCTGCAGCCTTGGAGTCACAGGTACCTGCAGAGTAGAGTTAAAATCTTGAACCAAGACTGAGGCTGATATTTACCGCCAACTTCTTTGGGTCCTGACGGCCTGGGCTAGTGATCATGTTTGGGTATTACATATTTCATTGGTATACTATGCGTAGAGTCGATACGAACCAACTTATGCTACAACTGTATCGTGGAAAATGGCCATTACCGTCATGCCATATTGTGATTTGCGTATACAAAGATCGTGAGAATGTGAGAAACCGCAGACATACGGCACTTATACAACCACTGGGGTTAATTTTTTTGGAGTTCAGCGTTACGACACGTGGTGTGTGAGGAGGTGGCTATGGAACCACCAACCCGGCAATTAGTCAGCGACCTGCTCTACCTGCTGAGCCACAAGGTTACGCGGCTAACATTCCCGAGTCGAGTGAACACAACACAAATGAATAAATAAATAAATCACACCTGTGAGAGCGCGTCTCAAAAGCGCCAGTCAAAGGCATTTGAAAAAAACAAAAAAAACAATGACGGGCTCATAATGAATGTCATATCTTTGATGTCGGAATTTGACTCGGCATGTGAGAGGGATACATTTCAAATTAGCAGTTGATCAGGAGCAGCAAGCTAACACTAATGTATGTTAATATACAGGCAGGTGTAAAGCCCCATTTGTACGACTACACCTTTGTAATTGTTGCACGGCAACACGCAGAAAGTATGCAGTCCAGTTTCCAGTGAGATTTTTCTGTTTTACACTGCAGCATTCTGTCACTAGCTGCGCTCCATTTTTCCTCATTTTGATAATAGAAGTGCTTGTCCACTTTTGTTTATAAAGCACTTTTAAAAGCAAGAAAGTTGGCCAAAGTAACATTAAAAACAAACAATAAAACTAGAATTAAAGGTGCATTATGTAATAAATCTAAAGCAACTGGCCATAAAATACTCCTAATATGTCACAGAGACTCAGGAATAATGTTCATATAACAAACTGAACTCACCAACAACAACAGTACAGACAAAATATTTGCATTAAAAAAAATTGTTTGCAGACTGCAAATCATGTTTATGTTTTGAAATCATTTTTTGGCATGCGGCGCCACCTACCGCCGTCTACCAATCATTGCAGTCAATAGAGTCTCAGCTGCCGAGCAACCAAGGGTTGCCAGTTACGTCAAAAAACGAAACCTAAAAGACCTCGGTATTTTGAATTTGAATGTAGTAACTGTTTTTGGCCACATTCTTACAGCACCTTTAAGCTATATACCATACTATAACTACTATAAAAAGTTGTTCTTTACAAAGTCTAGTGTGTACAAGGTAGATTTTTTATATTATAATTGTATGAAGTGTTGTTTATAATTAGCAGAAAGAGACTTTCATATATTTCATATTTGGACTTCAAGTGTTTTTACCATAGCCCAACTAAATATCTTGCGAGTTTCGATGCTAATTCGAGGCTACGTCGATTCTCCAACACACTTGGAGGTGAGGGATGTCAGGATAAAAGTGTGTTTAAATTAGTCTTCCCTTAGTTTAAGGCCATGTGAATAACACGTCAGATACACTTGGCTTTTCATATTCTCGTGTGCGTGATCGTGACTTGCAGCTCAACACTGAAAGCATGTTGGCCTATAGTCGGTGAGGAAGAGTGATATCATTGTACACACGAGAAAAACGGGTCATTAAACAGTTGAAGTAGTTTTAGAGCAAGAAGAAAGACGGGTTGTACGATGGTATAAAAAAGCTTGAGAACCCCTGCACTAGATTATTGTTTTTGACACGTGGCACATGAGAAAAGATACCTCAGTGTACCTGCTACAACCAATCTCCTTCACATCTACATTCTCATTTTTTAGAAGCAAATCCCCACTCTGGCTGTGAGACGTCCATATTAATCATAGCTGAATAAGTACAGCTCTGGAAAACGTTTCCCTCGGTGCCGCAGATGTTTTCCTCATCTGCTCCTCTGCCGTTAACAACCCCCTCCAGTCTCAAAACAAAACTCTCTCCGAGCAGAAATGTAAGCAAAGAGCGAGCAACAAGCAAAGTCAAAAAAGGGAGAAGACGCCAGGAGAGATAAACAAATGCAATTCAATTTGACATCTGTGCTTGTGCAGAGGGAGGAGGAAACATGCAGATGCAAACAACATGAGACTGACCAGCACAGAAACAAGAGAGAAAGGTGTGAACGCCTTCTGCTGAAGACGAACCAGTGTGTGTGTGTGTGTGTGTGTGTGTGAATATTTCAACATGTGTGTGTGTTTACGCTGCTAAGTAGAACATCATGTACACAGCTCTCACACAGGCACCGAGTCAAGGCTGCGTTCTGTGTTTGTGTTCTTGTATTTATCGCCTCTTAAGGACCGTTTCTGGCGTCCTCGTGGAGATCAAAACCTGGTCCCGATGTGGTAGAACCTCATTTTTGAGGAACTGGTTAGGGGGTTTGAAAATTTACAGTGCAAATAACTTTTTTTGGTAACTTCCGCCGACATCCAAGATTGCGTTACCGCGTGCAGTTCCATAATGTAAAAAAGTACCGTCATACAGCTCAGTTTTCTCCTGCATCTACAGAAACATCTCAGAAACTGATGATGGAAAGTTGTCAGGTTTGTTTGGAGCAGGGGAAACATCTAAAACATGGAGAGGACGGGGGTCCTGAGGAATGGGAAACACTGTTCTAAAATGTTCTGCAGTCTTAGAAATAAAAGTGCTAAGTCAAACCATATAAAGTTCTTCGGCTTGTCCTCACAGGAGAACCCTGTTTGATTCTGGGTAGAACCAACCCTTAGTAGAACCCCTTTAAAACCCTTTATTCAGGAAAGGGGTTTTTAAAGGGTTCTCTGGATCAAAATGGTTCTTACTGGAACCATTAGCGTTACCAAGAACCCTTTCTCGAAGAAAAGGATTTTCAGAAGCAAATGGTTCCAGGTAGAACCTCAGCCCTTGTAGAAGAACACTTTTGGAACGCTTATTTCCAAAAGTTTGTCGGAAAATAATATTCCTTTAACTTTATTTGTGTTTTTCTTGTATACTCTCACTGGATCTTGATTTTCTACAAGGAAAACAAGTATTGTATTGTTGTCATATACTCAGATAACGCTTGATACAACTTTAAAGGCCTTTAACACGGTAAAGACCAGGTGTTAGGGTTAGAATTGGAAGATTTTATTTCTTATTATGACGATATCGATATGTAGTCGATATCCTTTAAAAATGTGATTTTGATTGTCTGAGTTGTAACTCAACAACTGTGATTGTTGCTTACAGAATATATCAATGGACACACTATCAAAGGAAACAATTACTACTTATTTATTGTATTTAAACTTAAACTGTACCAAAAGTAAAGAAAGAGTTGTCATAAATATAATTTTAAGTCAAATAGACAACAATACTATGACTATATGCTGTACATACTTATTAGGACTGTCTGTTTCTAAGTTCTAAATAATATCTAATGACTTGTAATTCGTTTTTTCGACACACAATTTTCCATAAATGCGGTTACAAGTGGAAACACACACATTTCATAAGAACTATTTGCATATCGCCTCAAACTTTTTATGTTTGTAGTAGAAAAGTTGGCGATAAATAAAAGGAAAAATGGCATTAGAGTACAATGAAAATGGATAAAGGGCTGATGTTGAAATGAAATGTCACTCTCTGCACGAGACAAATAGTGGAAACAAGAAGGGAGGGAGGGGGGTGGGTGGGGGGGGGAATATGTGACCTGATTAAGAAACCACAACATTCTGCAAGAAGCAAATGATACTACAATAATAGAAATACCACTGTGTATCAACAGCTGCTCTTAATTTAACCTTCCTCATCCTGACTGGATTTTCACTTTCCCAAAGCATCAATATTGTGTTTTTCATCTTGTTGTCTTAAGATCGCACGATATCGTCCACACTGAGCATCTGAGCAAATAAAAAAAAATGCTGAGCACCACTTTCATTAAAATTCAGAGTGATTTATTTAACTTAGTCACACCTAATGGATGTTCCCCTGGTCAGAAATGACAACCATAGGAAATTAACGATTGAACATTCCCATGATACACATAATACTATTGGGTGGTAGATATAAGAACCTGTCTCTTTCTCATGCATATGTGCCCTCTCCGACATGAATGAATGTGTCATATCATGTCACAAATAAAGCTTTTATTTTTTTTTTTGTGCCTTGCAGTTACGCATATTAACCACTAGCACCAGCACTTTACAGTGTTCATTAGACCAGGGGTGTCAAACTTATTTTAGTTCAGGGGCCACATACTGCACAATTTGATCTCAAGGGGGCGGGACCAGAAAGATAACCACATAATAACCTAAAAACAAAAAGTTTCTCTTAAGTTTACCATTTACCACACTGCATTAAATACCGCAATGGATCTACAAAGGCACAAACATTTAGTCACAGGTATCTGGAACAGAAAAATATGGCATTTTACAGTATGATTAGATTCTAATCTTACTGTGAAATTTTAACAAATTCATCCTGGGGGCCAGATTGGACCCTCTGGAGGGCCTGTTCTGGCCCGTTTGACACCACTGCTTTAGACCATGATCACTGGTGGTCATGGCAGGTGCTGTGGAAGACACGTCTACTTAATGCTCATGCTCAAGCGTGCGCACCAGTAGCGGTGATTTCTCACCAGAAAGTTGTCCTTCAGCAACACATATATCAAGTATTTACCCTAACCCTGCATTTTGCAGGGTTAGGGTTAGGGTTTTGGTAAAAACCTTTACAGAACAACAACAAAGAAGAACGTATGGGGGGAAAGTTCTGTTTCCGTGTGCAGAGGGTCTAAAAGGAAGTGAGTGAAAGGGGCTGAACTTGCCTGTGGGGTGTTCTCCTCGACAGAACCTCTGATCCCCGTCTCCTTTCACTCTTGTGTTTTTTTTTTTTGTAGCTGCCATCAAAGACAGCAGAGGCTGCTAGGCTGAAGCCGACATGGGCCCAGCCCTGCCTGCAATGCATCGACACCTTGAGCTATTGCTCCTGCCCTGGAAAGGTGGTTTGGTTTTCTGACAGGCTGTTACAGGCCTGCATCTGGGATCAGGGCAAGGAGACAGCGAGACACTCCTGCATGTGTGTGTGTGTGTGTGTGTGTGTGTGTCATTGTGTGTTTGCAGAGCGTAAAACAGATTTGCTTGAAAGAGCAGACGGGTTAGTGCATGCTGCTGCATTCTGCTCTGTTTGTTATACTGTAAAACAAGTCTGATATAATACGCTGGTTTTTTGCATCACAAATGCATCAAGACAAACCAAAGTATTCAGAAATTGAAACGTGAAACACAAATCACTGTTCAAAAGTATACACGAGTGTAGTGGATACTTGCAGGGCTTGTGTGCGCAGCAATCTCACTCCCAAGCCAACATTCCTCCGATATCTGGAGTTAGTTATCATCGTTCCCGGGCTGTTGACGACTAATTGTGGTGGTTAACGGAACTGATTTTGCCACAAATTACCATTAAAGGATTTTGTAGCTAAATGTTGTGGTTTAAAACACTACATTCTACACCTGCAGTGCAGTGAAATCCTCATAAAGCTCATGAAAAAGTGAGACATTCTATTATCGGTCTCAGACTTGCGTTAAAAGTGATCAGAATTTGGAAATATCACACAAAAAAAGAGAGACATGCTTCAACTTTCGAGTGTAAAGACGTTAAACGTGTTGGCTCGAACAGAAACTATCAGCTGTCAAAAGGAGATGATTTACATTGAGGACAAGTGGGTCAAAAAATTCAAAGGTAATATGGGCGGGTGCAGTCGTCTTATTAGATTCCTTGCTCTCACGCGGTAACTCACTGTTTTAACACGGCGCTAACGAGAGGGAGGAGAAAAAAGTTTAAAAAAGTAAAAAAAAAAAAAAAAAACATTTCAACGTGACTGTATTGCATTTTTAATGTGCGTTTCAATGTTTTAATTACATATCGTAGAGAATGTATTTTCTGATTTTGCCGGCGGCTAGTAGTTAGCATGTTCCGAGTCTCTCCACTATCCCTGAACTTTAAAAATATTCATTCTATAACCTGACAGAGCTATAAAATAGTTCTTCTTACTTTACTTTGTTAGTTTAGTTGACAGGGACCATGTACAGAACCCGGTCTATACCAGAGTTAGCTTGATAGCTAATCTGTGGCCACTAGTCAGTCCAAAAACGGCACCACCGCCTGAATTTAACCATGCTTTCTTCACTGTTGACTGTTGCTCAACTCACAATCACATTATCTTGGTGTGTTAGTCCAACTTTGACAAATTCAGGTCAGTACAATTTCATGTTTACATTAGTGCTGTCAAACGCTAACGAGTCAACGCCGTTTAACGGCGTCAATGTTAACGCGCGTTAGCGCATGGTGCGTTTCCAATGACGACTGACCGGAAAAGACACACGTGACGTCATGTTTACGTGACTCCGGATTGTTAAAATGTGTCTCTAAATTAACCCTAAACTTTAAAAACAGAGGCACACATACGCAGTTACACAGGTACGCTGGTTATTTGTAGCGCTCCAGTTCGACTGTAGGCGCTAAAAGAAGCTAACGAAGCTAACGGAGCTAACTGGTAAACGGTGCCTGGACTCTGGTGTCGCGGCACGTAAACATGACAGTTTACATGTATCTTAAAAATCCCCCAATCAACACAATAATCCGACAACTACACATATTCAATAAATAAAGACGAGTACTCCCTTGCTCACAACAAGGCAACCAAAATGAACAGAAACATGGATTTAAGAGAGTAAGTACACTACTGAACTCTTTCATTTTTTGTATTTAAATGCATAAATGTTTCACATTACATGCTGGAAACAGCTCAGTAAAATATATATTAGGGATTAAAGAATAACAACCATGTATCTGAGGATTACTGGTCTATGACTATGGCCTTTTGTACATATGCCAAGACGCATAATTTAAAAAATAAAAAAAAAAGAGCGAGAGAGAGAGATGGAAAGCTGTTGATACTAATCTTTATAAAGTAAATAATAATCCTGTCAAGAGTTAAAGCTCTCCAGCAAAGCCTGTACACGTCTGTCAGGAGGCGATTGCACAAGGTATAGCCTTGCATCAGACAACCTGTGACACGTTTGATAAGAGCTGATGAAGTGATTGCGTTTCATGCCTTAGGTCGTCCAAGAGTGGCAGGTTTTACAGTCGGGCAGGACATGACACGCTGAAACTGAGAGAACACTGTGATTACTTTATTGGCCATTACACACACACACACACACACACACACACACACACACACACACACACACACACACACACACACACACACACACACACACACACACACACACACACAGGTTTGTGTTCAGCTATTCTTCTTAGGACACTTTATTGACTACCAATCATTTGGACAGTCTAATCGAACCCTAACCTTAACCATAATGTCTAGAACCCTAATCTAAACCTAACCACAATTCAAATCTTCACCCTCATTTTAAACCAGTTTCTGAAGATAGGGTTCTGGCAGGAAATGGTCCTAAAGAGAAAAGGTAGACATATTTCATTCCCTTACCTTAACCATCACAAATAATGTCTAACCCTAACCCTAACCCTAACCTAAACCCAATTCTGACCATAAAACCTGGTCTCAACCCTGAAAAAGTCCTTTAAAGTAAGCGAAATGTCCCCACAAAGATAGGTTTGTACCTTAAAACCAAATCCTAACCCAGAAGCAGCCATTTTAGAACATGAGGTCCAGCCAATTTGTCCTCAACTCCAGTAGATGTCCACACTTCCTGTGGTTTATAATAAGCCCTGGTCCTCACAAAGACATTATGTACAAGCACTCACTCACAGGCATGTACAGTATACCATACATATGTAATGCAGCTTTTTTTGTACACACCAGGAGAGACTGACAAACTTGCTCCAGGTGCTTTACCATTCACTCTTGCAACACCAAGCGTAATGATTGAACTTTTGCATTGACTTAACTGCTGTCTCTTTTGCAATGTTTAGATAGAAAATAATGTGCAAGCAGGTTTTATCTAAGTCTGTTTTTCTTTCATCGGGTTACACACGTCTGCTTTTGTTGCCAAGTTTGTGACGCCCTCTCTTTGGTCTGGAGTTCAGAAGCGAGACGTGAACTTTCGAAAGTCGCAGCCAAAGCTTTAATGACGTGTGTGAAAAATAAAAGCGGATGAAAAATGATTGGGACATGCTGATTGACGAACGTCAAACCCGCATCATGAACACGACGTCTCCTGACACAATTAAACAACCCACAGAGGTTGAATGTCAGAGCGCAACCTCTTGTATGAAAGGTGAAATGTTTAAAAGAACACTCCAGTTGAGCAGCTACTGACGATCTTCGCCCCTGAAGGCATCGCTTCTTACAGAACCCACAAAACCAGTGTGTTTTACCAGCTGCAAACTGAACAAAGATAGTCGTGATTTGTCATGTCTTTGTCAGTGAAACAGTTTTGCGCATGCCAACATCGTGTCGACCTTTTGTCATAATCACTACTGGATCAGCAGTTGCTTTAATGTGAACTATTCCAAGACGCAGGGCCCACAGAGGCCCGTCAACAGAAACCAGCAATCCGGCAACATCATGCTACTCTGTTTTTATTTGAAAATCTTGTTTTTCTTCACATTTGCGTCATTTGGCAGACGTTTTTTTTTTTGTTTTGTTTTTTTTTAATCCACAGCCACTTACAAGTGACACATGTTGCGGGCACATGTTGTCCTGCCCAGGGACACATGCTAACTAACACGTCTACAGGCATAAATCACATGACCACTCTCGTACGCCGGGCACACGCGTGTGCTGGTGTAAATGTGACGCTGATTTTTCACTCTGGAGCTTAGTTTCAGAAAGTACAGCTAATGAGAAACAATGCAGAATTGTTGTCAAGAGACCAACGGTGAGGTGAAATCGTGCTGAAAGTAAGTAAGTGGTAAGTGGAATAATGGGGTGCTGTGCCAAACTCAGCTGACACAGGACGAAAAGCGAAGTACACCCTGGACAGTTGGCCCGTCCATCACAGGGTCACATATAGAGACAAACAATCATCCACTCTCACATTCACACCTACGGTCAATTTAGAGTGTCCAACTTGACCTAATCCCCATACTGCATGTTTTTGGACTGTGGGAGGAAGCCGGAGAACCCGGAGAAAACGTGCACACACGGGGAGAACATGCAAACTCCATGCAGAAAGGCCCTTGTTCCAACAGGGGCCTTGAACCCAGGTCTTCTTGCTGCAAAGGCAAGAGCGCTAACCACTAAACCAACCGTGTGGCCCCCTTTTGCCTCCATTTTTTAAATAATTTTAATACTTATATTTGGGACTCTGGAGGTCCTATGAGTAGGCAAAGTGTGAAAAAAAGATGACTTTTGTGGTCCCGCCTCAGTCTAAGTTCAGGAGATAAAACACGCGAAGTTGACTTCCGCGCTCATTGCTACGTCACAATGAGACATTTCTGGAATTGTTGTCTCGCGGAGTTCCGCTTTGTCCCTAAAAAACGCGAGAGTGCAGGCGAGGGCAATAGTATCCGGAAGAGTGGAAGTCTGCAAAGTGTTCTATTCTTGGCTGCACCGTGCAGCACAGAGTTCTACACAAACTTCCAGCCTCAGAGGATTTACGTGTTCAGTGGACACACACACACACACACATATATATATATATATATATATATATATATAATATGTCTCCTTTAAGACATGTTACTGTATAAGTGAACCGATTGGTGGACTGGTGACCTGTCCATGTTACCCTGTCTTTCACCCCCAGTTCCCATTATGAGCCACAAAGAACAAGTGATAGACAATAATGTAGGAATATATTGGCAGTCACACTTGATTTCTGAAAGGATGTCGTCCTTTTCTAAAGCTAACTCAATAAACTACAGAGATGTTTCAGTTTGCCTCCTTTATTCTGACATAAAAGAAAAGTCAATCAACAGGTGAAGGCCGCCAGGTATTTAGAGAAAGAGGAGGAGGAGGAGGAGGAGGAGGTAAAAGAACATGTTGCAGCTGGGAGATATTAAAAACCATGCCACATTGTTAAAAAACATATAACGGTTTCCACACCCAGTGCATGAGGTGTGTGTCAATCTGATGTCTAAATATTTTCAGTCAGGATGGAGGGGCTTTCAGAGGAGAAAGACACCAGGACAAACCCCCCACCCCCTCCCGCCCTTACCCTTTCCCCACAGCCCATTTCAGTTCCTTACCGTAAATGTGTGGTTAACCAGAAAAAGCTGTCGGGTGGGGGGGGGGGGGGGTGAGAGTGAGGGGGGGTCAGAGCAAATCTTAAGGGAAGTGCACTTGGAGAAATCCCGTTTTTTTGGGAAGGGTGAGTGTTGAGGGTATTGTGGATTTGTCTGAGCCAAGCCCCTGACTTACCCGCCGATGTGATGATTATTATGATTGGAGGCTTTTGTGTATGTGTGTGTGTGTTAATTACATTTCTAGGTTTACATTCAATTCCTAACAGCTAGAAGTGAAACCCATGTATGCGTGAGTGTGTGTGTGTGAGAGAGAGACAGAAGAGAGAGGAGATGGAGAGAGATAAGAGTGGGAGGAGGAGAGCTGGAAGGCCAAAAGCAAGTCTGTGAATGAAAGAAAGAGAAGAGGACTGAGAGAATGACAGAAACAGCACAAGAGCAGGGAGGAGGAGGAGGAGGAGGAGGAGGAGGAGGAGGAGGGAGTGACTGAGCATTACTTTTCAAGAGCAGAGAGAACAAAGGCTCCTTTGTGTGCAGCGCTGAGAGAGTGAAGTGGAGCCAGGGCTTAGGGAGTGTTTAACAGTGTACACTGACTGCATTCCTGCAATGTGATTACAAGACGCTTTTAATTTATACTCAGGAAATGGACTTAACTCTTTCCCCTCCTCGCGTTCCCTCATACTCTCTCTACCTGCGTCTGCTTTCCTTCTCGCCGCGTTTTCCTTCACCGCTTTAATGAGCTCTGTTGAACCTCATCATCTTAAATTGCATGTAGCACGTTTGCGGCCCTCCGGTGAGCTCACTTGCGCTGTGTGCCTCGCTGCCCCTGTATAACGCGGGCCAAACGTTGCAAACGCTGTTGGAACTAGCGTAACTTCATGTTACATTTTCAGCGAAGACGGATGATGAATCCAAGTCCATCCACTTAATGAAATGTTGGTTCAATATCTGGCGACTAAATCCCGCCCCAATGTTCAGCGTCTGGAACCTTGGCCCCATTTTCACACCGAGATCTTTTATTTCTTTATTGCATTTGTAGGTTTCGCTTGTTTACGCGGCACCAAACAGGCCGCGCCGCAAACGCCACACCCCCCTCGTGTGTGATAGATAGCATTAAGGAATCAATGGCGTGATACGTAACACAACACACCTGTTCTGCTGCAGTGGTTTGTCCCTTTCACACAGTTGACGGTTCGGTGACAACCTTTGATGCCAGTGCACAAAAAAAAAAAAAATCCCTCCGTTCTCTGTTCACACCTTTTTACACGGAGCAGCCAAGCGCAATCAAAGCGGAACATTTCCGTCACGGACGGGATACGTAAAAAAGGTGATTTTTGTCTGCTGTTGTCTGGCACCAGGACAACGCCCCTCCCTACCCACACAAATCCGTGGTTCACCAGAAAAGGGGGGTAATATTTCGAGAAAAAAGTCGCAGATTTATCAGGTTTAAAGTGGCAAATCTACGAGGAAATAAAGTCGCAGATTTATGAGATTAAAAGTAGCAACTCTACGAGAAAGAAGTCGCAAATCGTATTTAGCAATAAGGAAATACTTGTGGATTTAGCCCAGAATCACCATATTATATAAGTATCCCCAATTTGAAGAGACATTGCCGTGATTTGGGCCTATTCAGAAGAAAACACCGTACTAATTTGGATGCGGTGATAGCTTTTCTGCATCATGAACTACAACGCAACCGACTACAGTTGCAACACAACTAAAATGCAACACAACAACAACGTGACTTCAAAGTGACTCGAAATATCCCTCCCCTGGGTCCATATTTTTCTTTTCATACTTGGCCCTAATACGCCGTCGTAGTATGATCAGTGGGGTATAAGTGAGTTTTCGTTTTTATACATCTAAAAGAACCAAAAGACCAAAAGAAATGCGATCATGATCTTAAGCATGCAGGAGCATGTGTCTGCCATGTTGACAGGAAAACAAAATGCATCAAATTACTTTGCGAAAGCAGGAGGAGAAAAGCTTTCTCTGGAAGCAAAACCAGAGGGTTGCTTTCAAGTGGACGCTCCGAATGACTCTCCGCTCCTACAGAGCAGCTTGTTAATCGCTGGCTCTGTTGCTGCGTTCAAGGGGAACTCTTGAACTCGTAGTTTCGACATCGGAAGTTGTGCAAGTTTTCAGAAAAACGAGCATCATCAGGTTGTAAATATAAAAAAGGAGGGGGGGTGGAGGGGGTGCAAATGTGCTTGTCTCCCGAGTACAGCAGCAAAACAGTAAACAACTCCATCTGGTAAGCAACAGCCGGACAACTTACCAAAACAGGCCCAACACACGGAGAATAAGTACGATGCTGCTCTGTCTTCAAGACTTTACAACTACACAACCGTTAAAGTTTGGGGTCACTAAGAAACGACCTTATTTTTGAAGGAGAAGCACTTTTTTTTATTCTAGCTGCAAACGTCAGGGTTTTAATGGAATATGTACATAGGTGTATAGATAGAGGCCCATTTCCAGTGTTCTAATTGCACATTGTGTTTGCTCATCACGTTAGAAGGCTATTGGATGATTAGAAAACCCTTGAAAACCCTTGTGCAATGATGTTAACACAGCTGAAAACAGTTTTGCTGGTTCTTTGACGAAAGGGCAAAGTTATTATTTTGAATAAAAATCATTATTTCTAATCTTGTCAATGTCTTGACTATATTTTCTATTCATTTTGCAACTCTTTGGATGAATAAAAGTGTGAGTTTTAATGGAAAACACCAAAAAAATCGGATACTTTTGAACGGTAGTGTAGATGAAGCTAAATGTTGCTTATTGCACCTTTAAAAGTGATAAAATAGTAGTTTAGACTTCCTAACCATACATTACAAATTAAAGATAGAGCCATAGAGTGATAGATAGAGCAATAGAGAACAGACAGACTTTTTTTGGTCCAATTCTGAAATAACCTTTGAACCTCCCTCATGCAGACAAGGCTCCTGATTGTTGTTTTTCTCCACATGAGTATTGAACCTCCAAAGCTGCCGTGAGGGAAACGCTGAGCTGATAATCCATCAACATAATTAATTCTACGAGGCTCCGACAACTTCAGTCATCTCGGCAGCTCCCGCGCTTTTTGTTTTGTTTTTGCTTTGTTGTTTTGTCTGCTTTGTACTGATGGACGTGACAGAAGCCACAAGCGCCTTGGTTCAAAAACACCTCTGGCTACCTCCACACATTTTCCACACATTTTTGTGAACAGCCCCCAAAAAAATATCTGCTCCAAAAAAGTAAACGTCTGCTGCAGCCCCCCCCCCCCCCAGGAAAGCCACAGCATTGTTTTTGCCAAGCCGAGTACCATTCCATATTGTTGAAAGCCTCCATTATCTAATTTAGCGAATAACATTTGGGACCTGAGAGTCTCCTGACTTGGCTTTCAGGGTCAGACGGGCCCTATAGCTGGGAAAGGCTGAACAAGAGAATCAAAGAAAAGCAACAGAAATCTGGAGGCTCGAGGTCAGGGCATGTGGACGTCAACCTCTGGCCTCGCCGCTGAATAAAAAAAAGGTGCACGCCTGGAAGTGATTGTCACAGCTGCTTGTTATCAGGAGGAAACATCTGATTGCAGATCCTCCTCCTCCTCGGTCTCCTTGGGATGAAGACAAAAGTTTCGTCTCAGTGTGTCCTCCTTACATGAGACTGGCCACTGACTGCTTCTTTTACAGCACACTTCCTCTCCCTTTTTTTTTTGTTGTTATCCCCCCCCCTCCCTCCCTCCCACACACCTACCACCCACTGTATTCATACATTCAAATGTAAGATAAAACTCCTCGCATTTCTCTCCCCGCCCTTAATCCTCCTCCTTGCTGTGCGATTTACTTTTCATTCCTTTCCCTTTCTCCGCTCAAACCTCGTTCCAGTAATGAGGCTGTGCATTGTCCACCTCACTCTCAATCTTCTTTCTAAAAAAAAAAAAAGTATATTTCACTATGGGTAAAGAAAACCAAGGGTGGGCTGAGAAATAAAGTGAATGAAACAAGAAAAGTTTTTTTTTTTTTTTTTCTTCAAAACTCAGGACAGGACAGATTAGCTTCTCCTGAGAAAGACAGTACAAAGATTTAATTAGCAGACCTCTCTGCATGACCCGCTATTCACTCTCTTTTATCTGTATTTCAATATGCACACTCTGCATTTTCCAGACCACCTCAAAATCCATCGTTCTTCTCTCTCTTTGTCTGTGTGTGTGTGTGTGTGTGTGTGTGTGCTCTTTTCTTTCGCCTAATCAGAAATGCAGGTTTGTGGTGAAAGGAAGGGCTGAAGAGTGCGGGCGGCCCGAGGAGGGGAATCATTTGGAATCGGCAGTGGGGGGTGATGGGTGTTACTGTATATTGTCCATAAAAAAACCAACAACACAGGGTTTTATATTCATCTGGGATTAAGCACCCAATCGACAGGTCTTGAGAGCGTGAAGACCCACATGAGAGGCCTTTGTGTTTGTGTACTTTAGATTTCTTGATGCTTCTTCAGGACCTTTTTCTGGCATGAACACTTCTGCCTCACGGAGACCAAAACCTGGTCCTAATGAGGCAGATCTGGTTAAGTTTGAGGCTAAGATTTTAAAGGTAGGGTTGGAGATCCTGGAAAAAACTTTCAGGTACTTTTCAATGACGCTAATATTGACAATGTGATGATGAAAAAACAACAAATCCTCCAAAAAGATCACAACGACATAAAGTTACGTCTTCGTCAAACTTTTTCTTGGCAATAGCTTTACCAAAATGCTATTTTATTTAGTTTGATTTTAGCAAGCTAGCATTAGCTCTGACATTGTATTCTGAGCATTGTTGTGACGATGCATTAAGTAATACCTTAGCACTCTTGCCTTTGCAGCAAGAAGACCCCTGCCCTGTTTAGAACAACTTCGGAACAAGGGCCTTTCTTGCAAGGAGTTTGCATGTTCTCCCCGTGTGTGCGTGGGTTTTCTCCGGGGTTCTCCAGCTTCCTCCCACAGTCCCAAAAACATGCGATTTGGGGGTTAGGTAAATTGGTCACTCTAAATTGACCGTAGGTGTGAGAGTGTGAGTGAATTGTTGTTTGTCTCTATGTGGCCCTGTGATGGACTGGTGATCTGTCCAGGGTGCACCCCGCCTATCGCCCAATGTCTGCTGAGATAGGCACAGCACCCCCCCTGACCCTCTGGTGGAGGATAAAGCGGTAGATAATGGATGGATGGATGGAAATTACACCAAACAGATAGCAGTGCAAACCAGTGAGTGTTTGTGTACTCTCTCAAGTTTATGCTGAACATCTGAAAAGGCATTTCTGGCCTGCTGATGCTGATGATGTGTTGCTGGTTCAGCTTTGACATGAAAATGCTAAGGTGCCATGAAAATATAACACATACCAAAAAAAATTGCATGACATTACCATCCAAATGGAGAACGTTCTCGCAAGCAAACATAGCATTTTAGCTGCACCAAAATGCATCGCCAGTGTCACTTCAACCCAAAAAGAAATCCACTATTCAAGTATCATTTTGAATGTTAGATTAGATTCAGTATTGTTGACATCCATATAGTAACTTTGATATCTGACAGTCACAGCTTGTGCTATACGCTTGTGCTATAGAGTAGCTAAAGCTACGACTGATGGTAATGCTAACTGGCTACCTAATGTTTTTCCGCCACATCCTACGACTGTCACAGGAAACATAAATGGACATCTACTACTCATACAACCACACATTGTCTTTTTTTAATGGAACTGCTGGTGCAAATCGGTCCCTCTCCTGATCAATGGAAATGCGATACCATTGGTACAGACTGTTTACCATATTACCCACATGCACATGTGCGGGTGAGATATATAAAAAAAAAAAAACAAGTGACCCACTCAGAGAAATCCAGCTGCACAGCACTACTCAAGGTTTTAGAAGTCCACGGGGAACTGTTAAGTTTAACCAAGTAAAGCTGTTTGTTTAAAGTTTGGGAAAGACTGTGGTCATGGTAAAATAAACATGGAGTAAATGCACATCCTCGGCTGATTACGTTCTAATATGGACATTGTATTTCAGCTTTTTTATCTCCGAGTCAGTGTTGACGACGGATGATACACTGTCCGTGATGAATTTCTTATTAAATTATCAGGCATTATTCAAAGTTGTGTCAAACTTGTGAGTCTTTTAAGCCATTTTAGGACATGAACTCCAGAAAAATTCTGGTCTAGTCACTTTTTTTTTTTCCATACACGAGATTGTCTGGGTCAGACTCTTTCATAACAGTCACAAAATGCCAGGAACATGTGAGTGAGGAGTGTCGCTGGGCTTGAAGACAATGCAGAGGACGGGATTTTCTAGCTGTGAATTTTACGACACGGACTTCTGCCATGTTCTTGCGCTGGGCTCAATTGGACATCGCCAAGCAATACGAGTCGGGTTTTTGGCAGTTCCAGACCGACGTTTGTTGCCTCCCGAGGGACGGGAAGACAATTTGTACCGTTGCCAGAACATGCTCGGGCAAGATGTGAGCGCAATGGTAGAGAGTCAATGGATTCAATTTTGCGCGAGTTGAATCAGATTGTGATGATCGCGGTGCATCTGTAACGCATCAGAACAGTGAGCGTATCGAGAGAGAGTAAAGATAGAAGGTAGAGATGTCCAATGCTAGTTCCCACAGTCCCTCAAGTTATGCAAGAACGTAAAGACAGGCGCTTCCTTCCTGGATCTTCATATTTTATTGCTTCTAGCATTTTTTCAGTCAAATCTATGGTGGTTACAGGAGGGGGCACTTGTCGGGATCTTTGAACACACATAGTTTTAGTGGTTTGTAAAGCCTGTACAAAGTGCCAAGAGGAGAACTCACAAACAACAAATGAATTGTCGCTGAGATCAGAGCGGATGAAGGAGAAAAAACGCCAGAGCAGAGCGAAAAAAAAACAAAAAAACAACAAGGAGCAGAAGGAGCTGGATAAGTCTGAAGGAGGCGTCTCAGTGTACCCGAGGGTCTGTTTTGTCAGTTGAGGAGAGACAGAGAAGAGAGGGAATCAGTGGGGGACTAAAGGCGGGAGGAGGGAGGCATGGTGAAAGTTAGTCCGTATGAAATCCCTCTCCTTTTTTCACTTCACATCAAAGCAGAGCCTGGCAATAGAATTCAAAGAGGCAATCTGCATTTCCATAGCCTCCTCCCGACCCTGCCTACCCCCACCCCCACCTTCTTCATCCTCCCAAACCTCTCCGCCAACCACCAACCACTCTCCCATCCCACCCACACCTTTCTCCCCCCACTCACACAGCAGGACCATTGTCATCCGCACACATTACCCTACCACTGTAACCCTGACCAGACCGCGTTGCCCCGTCCCCCCCGCGCACCGCCACCCAACCCCACCCCTGCCCCCGCGTCCTCTGACACCCTACTCATGCATATGTGTTGAATCATCCACCGCGAGGATCAGCGTGGTGCGATTTGAATACAAAACCACACTGATGGAGAAATAAACAGAATGGTTTATTAATCCCTGTTGAAAGGTTTCTCTTTTGTAGAAATGCTAATGAACCGGTTCACTCTTTGGCTTTCTCACTCGGCTGAAGTCTAAGGTCAAGTTCAGTCTCAGGTTTTACCGGTGGTAAATATACACAGCCCTCTGTACAGGTGGATAGAATGTTATTGTACATACTGTATTCAGCTAAATCGAGAGGATTGGTGTATTTTGGATGCTTTAAAATGATGTCTGCTTACTTCCTAGCACATAAAAGCTACATTTATTTGATTGCTGGTGGATAGTATTGTCTTTTTTTAAAATTATTTGTTTCGATGCAGTGGTTTCTGCGGGTGTGTGTTGACATGTTGTTCCGCTGACGGCTGTGCAATGCCAACATTTTTCATTGGGTTTAGTTGCATGCACCGGTTTTCTGATCAAAATCTGGGTCAACAGTACCTGAGAACAATCTCCCGGCCACAAAGTCACCTCATACAGTGGCCTGTAAGTGACGAGAAGTACTTTTGAATGTGCCTGGGATTAGTATGTTTACCTTAGAGATATTTTACTTGTTTAGCCATTCATTTATTTCATTATGTTGTTGGTATATACTCTCAATATAAAGGGCCTCCTACGCGTCACCAGTTTCCAGTCCAGGTCTTATATTGTCTGTGGGTAAAGACGACGTGTCAACACACCTACAAAGGTTAAACCACTGAAAGTCTTTGAGGGACATTGGCCAAAACGTGTAGGTTTCCGTGCCTACTGTTGGTGAGCTGGACCTTTAAAAAGAACTTTCTTCGGAAAACTTAGAATAGGGTCTAGGACTATCCGTGATGCACTCGCACGCTGTGGATAGTGAGTGTGATGTGGTCGGAAAAAGTAGCACAAACAGGACATGACACAAGGCAGAGAAGAAAGAGGTAGAGATGAAATACAGATAGAGAGAGAGAGACAGGATGATTCGAGGCAAGAGACACTTTGAAACCACTGCGTCACCGTTTACTGTGAGATAAAGGTCAAATTAGCCATGAAGCATGGTTTCATATGAACATGATGGATAAAGCCCTACAAGTTCTATCCTGCTGAATTACTGCAACTACTTCTACTTTTTTACTTTCTAGTAAAGGTTTCTAGTCGAGGAAGTGTTAAATGCAGAGAAGGAATTTGATTTCATTTAATAATAACCCCCATAACCCCACTAATTTAAAGGCGCCATATGCAAGAATTTGGCCAAAAAGCGGTTACTATGCTCAAATTCAAAATACCGAGGTCTTTTACGTTTCGTTTTCTCCGCCATTGTAGCTCGGACGTAACTGGCAACCCGTGGTTGCTCGGCAGCTGAGACTCTACTGACTGCAATGATTGGTAGAAGGCGGTAGGTGGCGCCACATGCCAAAACATGATTTCAAAACATGATTTGCAGTCTGCAAAATATTTTTTTTAATGCGAATATTTTGGCTGTACTGTTGTTGGTGAGTTCAGTTTGTTATATGAACATTATTCCTGAGTCTCTGTGACATATTAGGAGGATTTTGCTGCCAGTTGCTTTAGATATGAGGTATGAGTGTTGAGAAGGTGTTAGCTTAGCAGCAGCTAATCAAAGACTCAGCCACACATGTACTGGGGTTCATGAAGCATGTTCTATGCTACAACAAACTTACAAAGCCCCGGTTGTATGTCTGCAATTTATCATACAAGAACAAAATAGGTGCAAGAGGTCCTTAGCGGGAATACACACTGCACCGTATAATGACTTTATAGTCGTAAACAGGCAACAAATGTCTACATTTCCATTTAGCATTCTGCACGTGTGTAATCGATTTCTCATTCCACTTGCGGCAGAGTTAGACCTTACGCTGTGTTCACACCGGGCAAGTTTTCTCACATTGCTTCGCGTCTATCACATCAATCGTGCCATGGACGATGGACGCAATGGGAGCGAAAGACGCCGTGTTTTAAACACAAGCAACGGGCATTTCTTTTCACCGTCAACCAAAGCACTGTTGCACTCTCTGTTGTGGAAAAGTCAGGTAGCTTTACCTGCAAATGGCTACGTTACACCGACAACACTAAATATTGCCAAAAACCAGTGTGATTGATTATAATATAATGAACAGCGTTGTCATTGTGTTACTCCAACCACTTGTCAATCACCCAACCGATAATTACTGTTTACTGCAGGCAGTTTCTGTTACTTCCTCTAAAATACGTCAATCAAGGGCGACGCCCACTACGAGCCGAGAGCCAACAACTCAGTCGACTTTGTCAGTGGGTGTGGGCTTTGATTGGCATTTTGCGGGGAAATTATGCAATTATCAGATAAAGTGGCATTATTCTGACAACATCGCTGTGACGAGCAGGCACTGGATGCTATGCGGACGCGAACGGTGCAAACGCCAACATGCAATTACAGATTAAGTGGGCTCTTTTAATGGCGAGTGTCACCTTCACACCGGTGAATAAATGCCAGGTATTTAACATGGTCTGTGAGCATGTGGGTCTTCAATCAGTCAGTACAATGCGGTCACATGTCAACGCTCTGCTGTCCTTGTTGCATCAGTCAACCCATATAGTATAGTCCTGTCTCACCCTGTCCAGTCCTGTGTGTGGTTTGATCGGTGGACTAAATTCAAAAGAGAGACCTGGCTAGCACCAAACCTGTCACGATGTGTTTTTCCAAGTCGTCGTTTCTTCACGATGAATGACATAAGATATTAACTTGAATCTGAATTACTCTCTCGGAGTGTCTGCATTAGTTTTCTCTACAGAATCCAGACTCATGGAGAGTCTAAATTTGATGAATAGTATTAAATTAACAGGCCTTTTAATGTCATTTTAGTTGTCAAACCAAAGGCAAACTTCCCAGCTTCTACTAACTAAGTTATATCTCCACATATACCCAAGTGGGTTTATTGACCCCTTTTCTGCCCCTCCCCCCCCTTATGAGTTGTGTTGACATTACAAATGCGCCCTTAAGAAACCCAATGTGCCACACATGACAGAAGAAAGCACCATGGAAAACACTGACTCGTGTCACGGTGGTTTTACTTGAGTCCCTCGCTTTCAAATTCTCTGCGTCAACTCGACACTTTCAGACCGCTGCCCAAACAGCGTCCCATCACGTCAGGCTGGAGAAGGCGCAGACGTTGCCTTCCCCGACTGCCAAAACAAAAAAGTAGCTGATGACGAAATTACCGCCTTCACTCAGGTGTCATGTTTACATTACTGCCAATCAGAGACGGAGCCACGGGGAAAAAAACCAAGTAATTTGACCCGGGGAACGAATGCTGATTGTATCTATATTCCCACAAGGGGCTCCACGTGCAGTCATCACGGACGCAGCATTTCAGAAACTATCCACAGAACAAGCTCTCTGTTTGGACAACGGCAGGATTTGAGAAATGTGGTCCAGATTTCATGCTTCCTCGTTCAGGGCACAAACATGTCGACCCCCAGGCAGTGCTGCGTGTGCACTGAGGATACTGGGCCTTAAAATATAAAGCACACAAATGGGAATTTAAAATAGTAATCTGGAACTTTGCTTTGACCCTGAAAGAATAGAAGAAAAAACATAATGAGAATAAGACAAAAGCAAGAAAAACATGGTATAATCCAAGTGGTAAGGGATGGGGAAACCGAGTTCAATGCTCTGCCAGCTGAAAACAATTGAATATTTTAAAGTTAATGGATGGTAGGAAGGAATGGTGCTTGAGATGCTAACTGGCTGCCACCTCAACCAGAAACCGCCAAAGCACGAAAGGGCGGGGCTACAACCACAACGTGACTTGACCGCGCATGGAAGCACAGCGGCCCGCTCTTTCTGCTTCGTCTCTTTCGCTCGTGTTTATTCTATTTTCAATCCTCAGCCGCCGCTCGAGGAATGTGTGCTGCTTTGGCATAATTTCAACTGCGCTTCAGGGAGAGGCGCGAGCGAAACCGTTTCGACATTTATCAAGGTAGAGTCCTAATTTGGAGCCGATTTCATGCCTGTTAGTTGTGGTTATCGTCAATAGCTGGGAAATTAGCTCCACTGCAGTTGTTCCCTTCTTGCGTAACAATTAGACAGGTCTCCACGACTCTGCCATCGCTGTACACCACAACAGCAACAACCGTGAGGCTAGAAAATACACGGAAGTCTGGTGTCTTCAATAAAAAACCAGTTGCATTGTTGTTAAATTGCCTTCTGATCATGGCCTCATGATTCATCCGTTGGCATCTTCTTTTATTTAACCCAACGGCAATGATCACAGCATTATTGATAAAAGAAATCGAGTGAGGTTTTACCGACAGGGCGAAACATGGTTTGCTAACACTTAAGCCTTTGTAACTCAAGACTCAAAGCCTTTGTTTACTACCTCACCATAACCGCCGCCAAAAACACAAATTGTACCCTTTTTAAAAATAGAGCCACATGCGTTTTATTCGTGAAAAAGCTGAGCAAAATGGAAATGAATAATGGATAATTTCTTGCGATGTGAACCAGATGAGGAAAAGGGGACATTTGTAGAAAAACGGAGACAACACCTGAACAGCAAGAAATCGGCTCAGGTGCAAAGTAAGCTCTAAAAATAGCACTTAGAGGACAGCATGGGTGTGCCACATTACACCTTGGCATCGATGGCATCTAGCCTGTCCCGTGGATCATGCAAACCTGGACAGAGGCAGCAAGTCCGATTGCAGATTCAGTGTTTAGTTCAAGACAAGAAATAACATCCGTTCTTCATGATTAAATCATGGCCACGTCGTGCAAAGTAGGGCCGTTGTGTGTCTGTTGTCAGCCTGTTCGAGAGCCCTGTGTGTTGTTGTTTAAAGAAAAACAAGTCGAGCGAATCAAAGCCCTCTTCAAACCGCGAGAAAAGAGAAATCATATGGGGAGTATGCAGAGTTCATAATGTGGCAGTGGCTGCAGAGAAATTCATGTAGGAGCACTGATTAGAGCTCATAAAAAACCGTGAAACCACCGCCGGTCAGACAAATATCGGCTGAGGAGGTGGTCTCCGATCCATCTTGAGGTCAGATTGCGTTCAAGCAGCTCCTCCTCAAACCACTTCCAAATGTGGTTTCTGTGATTACATTTGAGGACAAAGTCAGGACACATTGGGACCGATCTGGCCACGATCCGTTCGCAGAAGACGGATGTTAATGCCAGGTCCGAACGAGGTCGAAGTCTAATTTACTCCTCCACACATGCCACATATTTATTGTTTCTCTAAAGTGATGTGAATATAATGGTATGTTAGTTTTAGTGCTTGTGATTGTAGCTATTGAGCCGTCACAGCAATTAGGTGAGCGCCAATATAAACTGTATTTGCAGATGTTAAAGGTGAATTTATGAAATACATAAAAAAAAAAAAAAACCTTGCATTTGCAATGTATTAGTCAAAAAGTCCAGCTTGAAAGAGAATGTGTAGTCTTTAGTCTTTTAAAATGCATAACCTTCCTGTTTGCTCACTGTTGCAAAGACGCAGCAGTAGAAACACCATCAACCACCATAACAGACACCGGATGTACATCTAAACAATAACAAGGCTGAAAGAAGATCGGTTTGAATGCACGTGGTGTCGGTTGTTTTTCCATGTTCAAGCCACAAAAACAGAGTTTTCTAACATTTTGTTTTGAACACAGTTTACGGATTAAATCTGCTCCCACCAATATTTTCATATCATGTACAGTATATGCACTTCCACACATGTCTCTCGACTTATAGCATATTTAACTCTGTGGCTTTACAATGAGAAACAACTGTGCAACAGCCAACAGACATTCAGCGACTAAATCGTGACCGTTATAAGCCAGAAATCACTTTTTTTTTAATGCGGCTTAAATATATTTGCTCCTGTGAATCGAAAACCACCACTCCCACACACCTCTCACTTTAGCTCCGTCCTCATCTCAATTCTCACTTTCACAAGACATCTTAACACAACATCGCTTCACATTAGAACATATTGTGCCCAGTGAGATGTACCACAGTGTACATACCAACAGTTTCACGATGACCTCATTATGTTCTCAACTTGACAGGTGTAAAACAAAACAAAAAAATTACTTGGAAACAGCTGGTTGACAGCTGAGTCACAGATGCACGGGTTTATATAAAGCCTCTTTCAGGCTAAAAATAGCAGATGAACCTCGTTTTTTTTGTTTTTTTTTAAACCTGGGTAAAGCCACAAAAAAAAAGATACTACCTCAACTGTGAGAAACACGAAATGATGGGAGAAACACCAAGCCCTCAGGGATAACAGTGGTTACTATTTTTATATCACTCACTTTGGGTCTGACAGACCGCTCCAGTTCGTCTGTAGGCGCGCCAACGGCGCAAAAGGAGCTAACGCAGCTACGCGGTAAACATGGCACGTAAACATGACATCACACGCATCTTTTGAAAAACGTGTCATGCGTTAATGTTGACATGTAAACATGCCCAGCACGAAGCGAAATATAAGGTTTTAAGCATATTTTTTTTGCTACTTGTTTCATTTACTATGCAATTTGCTCAAAATTCCTCAGCTCCACGCCGATCACATACCCTGGTATATATGCAGGTGATCGGTATCACTGATTTTCCTCCAAGTACCACCAGAGGCAGCTCGCGTACCACTGATGGTACACGTTCCTCGGTTTGAGAACCATGTGTTTCATGATGATCCGATAGATCACTACATTCATTTAGGTTAACTGCTGCAAGGTAAGCGTGCGTCGTAGTGTTGCACTGGAAATGGCACATCTCAGGTAAACACAAAACTAGCCCGTTAGCTCGTGCTCCAACTGATCCCGATAGACAAAGCCGACAAAAACCTGTGCGCATTGCAGAGCCATTTGACCCAAGAGTCTCTGCTGACTTATTGACCACACTCCACCTAATGAGAAACACATTTAAATCCAGGATTAAACAGGTTCTTTGACGAGAGAGAATGGGGTATAACTATCGAGTGGGGGAGCAAAGTAAAACTGAAGGAAAGCAAGTTTCACTTGATGCTCATTATTCATAACTAACTTATTTTAGGCTGCAAATGCGATTGCATCCATAAGCAGTGTCATGTTCTCATCCCCATGTCCTCAACACACCTGGGAGTAATTTGCAAGCAATGTGGGCTCTGATGAATCGGGAGGACAGATTTGGATTTAATAATCCTAATTGGAGGGTATAAACGAGCAGAGAGACAAATGGGCCTCCTCGCCCTGGCTTCACCCCATCATTATTTTAGCTCCTTGCCTCCCTCTGGTACCAACTTCATCATCGCTATCATCATCGCGATCATCTTTCAGCTCTCCGTCCTCCCCACACTATGCACCGACCCTGTGACCCCCTCCCCTGCATCAGTCATGGGTCACCAGTGAGTGGAAAGGGGGGATTTAACGGTTAACTTGGCCTGTTGAGGGAGGTGTGGGGCGAGCATGGCAAGAACATTCCTGTCTTCTCCTGACCCGCCGACCCCCCCGCTGCACCTTTACTACGCACTCTCCTGTTTCCACTGAGCGGCAGTGAGAAAACGTCTCCTCTTGTATTATGGGGTGATCAGGCTGGGTTCAGTTGACGACTGTATGCATTAATGTTACGCACTGTGTTTTAACTGTGGTTGCTTCATACAGTTAGTATTTCAAAATAATTATTTGGTCATATATATATATATACGTACATACATATATATATATATACATATATGTATAAATATATACATACTTGTATATGTATATACTTATATACACACACATATATATATACTTACATACATATATATATATACATATGTGTATAAATATATACATACTTGTATATGTATATACTTATATATAAACACACACACACACACACACACACACACACACACACACACACACACACACACACATCTATGTGTGTGTATACTGACAATTAATGTCAGTAGGAAATAAGGCACATATATATATATACATATATATGCTTTATTTCCTATTGACATTGATTGTGATGCCAGACCCGAACATGACTATTTCTTCTTCATTCATTTAATCTTTGGCAGTGGTGCAAATTCCTGTGCGTCACTCCCAGCGCAACACAATGACATGCATTCATCTTCTGGCCACTAGCATACCCGTTAGCCCCATGAATGTACATTTGACAAGTTGGAACAGCACTCAGTATTTTTTTTTAATTTCATCGGTTGGATCAATTATATGGGGAATGTTCTGTTTCTCTTGGGGTCAGGTCTTTATTGCAGCCCCCAGAGCATTTTCTTTATAAAGTAGACATGTATGAATAAAATGTGTTAATACCTGAAAGAAACATTAAGATTGCAGTCCATGAATGAAGTTGAGGTTCAAAGAAGTTGCATCACTATGGCCTGTTCACATATGCGACCGCATTATTAAAGGGCTGTCCACACAGAAACAAGTCTAGGTGAATCAGTTTAATTTTTATCCACACGAAAACGGCATTGTGGGAACCCTGCTTAAACTGTATTTTTTGAGAATGGGCCCCAGAGTGGGAAAACCTCAAAACCCCACCTTTGTGTTTTTATCCAGACAACAACAAAAACACTACAAACACTCCTTTGGGAAAGTGATGATGTCATAAACCCATCTCTCTCTGTCTCACTTTCGCTTGCATTCACCGTTGCATATCATCGTTGTTGTTATCCGCTTCTTGTGTTCGGAGATTGGAAAAAACATCAATAAAATGTACTAAAATGTCTGTACCCTTCAGTGATTTTATTTTCTGACACCAACATTGAATGTTTATAACGCAACAAAAACAGTTCAAACGCGACATGAGTTGCAAATACATGCGCTGTGCACCTTACACACAAACCTGCCACATTTAGAACAGTTTGTGGTGCATCTTTTTCTTCTGCCTGTACAAAAGTCACATGTTCCCCTCCTTTTGGGATTGTAATGTTCTGAGATTGGTTCTCTGTCTTGTAATTCTTTTATCATGGCAGCAGCACTTGGCTCTCGCGGAAGATGTGATCTCCGTGCCATATGAGGCGCCACCAGTGACTTTCCCAGCTCCTCAATGAAAATCCTCCTCCTGTAGGTTTTAGCCTTGTTCCACGTGGGATCCACTGCTGTCCACAGAACATAGGCATTGTAGGCCGAAATATCCAGAAGATTGTAAAACAGCACCAATGGCCACCGATGGGATCTCTTCCTGCAACTGTAGGTGGCAACAGCCTGCAAATAAATACATAAAAACAAACTGAACATGAATGACTGAAGACAACTATTCGTCCTGATCATACATCTCAGACAAGCACATAACTGCTGTATGGCGGTGACTTATCAATTATTAATAATTTACCAAATTAAACTGTAAACTACTTTGATTTAATTTATTAATAATTTGTTTTTTTTTGGCGGCCCAAAGAAGACACTTGAGAGGATCATTATTTCGTGGTTTGGGGAACAGATTTTTCCACATTTTCTGGACCAAACAACTCATCGTTTTGAAATAATCAACAGATTGATCATGAAAGTAAATGTTATTTGTGGCCTTAAAGTGCTGAATGAATATGAATAAATAAAAAGTGTGAGCTGATGCAAACCTTTTCCAGGTTGCCAACACATCCTTTGCAGCGGTCGTAGTCCATGATTATGAGCGGCTTCATCTTCGCTGTGTTGCTGACGGCACGCTCGCGATGCTTTGTACTGAGAAGCAGCACGTTCTTCCTCAGCTTGGGTATGTACGACACAGCGGTGTGCGTTCCGGTGAATGCAAAAAGAGACGAGTGAGTCTGTCTCGTCCTTGTCAGAAACAGTTGTGGAGGGATTTCGGGCCTGCTTCTGCGAATGGTTCCGACTAATGACATTTTCCTATTCAGCAGCTCCTCTGCCAGCTCATAGGAGGTCAACAACTTGTCACATGTGACAGTGTTGCCTCGGAGCCCCTCCGTCATCTCGAGGACAACCCTCTGTCCTCTGTTAACCCCTGAGGGACTGTCTGGTTTCCCAGTATCTATTTGCATACGCCAAGCATAGGACGTCTCAACGTCGCAGGTGACCCAGATTTTGATGCCGTACCTGCCAGGCTTATTAATGTACTGCCGAAATGAACAGCAGCCTCTGAAAGGCACAACGTGCTCACCCACACAGACATCCTGGCCAGGGTTGAAAAGCAGACCGAGACGATGTGTCCATCTGTCCCATATGCATCTGAATTTGGCCAGTTTGTCATCTGTGTCGCATAAAGGTTTGTTAAGACTGTCACTAACAGTCAAGGTAGACTTAATCCTATTGAATGTCTTGATGGGCATTGTGGCCCGAAAGATTGAGCGTCCAGTCTCTGCATTCCAAAGGCTTTGCATGGTTTCATTAGTTGACTTGTACACACCAATCAACA